>NC_047670.1:24300545-24900545 GCF_011762505.2 Arvicanthis niloticus
ATAGCTTTGATTTCCAACCCACTATTAACAAAGTGTGTCATAGTGCATCACCAAATTAGAAATATAAAGTTTGTCAAGTATTAAATACAACTCTTGGAATTGAATAAATGTCCTTAAAGAGGGATAGACTTCACATTTGTTGTGGCTATTTGTTAATCCCCATTGCTTTATACACTGGAGTCAGAGAATTTTAAATTTTAGACTAGTAGTGCATAAAGTAGATAAACACAGTGTCAATGTGGGTTTTTTTTGAGATTTTATGAAACAGATGCAAATTTCAAAGGGGATGATTCTTTCTTCTTTCCCTCATAGTCCAATTTTGTTCTATATTTTGATATTCCTTTCCCCCTTTATTACTTGGAGATTACATCAGTACAAATACTAAAGGTTGATAGTGTTCAACCTTGTGTCTTTAACTTGTTGTCCAAACTACCATATGATAAACTTTCAGAGATAATTATTTCAATCAGAGAACTATTTATTCAGATAGTTGAGGTGAGATGTTGGTCATTCTGTTAGATAACTTAGCTAACTTGTTTAATGTCCTACTGTAAAACTTAGAAGGAAACACAGGTATATGGGTGGTTTTATCAAATTTTATGTTATATATTTCATACTTATAGTGGTATGCAAGAGAAATAGGATAAAAGTTTAAATATAATTAGTTTTGTCTTTTTATAAAGATCATTTTTCATGTACCTATTTATTACTTACCTAAGTTAATTCAGTATTCAATTTTAAAATTTTGATTTGATATTTAAGATATTTATTTTATTTTTATTATATTCTCATATCTACATATGGGCTATGTCTTCTAGAATTATGTTCTTTTCATTTGCCGATCTCATTTTGACATTATTAAGGAAGAGTGAGCAAAATAAAATATTTCTAGCTGAGCTAACATAGAATACTGCATTCAAACTATGCTAGCATGATTGCATTTAATCCTATATTTTAATCCTGTATTTTTCAATGTAAATAAATGGTAAGGAATGAAAGTATTATTTTTATATATCTAATCCATCCTTAATGAGTTTCTGCTCAGATCCTGCTCTGCTCTCTGTGAACTGCTGTGTTGGCATTCCTCTAGCCCGAGTCTCCTTCCCAGCAGTGTTTCAGAACTGACAGTTTTTCTTGCAGTGATAAGAGCTCCAGGCTTCAGAATCATGCTGAGTACCCAGGTTTTTTTTTTTTTTTTTTTTTTTTTTTTTTTTTGAAAAACAAACCAAGGCCTTACACCTATAAAATCAGAAGAACAGCAAGACACTGACAAAAAGGAAGTACTAAAGTGAGGTAAAATAATAAAGAACAACTGAATTCACCATAATTTATTTTAGGCTTAGCTATGTCTGTGACAGTTTGGTAGACCATTAATTTCTGGTCTTGCTTTAAGTTTTGAATGACAATGAATAATCAGGAATTGTGTTTATTAATGAGGTCAAAATGTCTAAAAAGATTTATGAAGTGTTACTAAGGAGGTTTTGTATATGGCCTTAAAATGTTACTACTGAAAAGCAATGTTAAGTTAAATGGGCCAACCATTATCTACTCCAACATCCTATAGCAGTCAGGAATATTCCCTCATTTTTAAAGGAGGTTTTCTGTAGCCTTCAGGGAAGAAGCTTTTTTTTTTTTTCCTTTAAAAATTAAATCCAATCTAGATTTTTTTTTCATGCACTCCAGACTCTGTTTACAGATGGTCTTCCATAAAAAAGATTGTATAGGATACCATGGCCTCATTAGTATAATTTCAGATATAAGAACTACAGTCATCCAAACCATCCTTTTATGTATTTCTCGGGCATATTTGCTGTGCACATGACCTGGGGATTTCTGCGAAGCATTGCATATACCTAAAGTTATGTGTAAAATGAAATCTTATCCAATAAACCTCTCCTATTCTTCAGTGCTGCTCCCTAGAGTGTCTAGGGTGCTAAAGGTACTTCCTTTCCCTCTCTTTAGTTTCCTACTATCTTTACCCTCACTGCCATATTCTTGCTTTTCTCCTTCCTTCCTTCCTTCTTCCTTCCTTTCTTTCTCCTTTCCTCTCTTCCTTCCTTCTTTATTTCTTTGTTTCTTTCTTTCTTTCCTTCCTTCTTTGTTTCTTTCTTTCTCCCTTCTTTCTCCTTTCCATTTTCATTTTCTTTTTCTCTCCATTATTTATTTACTGTGACAAACTAATTATTTTCACATATTAAATTGCAATACTATTAACACTAGAATATCTCACCTTTAGAATATTATTGTAAAATAATTCTTCTATTATGTTATCCTTTGTTCTTCTTTGCATGAAGTACTCACAGATTCTATACCTCTAAAAATGTATTGGGGCAATCATTTAAGTTAAAGTTAAGTGTCAACAGCAAATATTAATCTGTAATGAAGAATGTATAACATATTTTAAATTGCTACATATATCATTATATATATTATATGCATATATTCTGATTTATAATATTTTGGCCTGGGCTTTCCACAAGGGATAGCAAGTACTTAGTTTTATTTCTAACTCAATCTTGCTTTAGACTTTTGCTTATAAACTATTTTGTCTTTTGTTTGTTTGTTTGTTTGTTTGTTTGAGACAGGGTTTCTCTGTGTAGCCCTGGCTGTCCTGGAACTAACTCTGCAGACCAGGCTGGCTTTGAACTCAGAAATCTGCCTGCCTCTGCTTCCCAAGTGCTGAGATTAAAAGTGTGTGGCACCACTGCCCAGCACTATTTATATTTTTATTTTTCTATTTATCTCCCACAAATACATGTTTAAAGGATTCTGATGAAGTATGAATATAGCAGCATGGAACTAGTGATAGCCTGGATAACAATTTATTATTACATGAATTACCACATTGTACAACACACAGTGTGCCTGAACTTTCTTTTTTATTGTATATTTTATTTATTTACATTTCAGATGTCATTCCCTTTCTCCATTCCCCTCCCTAGACACCCCCTATTCCATTCCCTCTCCTCCTTTTTGCTTTTATATCATTTTAATTACATGCATGTATTAAGGTCAGTTCTAAGTTGAGGATGTATCAATACAATAGATGCAAATAGTTAAGGAACAGCAAGACAATAAAAAAATAGTGAAAAAATAAGCAAGGTATTACACACAATTACATGAACACTCCAGTGATCACTGTTTCTAAGGGCTTATCAGGATGACTAAAATATCTGAGCCTACTTCTCTGTCCTAGATCAAAGTCATTTTCATTTCTAAAGACTACTTCCTTGCTCTAGTCTATAATTTAGATTCTTGTCTAAAATTATTTCTTTGTTCTAGCCTAATGTTTAGATTCCTGCCTGAAATTATTTCTTTGTTTTAGCCTAATGTCAGAATCCTGTCTGAAGCCTACTTCCTTGTCCTTGGCAAGTGTCATATTCCTGGCAAGCAGCCTATTTCCTGCTTGTTGGCCCATATAAGCTTTTTACAAAGCAGCCCCAAAGGCTCTTCACCTCTCCCCCCTTATTATTTCATTAACACAATTGAGCCTGTCTTAGGTCATTCTGACAAAAATGCCTTCCTTTCCCATCATGGAATATGCATTATCCAAAGCAATGCACTTATGTCTTAGGTTGGTAAGGCTCTATAGAGAATCTTACCCGTCCTTGGCCTGCCAGACTGTTAATTTAATAACTATGTCTGGTTGTCCATTTTCAGGTTCAAGCCATATACTTTGGCTGACAACATGTTGATGTTACTAAAGACAAGCTTTAATGCAATGTGCAGGAATAAAAGTATTCCTAGGATAAAAAGAGCTAGCATGATCAAATTATATATGCCATTCTTGAAGCTTTACTAAAATAGAAATAGTGACCTCAGCCCATGGATAATTTTATCTGCAGTATCTACCACATCAATGCTCAGCAGAGCAGCATTTTTGTAACTTATAAGCTATGTAATATTAAAACATCCAGAGAGGTGTTAGAATTATGCCAAATACACTGCAAGTGTCTTTAAACATTTTACGAATTATAATGATAATTATAATGACTACCACTGTAAATTTTAGAACTAACATGAATCAAGTGATATTTGGCATGACACTTGAGATGGCTCCTTACTCTTAAACTCTGAACCTTCTTCCAATAATTTAAATAGGATAAAGAGTATCAATTTGTTCTTCTAAATGCCTACATAAATCCTCTTGTATATGCAACACATTAGTAAAATTTTTTGCTAAATGATTAACAAAAGTAGATTTCTCAACTTCTTATGTCACAGCAATTGCAGTAGCACTAGTGCTAGTAATTAATGTAATTAAAGCTGTTATAACAGCAAAAATCAAGCCCACCACTCTTCTGCTTCTGCTTAAAGCCTGACTCATTTTTATCCAGTTCTTGCAAGCTATTTTTAGAGTACCAAGGTTCTATGGTACTCAAGGCATTAAAACAAAAGCTGTTTAATAGACCTCCACAACTGACATGCCTGATTTCAAAACATGAGCACAATTAGAAGGTATAAAATCAATGCAACTTACATTAAATACTGTAGAAGAAACAATTTTATTTGATAATTTAAAGAGCCTTAACACATGTGCTAACACCTGTTTGAAATCCAGATATTGCCCTAACTTTATCTCTTGCTAATGCTAACATAGCATCATAGAGAACTGCAGCTAATTTCCATATATGTCTTTGAAAATGTCCAGGACCAGACTTCCAAATGAAGACTGTTATTTCCTATAAAGCATCGAGTGTCTGAATTTTCTTAAGCATCTCAGCCTTGCTGTAAATTAGATTCAGTGACTTACTCCTTCAGTTAATAGACATCTTAAAACCTGCAAAATTTTGCTTATGCCTGAACTACAATACAGTTAATTTTGAATATTGATCAGGCTGATGCTGCTCTGTCAAAAAGAAAGAGTAGAAAACCCATGTCACTCTGGTGTCGCTATTGATTTTGTGATATTCTATACAAAATTAACTGTAAGGAATATAAAGTCCAAAATAGAAGAAACTATAAAGGGATTTATTTCTTGTCTTTCCTGCACTGTGGTTATTTTACTGTGAATTTAACAAGGTAATAACTTGTAATCAACAACTCTATTCATCTAGAAGTTTTAGACATTTAAATATCAACGTGCATTATTGAGACACATACTTTCTCTCCATTTACTAACAAAATTCTTGACAGATAATCCACCTCAGATTATGACAGGGTTATAGTTTAAAACAAGTAATTATTATGTAATGTAATGCAATGCAAGAATTGGAGGAGTGCATAAGGAAAGTTTTGTTTTCTTTCATTGTTTTTGCTTTAAAACATATATGCATGTAATAATCATGTCAGCCCATTTTTATACTTCTGGCTATATCATTATTCTATAATACATTTTTTGTCTATGGGATATAAATGAAGTTGTACTATCTAAAGTCATTTTTTACATCCTGCAACCATAGGGGAAACTGAAATAAACACTGAAGTAATTAGTTTGTGTCAACTTGACACAACTCTTGATGTGTATGGGAAGAGGAAATGTCAACTGATGACTTTCTTGTGTCATATTTCCTGCAAATATTCTTGGGTGCATTTTCTTGTGCTTAACTTGATACATGAGAGAAAAGCTCACTATGGGCAATGTCAGTTCTGATCTAATGTGCCTAGTCATATAAAAAAAAAAAAAACCTCAGCTGTCAGGGTAGCAACTCAGTGGGCAATTCTGCCTTCAGGTTCTTTCTTTACTATTCTATACTGGCCTCCATTGATGATGCACTATAATTTGTAAACTTAAATCAGCTCTTTTCTCAAAAAAGTTGCTTCTGTCATTGTCTTTATTATAACATCAAAAAAAAAAACCCTAAAATATATTACATTTTAAATAATAAGTAGCAGTTATTAATGTCATACATTCTGGTAATACATCTACTTCTCCATTTCTACCTATCTCTGTACTCCTCAATATATCTCTCAATATCCTCTAAACTTAATGCTTATTTAAAATTATTATTATAATCCACTAAGGACAATTTATGCCACTAATATGCACCATGCAGGAGCACCCACTAAATTAAGAGAAATCTACTAATGGACATGCTGACCTTTTAAAAATAAAGGAATTCCTCATTCAACAGCCATCATTTTCCATTTATTCCTAAGAAAGTGTTGGAGCATCAAGAGCCCATTTCAAACCTCTGCTTAAAATTTTAACTCACTTGAGCTTGTGAAGGACAGATGAGTCTCAGTTCAGCTACTGTAAGTTCATGTGTGTCACAGAGATGTCTAACTTTCATAGCACTCCAACCTCTTCTCCAACCCTCACATTCTTTCTTCCACCCCTCTTCTGAGATGTTCCCTAAGCCTAAAGAAGGCTGTTAGTGTTGATGTTTTATCTATCTATCTATCTATCTATCTATCTATCTATCTATCTATCTATCTATCTATACTAAAAGCATGTTTTCAAAGTATTTTAAAGAGTAATAAGATTCAGAATTAACTACAAAGCTCTACAATAAGAAGTGTCTCTGATTAAGCTTGATATCAGCATAAATCTTGAGAAATCAATAAAAATTTTCAAAAAGGCATTTGGCAATATGATCATTTAACAAAACAATATCAATAGGTTCTCCCATAGCGGCTATGACTTCTCTCACAGTGGAGTTTAACAATGTATACAGCTTGAATTTCCTCATATAGAGCAATCTTAATATCTAAACCAAATTGAGATTGGTTTCCCATATAATTTTACCACTTTTCCACAAGCACATATTGTACTTGGCAAGGTTTCTATTGCTGCATGCAGGATTGACCATGGGTTCACTCACTGATTTTTCGGTTCGCTCATTGATTTTTCTTTTCTCCTCCAACATGCTGAATAGCATTTTCAGGAATATGAAAGTTTACCAACAGGGAGCAACTCTCCTGATCTGCTCAAGATGGATTTTGTTCTGACCTATAACGAAAGAGCATGATGTCTTGAACACTAAAGTCTCACTATCTATCTCTGTTTGGTAACCAGAAGCACTGGAAATAGCCCATCTTGTTTAGGCTGCCTATGGTGCTTCTCTGAATAATAACATATAAGGAAGCAATCTATTCCTAAAACTAAGATTTTCATTAATAGCTATATTTTATTGGAGCCAAACAGTTCACCAGTGCAAGAAAATGCTGTTCAAACTCTTGGATTTTTTTTTTTTTTGGTTTTATTTTGTGGTTATTTTTGTTTGTTCTTGCTATTTTTAAATTATTCTTTAATTAGCTTTCAAATTAGCAAGGCTTCTTAATGATATTTCAAAGATTATAGATTAGATTAATCAAGCACTTATTAGTTCTTTGCCTTTCTCCTGACCACAATACACATTTAAACTGTTAGCTCACAGTGCTGACTGTCTCACTTAAGGCTACTAGTGTCATAACAGTCAAAATCAAGTTGTTGAGGAAGTTGATTGTTTGGCTTATTCTCCATCATCTGTATCCACTGCTGAAGAAAGTGAAGACAGAGCTCAACAGGAAGAACCTGGAAACAAGAGTTTGTGCATAGACCTGTTGGGGGCTGACTTTTAGCAGAAAGCGGCTATCAGCTTTGCAGCCATCATGAGCCATATACCCTGACATGAGATTTAAATTACAATAACCTACAACAGCTGAGAACACTCGGATAATCTTGGTTTAGATACCTTGAGATTAAAGGTGTGTGAGATTAAAAGTGTGTAATTTAAGAGTATGATTTAGAAGTATAGAGATCAGAGTTAGAGACAAGACCTAAGGGCATGATTAAAGGTGTAACTTAGAGGTGTGGCTTAGAAGTGAGACATATAAAAGGCAGAGACAAAACAGATCAGGATTGAGACGATAGAAAACATTAGGGAGACACAGCAGAGAGAAGACATTAGGGAGAGAGAGATTCGTACACATCAGACATTAGGTAAAATCTGGCCTCACCCTCGCTCTTGCTGAACCCCCGACCTGAAGACCGGAGCGGCAGCTTGGGCCGGGATACAGTGGCCGCCCAAACGTGGGTCGGCCCGGGCCTCAACATTTTGCCTGGGCTGCAACATTTATTTTGGCCACCCCAACTTGGGGCTAGTGCGGTCCCCAACATTTATTTTGGCGCCCAACGTGGGGCAGCAAGAACGAGAGACCCAGTGACGGACTTTACTGGAAGAAGGATCTGTTGATTGTCCCAGAAATCTGCCGCATTGAGAAAGGTAAGGAAATGGGACAAGAGATTAGTCAACCTGAATCCAACTCTCTGTTTTGGTTTGCTTCGAGAAAGGTAATGAAAATGGGACAAGAAATTAGTCAGCCTGAATTCAGCTCTCTGTTTTGGTTTTGTTGTTTGCTGCTCACATGTGTTAATTTTCTGCTTTTGTTCTTGAATGCTGTCTTTTTTGTTCAAAATAAAAGGAAGCTTAAGTTAGAATCCAAAATACAAACAAAGGTTGTTGACAATTTGTCAGAGCCAGATTGTGCTGACCAAGAGAAAGAGGAAGTCAAATTTTATGACGCTGAAATGCCCCCTCCCTATGTGTCTCCACCTCCAAGTGCTCCCCCAATGGAGATGGTGGTTATAGATCCCATTAGGGAGTTACAGGAAAAAAATATCTGTTCTTAAACAACAAATAGAATTAGAAAAAGAGTATCAGGACTTAATTAATCAGCTACAAAAATTAAAGACAGGAAAGATGTCTCAAGAGGTAAACTGTGAAAATCCCCTGGCTCCTTGCATTCCTCAACCAGGAATCCAAAGGCAGTCCCTATCACCTAGCTTAAGATTAGCCACAGATCAGCCAGAGGAGGGAAAGGCTGAGGCTTTCCCTGTATCTGACACTAGAGACAATCAAGGAGTTGCTTGGAGACATCACACAGGTTTTAATTTTCAAATTATTAAGGAATTAAAAAATGCAGTATCTCAATACGGTGCCACTGCTCCTTTTACTCTTGCAATTTTAGACTCTGCTGCAGAGGAGTGGCTAACTCCTAGTGATTGGAATACGTTAGTGAGGGCAGTTCTTACTGGTGGAGACTATTTAATTTGGAAATCAGAGTATCATGAGAATTGCAAAGAAACAGCTAGGAGAAATATTCAGGCAGGTAATGGTTGGTCCTTTGATGCCTTAGTAGGAGAAGGGCAATTTGCTTCTAGTGATAACCAGATGCAATATGACCCAGGTTTATTTGCTCAAATTCAAAATGCAGCCATGAAGGCTTGGTGTAAACTTCTGGTAAAGGGAGACCCTGGTGCATCTTTAACAACAGTCAGGCAAGGGCCTGATGAGAGATTTTCTGACTTTGTTCATCGATTAATGACAACAGCAGGAAGGATTTTTGGTAATGCAGAGGCAGGTGTAGACTATGTGAAACAACGTGCATATGAAAATGCTAATCCTGCCTGCCAAGCGGCCATTAGACCTTACAGGAAAAAGACAGACCTTACGGGGTACATCAGACTTTGTTCTGACATAGATCCCTCTTACCAACAGGGCTTAGCTATGGCGGCTGCTATGCAAGGAAAATCAGTAAGAGATTTTTTGGCAAGTAAAGACAGAAAGGCATGTTTTAAATGTGGTAAGCCTGGACACTTTGCAAGAGATTGCAAAGTAGAAAATGAGTTAAGCCAGAGACAGCCCAGAAAACAGCCTGGGCTCTGCCCAATTTGCAAACGTGGAAGGCATTGGGCTAGTGATTGTAGGTCTAAACAAGACGCACAAGGTAACACCCTTTCCCATAATCAGGGAAACAGGAACAGGGGCCAGCTCCAGGCCCTGAACCAACACAAGCCAAAACAGGCTTATGGCACAGTCAGTGTCCTACCAGGGAACAACAATCCCTTTCTGAACTTAGGCAAGTAACACCAGGAAGCACAGGACTAGACCTCAGTTCTGCCACCCACATAGTATTAACCCCAGAAATGGGACCTCAGGCCTTACCCACTGGAGTGTTTGGACCGCTTTACCCAAATGTGTTTGGCCTGATAGTGGGAAGAAGCAGTGCTACTATGCAGGGACTACAAATTTTTCCTGGAGTTATAGATAATGATTATCAGGGTGAGATCAAAGTAATGGCACAGGCAATTCAAAACATAGTCACTATTCCTACAGGAAAGAGGATAGCTCAACTATTGTTACTTCCATTGTACCCTACTAATCACAAATATAAGAATCCTAAAAGAGGGGATCAAGGTTTTGGTTCCTCTGATGCATACTGGGTACAGCCTATAGTTAAACAAAAACCTATGATGACAATTTGGCTAGATGGAAAGGCATTCCAAGGCTTGGTTGACAAAGGAGCTGATGTGACTATCCTAAAACAAAGTGATTGGCCTGCTACCTGGCCTCTGACCCCAACCTTAACCAATTTAAGGGGTATTGGCCAAAGTCAAAATCCACTACAAAGCTCTAAGGTGCTAACGTGGAAAGATAAAGAAGGAAATACAGGAAATATACAACCCTATGTCATCTCAGGCCTTCCCATTAATCTCTGGGGCAGAGATCTGTTATCCCAGTTGGGATTGATCATGTGCAACCCTAATGAAATAATCATGGCTCAAATGATAAACTTTGGATTTTCCCCCATGGAAAGGATTAGTAAAAAGTGAAGAAGAAGTGGTGGCGTACGCCTTTAATCCCAGCACTTGGGAGGCAGAGGAAGGTGGATTTCTGAATTCAAAGCCAGCCTGGTCTACAGAGTGAGCTCCAGGTTAGCCAGGGCTACCAGGTCTTCTCTCTGAAGGAAATACCAAGGCAGACCTAGCTACTCGAATAGCTGCAGTTACTTTATCAGATTCGCAATCTAACTTGGATAAGGCCATAAAGGCTCATGAGTTACATCACCTTAATTCTAAAACTTTAAAAGGTATATTTAAAATTACCAGAGAACAAGCTAGACAAATTGTCAAACAATGTCAATCATGTGTTAAACTTTTACCAGTTCCTCATTTGGGTGTAAATACAAAGGGACTGATACCAAACAGTATCTGGCAAATGGATGTTACTCATTATCATGAAGTTGGCAAGCAAAAATATATACATGTATGTGTAGACACATACAGTGGTTTCATTTATGCAACATTACAAACTGGAGAAGCAAGCAAGCATGTGATTGCTCATATGCTTGCTACAATCGCTGTATTGGTTGTGCCTAAACAGATAAAAACTGACAATGGCCCAGGTTATACAAGCTCCAGTTTCCACCAATTTTGTGAAAGATTGGGAATACTACATAAAACGGGTATTCCATATAATCCACAGGGCCAAGGTATGGTAGAAAGGGCACATCAAACCATTAAATGTCAATTTGAAAAAATTAAAACGGGGGAATGGTACCCTACCAAGGGATCCCCCAGAAATATCCTTCATCATGCACTCTTCATTTTAAATTTTTTAAATTTGGATTCTGAAGGAAAATCTGCTGCAGATAGATTCTGGCATCCTGATACCAAAAAGAATTTTGCAACAGTCCTCTGGAAAGACCCATTAACTGGAACCTGGAATGGGCCAGATCCAGTGCTTATCTGGAAAAGAGGTTCTGTTTGCATATATTCCCAAACTGCAGATGCTGCACGTTGGCTGCCAGAGAGACTGATTAAACAAATAGACAACAATAACAAATCCAGGGAGGAGAAACTCCCCTGAGAAGCATATTTTTTCTTCACAGGAAACATAAAGATGCTTCACAATTGCCTTCAAACTGGAACAGATCAACGAGTAAACCTGACTTGGGAAGTTATCAGTGCTGAAGAAGACATCACCACCCATATCTCCAGGGTGGCTCTATTGGACTCTAGATTCCCTGACTTATGATTTAGTGGGGGAACTAGATTGTTTTAGATTTAGTGGGAATTTAGATTGTTTAGACCCAATAATAATTATTAGACCCAAAAATAATAATTCTGATTATGGCTTGTTCATCATAGCTTATTCATCTGGCTTTCTGCAGAAACCAAGACCACAAGCACAGAATGGAACTATAAACAATTACTACTTATACTTTCCACATCAATCACTAATTAACAAAATGCTCTATAGCCTTCAGTCCCTATATCTCAGTGTGATAGGAACATTTTCTCAATGAATAGTCTCTCTTCTCTGATGACTCTAGCTTATATTAAGTTGAAAAACAACAAACAAATAAACAACCAAAACACAATTCTTAAATAGAATATGTCCCTTAATAATTATATTAATATTATACTTATTTTAATAAATCATTTAAATTTTGTGTTACTCATATATCTTGAATGTGTGCCTTCATAGGCAAATTTACACTTTCCATATTAAATATATTTTATGTACTCATCCACTTCTAAAATTAAAAAAAATCCACATTAGTAATAAAAGTAGAATAAAAGAAACCTTGACATCCTTTTTTGTAATGCATGCCCATCATCTGCAATCAGTCGTTCCTCATTTTTTCACTTGTATTAAGGCAGGGTCTCAAGTTTAGTTCCTGCTAATCTTCCAAACCTCATGATCCAGCCTCTTTCCAAGAACTGGTTTAATAGGAAACTACTAACATGTTAGGATTTAGAGCATGTTGTTATTTAGACATCTTGGCAAAATAAATAATATGAGAGCTTACATATTTCAGAACTTAATCACTAACTCTTTATATAAACTGTAAAGGATAGTAATAACAAGCAACTTTGCTAGCTAGCTATCCATCAGTCTATTCACCCATCTATCTATGTCTATTTATCTCAATCACTATCTCTCTCAGCATCTATCAATTATACATAGCATCTTAGAAAAGTTAAGATTCATTCTCATTTCTGTCCTCCACACTAGAACTTTCTCTGGTTAGAAATTTCACAGCTCTGATTCATGTTGCCTGAAGAGTAACAAATTCAGAAGTACAATTGCTCTATTGTGACTGGAAAAAATGTTTTCTCTTAGTTATTTGATGCCCCAGGCTCTTATAATCCATTTGTTTTCTCTTCCTTAAATATCCTTGAGCCCTGGCAGGGGACTATATAGATTTTCTAGTTAAATCTGAACATTGTACAGGTTCTAATTTTCTGCACATTGCTGAGTCATAGGCCTCTGTATTTATTGTCATTACCTGCATAAAGATTATTTTCTGATAACTGCTGAGAGTGTTAATACATAAATAACTTAGAATGAGTTTATTAGTATGGCCATTCAACAGACTAGTAATGGTAGGTTCTATCTTATTGTCCTTGAGCTCTATGAACACTGGTTCTAATACCTGATAGTGGTGACAGGTAGGTAGTGGGCCTTAACTCCATTCAAAAATTTGTTGTTTACTTCTCATGGCATCCATGTTGCCTTGCACAGATGAGTTGCTATTGTGGCTGACAGGATTCATAGATGGAGAAGTTTGATGATTACTTCATTGTAATATTTACATTACCTCACAGCACTATGAAAGCTTATGAAAAGAGATATACTAATGTCTGATGCAGATTTGTAAACCCAAAGAATACACCTGTGATTTTTAGATAGCATAGCTATTATTATGGATTTACAATATTTGCCATGAATGTCTATCTCTCTGCTCATATATATGCATAACCATTTGCCCATTCATAAAAATCATTCACTTATTATTTGTTTTTTATTTTTTATTCATTTTTTATTGACTGGAATATATATATTCCAATCTGATTCTGATTCTATACCATTTTAATTACATGCAAGTATTAAAGTTTGTTCTAGGTTGACAAACTAGCAATACAGTACATGCAAGTAGTCAAGAAATAAGCTAGACAATATACACACATAGTCAAACAACAAGCAAGGCAATAAAGTCTTGTGATCACTCCTGTGATCACTGATTCTAAGGGCTTAGCAGGATGAAAAAATATCTGAGTTTTTTCCCTGTCCTAGCCAAAAGTGATTTTCATGCCAGAAGCCTACTGCTTTGTTCTAGCTAAGGATTTAGATTCCTGCCTGAAATTATGTCTTTGGTCTAACCCAATGTCTGATTCCTGACTGAAGCTCATTTCCTTGTCTTTGGCCATTGTCAGATTCCTGCCAAGCAGCTCATTTCCTTGTCCTTGGCCAATAACAGATTTCTGCCAAGAAGCACCAGAAGCCTCCACATCTGCCCCTTTTTATTTTATAAACAAGACATAGCCTGTCTTAAGTTGTTCTGACAAGAGTGTCTTCTTACCCATCATGGAATATGCATTATCAAAAACAATGCACTTTGTCTTAGGTTGGTAAGGCTCTGTGCAAAATCATACCCATTCTTGGCTTGCCAGCCTGTTAATTTAATAACTATGTCTGGGGGTCGATTTTCAGTTTCAAATCATGTACTTTGGCTGCCAACATTTCGATGTTGTTAAAGACAAACTTTAACACTATGGGCAGGTAAAAGTATTCCCAGAACAAAAAGGGCTAGCATAATCACACTATATATGCCATTCTTGAAGCTTGACCAAAATGGAGCTACTGACCTCAAGCCATAGAAAATTTTATCAGCACTATCTACACCATCAAAGCTTAACAGAGCAACATTCTTTAAATTCATAATTTTACGATGCAAAGTTAAAACATCTAGAAGGCATTAGAATTATAACAAATACTCTGCAAGTTTTTAAAATTTTTTCCTTATTACAATGACTTATCATTATAAGTTTTAGAAGTAACACCAATCCATTGGTATTTGGCATGATACTCAAGATGGCTCCTTACTCTTAAATTCTGAACCTTCTTCCAGTAATTTGAATAGGATAAAGAGCATCAATCTGTTCTTCCAAACACCTATCTAAATCCTCTTGTATACTCAACACATTAGTAACATTTTTTTTTTTTTTTTGGTTAAGTAGCTGTCTTAACTTCTTTTGTCAAAGAAATTCTAGAAGCCATGGTACTAGCAATTAATGTAATTAAAACCTATTATACCAGCAATAATCAAGCCCACTACCGTCATGCTTCTGCTTAAAGCCTGACTCACTTCTTTCAGTACTTGTAAGCTTTTTTCAGAATACCAAGGTTCTATAATATTCAAGGCAATGAAACAAAGCTGGTTGATAGACCCCTGTAATAGTCATGCCAGATCTCAACAGACTAGCACAATTAGAAAGTGTACAATAAATACAATGTACATTAAATGCTGTAGAAGAAACAAAAGTAAATTTCACATGACAATTAAAAGAGCCTTAGCACACGCACTAACATTTGCTTGAAATCCAGATTTTGTCCCAACTTAATCTCTTGATAACATAACATCATGGAGAACTGAAGCTAACTTCCAAATATGTCTCTGAAAATATCCAGAACAAGACTTCCAAATAAAGACTGTTATTTCCAATATTGGATTGATTTCTAGACCCATCCATGATTGAGTCCAAATAACTGGTCACATTTAAGAAAAATACAAGAGTCATTATAACTTCTCTTTTTGATTCTTGATCCTCAAGGTCTAAAAGCTTGAGGTAAGGAAGCTTGTCCTATGTGGGATATAGGCAAGCAAAGGTGGGTCAGGAACGTATGTCCAATACAGCTTCCCAGTCACCATTGTCCAGCATTCAGTAAGCTCACAGGTTAGCATCATTCTTTGTCCCAGCATCAGCATGTCTTTTCAATAACTCTGGCAGCTACCATGCTTCTTCAGCATTCTGCAGAAAAAAAAGACAAACATATTCTCTTCCCCATATTAAATGCCTGATTGGGATCATGCCATATGCCAGTAAGTGGATCCTTCCTTTTTTTACCGAGTCTTAAGTATGCCTAGTTGTAGGGTGCCATAGACACTCAGCAGAGAGTTCCTTGGCATCCAAGTTTTTTTTAAAATTAAAATAAAAAGAACATTATTTAAATAGATTTGTAGTGTATGGGGATATAACTCTCCCTTTTTTATTTTATGAAGATATTGTTTGAAAGTTCCATGGGTTTGTTCCACAATACCTTGCTTTTGAGTATTATAAGAAATCCCAGTAATATGTGTAGTATTAAATTGTTGACAAAAAGTCTCAAATGCTTGACTGAATATGCAATTTCATTATCTGTTTTAATCTGATTTGGAACAGCTAGCATAGTAAAACAATGTAAACAATAACTAATTACATTTTCAGTTGCTTCTCCTGTTAAAACAGTTGCAACTAAAAAACATGAGAGATTGTCAATAGTTACATGTGTATATTTTATTTATCCAAAATCAGAAATATGAGTAACATTCATTTGCTATAATTGATTAGGTATGAGTCCTTGAGGATTTACCACTATTATGTGGTACAGGTAGACAAGTCTTTACAATTTGACATGCATTCTCAAGGAATACCAAACTGTTATCTCAAGCTATTACTATTTTGATGATGTAAAGAATGAGATTGTTTAGCTAACTATTCCTGTAAGGCCTATAATCTGCCTGGTATACAAATCTGCTGTCTCATTGCCCTAAGGTTTCCAAGCAATCTAGTATGAGCTCTTAAATGTCCTTTAAAGTTAAGGAACAATGCAGTCTCTTAAATTGAGTTGTATTTTGCATAAGTAATTGCAGAATTTGAGAATTAGAAATATCTAAAAAGGAACAGTTTCAAGTAATTGTAAACCATTAGCCATATATTGGTTATCAGTATACATATTAAAAACTTGATTTTTCAGCATTTATTTTTTAATTGAATATTTTATTTATTTACATTTCATTTTTTATTCCCCCCTGGAAGCACCCTATCCCCCTCTACCCCACTTCTATGAGAGTGTGCCTTCAACCTCCCACCCACTCCTGCCTCCCAGACTCACATTTCTCTGCACTGGAGCATTCAGCCTTCACAGGACAAAAGGCCTCCTCTCTCACCAATGCTCAACAGGGAATTCTCACTTGCATGTATGGCTGGAGCCATTATTCCATTATTTTAAAATTTTGTGACAGTGCTTGAACCTGAAGATTTAGAAAAAAATTTAGAGTGCTAAATCAGCCAATAAATAGTATTTTCTCCAGCAGGAGAACAGATGTAAATAATTTACTGAGGTTTTAATTCTATTTCTAATTAGTTAGATTACATTATTTTAGCTTTGATATGCTGATTGATAATAAGGTAAAAGCATAAATCAAAAAATCCTTAAAATTACTGAATGTAATAAGACATACAAAGAACTAGTCTAGTGTCTGACATATATAATTTTCAGTGTAACTTTTCATTTTTATTTTATTGCTAATAAATCAGAATATGTCTTTTATCAACCATTAAATATTCATGTTGCTCACCTATAAGAATTATATATTACTTATTACTGACAAAACATATAATTAGTAAGTTGCTGAAACATTTTTTCCACAAGAAAAATTCAGCTTATTTAGAAGGGTTTTGACAAATATTAAAAATGATCACAATACTTTTATATTTCTATAAATCAGGATATATAATAGTATTTTGTTTCATACATGCTCATTTGGATAATAATCATTACTCATTACTCAATATTTTCATAGATAATTGGAATTATCTACTACAATGTTTATGAAGACATAGAAGACAATCATGCTTTCCAAATTATCTTTCTTTGACATATAACTCATTTAAAGAACATAAAGACACAATAAACCTGGATAGTTGCAAGTTGGGCACTCTTCCTAGTCTACATTTTGCTCAGAATGGTATGTGGCTCTGCTCTCATCTCAAAAGAAAAGATGCTTGCTTTATTGATCTGTATTATTTCCTTTTAACAAGTGGTTTCAATTTCATGAAAGAAGACTCAAATAGCTATATAATATTTTTTTTCTGTTGATTGTCTTTTCATGTTGCTGCCTCTTAACTTTCTACTTAAAGAGTTTGCTAGTGGAAAATTTGTCCTATGTGATCTATCTGCAAAATGTGTTATTGGTTATTTGTTACTGAACCTAGCCAGCAAGATCATTTTTATAAACATAGATTTGGAGACATCACAATATAATCAAAACTTCTTAACCTATCCATTATCAATGAATTCATCTATATTTGCTGCAAAATACAATTACAGGTGTAAACTTATCCTTAGATAATGCCAGTATAATACTGTAACACTTTTACCCTCTTAAATCAATGATGCATTAAGTGCACAGACTCAACATCTGATATTTATAAAACAATATAATTATATAGATTCATTACCTGTAAGAAAACCTCTAGCATTCTTGATACAGGCATCACATGTACCTTACCCTTGAACACTAGAAATAAAGAACATAACCTAGAGTTTTCAATAGGATGATGATATGAGAACCCAGAGCTTGAGTCCTTTTCAAGAGTGCTGTGTCAACCCAAGCCTGGTATACATTCTTAATTCTCTAGCTTCTTATTTTATTGTTATACTGTTATCGTTAGTATCAAAAAAATTATTAGTAATGTAAGACATAAAAATAATTGTGTAAATAATCATGATAATCATGTAAGAAAACAGTTATAAGGGTGTCATTGAATGGAATATGCTATTTTAAATTTTCATCACATTTTGATAATGTTAAAGTAAACCACAAAATTATATTTAAAATAGGCCAAGAATTAACAATCTTTGGACTGATCAAAGCCACTCAATAACAAATAACATAAATTATAATTTTTAATATTTTGTTATTATGATATAATAACAAATAACTATATTAAAATGGGTAGAATCCATCAAGGAAAATTATTATTAATTTTCCATATGTCATTATAGAAGAGACTAACTCTAGACAACCTTTTCAAGTATAAATTAATCCAAAAATTTGAAGTCAATCATTTCTTATGTGTAACCACATTGTAAGTACATGTAATTAAGTACATGTCTACAAACTATATGTAGGTACTGATATGTAACTATTAACTGAAAGAGGAAATTTTAGTTATAAGTACAGTTCAACCTAAAACGGATAGAATACTTAACTGGAATTGTAATAACTATAACTAAAATTATAACATATTTATCACTTGAAAAATTTAAAAATACTATTAAAATTGGGTGTATTTGAATTGTCATAAGTTAACAGATTTCGTGTACTTAACACAAAATGGTTCTTAATAATTATCACATAGTATCTATAAAAATAACAGTTAAAATTAATTGGTAATATTTTTAATAGCTACTTATTTATTTGGCACTCAGAAACAACAGTCTTCTGGGACACAAGCAGGCAGACAGTGTAAAAACATGGATTACTCTTATTTTTATTAAATATATGTCACCTCTTTTCTGACTATTAAACTGATGATTCTTAACAAAGTGATATTCTTGTCAATTCTAGGTTTCAAAAAAAATCTATCACTTTTCTAACTTACTACTAATTAGGGATTAATTTAAAGACAATTAAATATTTTATTTTATCATAGGTATGAATTAAGAATATTTAATCTTGTGAAACTAAGACATAACTTCTTGTTTATCAACAAATAGAACATATTAATATATAATAGATAGATAGATAGATAGATAGATAGATAGAAATATAGATATGGATACCTGTGTGTATTGATGGTGTATATGGTTGTTAAAATTTATATTGATACATATCCATGAATTTAAGAGCATAATTAATTATATCAATATTTTAATAAATGTTTTCTTTATAAATGGAAGTTTACATATAGCTATACATGTTGTGAATTTTCAGTTATAATTATTTTTTCATGAATTTGCATTTTGTATGTCAATATATATGTTTATAGACTTTGTATAGTTTTTCCCATTGGTTTTTATGATTTAATGTGGATCACTGTTTTGAATACATGTATCATTTGCATGAAGTACCTATGGACCTAGAAAGTGTTTGGTAGGTTTCTAAGGTGTAGAGTTCCAAAAGGCTAAGAACCACCACAAGAGTGATCTGCAAGAGAAACAAGTGCTCTTGACTGTTGACACAAGTTTACAGGTTCAATTTTACAACTTTCAAAGAAAAATGATATGAGTAAGTAAATTGGTTAATCAATAAAGAGACAAAAATTTCACAGTGATCCTATTGAAGAGGTAGGAGAAGATATAGATCCATCAATACAAACAATTATTAAACAATTGCATTATAAATATAGTCAATATCTCTCAACAAAAATGTAACATATTTGAAAATATGCTCAGATCTATGAGATAGTTCATATTTTATACATTTCACTATTCTTTATACAAGTTTACATCTGAAAGATCATCAGTTACCTTGTTTGTATCCAATATTTTTGGTCTGAAAAGTTTTTCTATCAGTAAAAAGCAGAGAATTATTTACTTAAAGGGAAAACAAACAGCTTGAGACTAAAAACATACAAGAAAATAATTACAAAATCAAAACAAAGTCATTTATTTTTTATGTTTAGAGAAACAGCTCAAGCTGTCACAAAGTTTACTTCAGCCAATATTTGTCAAGTCAAGTCTGGTGCACTGATATTTACATGCTTGGGTTATAGGTATTACTCATATGTGTAGATCTTAAAACTCTGAAATAATTTTTTAAAAGGCCAGGTGAAAATTATAAATAGGGTTAAGTATATTTTAGAGTACCATATCTTACAAATTAAATATTTTTTTGTTGTGCTGTCTAATGTTTGTCTCCAGACATACTCCAAGTTTAAAAGTCTGTAAGATTCTTCTTTTTCTTTCCTCATTTATGTCTATGTCATGTAGCTTCTGTGCATAAAATTTTTATTCATGCTACATGAGGACAATGGATAGGTTCCTATGCAATTTGTTCCAACTTTTGAAAGTGCACTACTATGTTTACATAACTTTGTTATGAGAAACATTTACACAATACATTAAGTATTATCTTTTCCTTGGTCTACTGTTCTACTGTTACATTTTTAAAATGCAAGGAAAAAGTCTGATATATTTGATTCTTCACTATTTCAATGAGCAATGCAAATTGATAAAATATGTCAATTAAATCTTCATTCTACTTGCTTGCTTTGATTCATAAATAAATTATAAGCATCCTGATGATTTCTATCAAACATTTTTAAGATTATGCTGCAAGAATATTTTAAAGATTTGCCTCAACTTTGCATAGCCCACATCAAATATGAAGTAACCAAATAGTTTCTCTTTGTTGAAAATTATATTTTCTGAATATATTTAAAAAATACTTGAAGTCTTACAATCTTAACATGTCAAGCATTCTCATTTTCCACCATGACATTTGTTTAGTATGTCCAATATGCAGCAAGTATTGAGAAGTTGTCAAATGCCCTTGTTATTTAAATATGCCGTCAGCCAATCTTCTTAAGCATATATACTACATCTAGTCTTAAATATGCTTGAATGTTTAAGATTATTCTGAAATATTTAATTAGTTCTGCAAATCAATTTGGCAGTTTCTCAGATGATTGCAAATAGTTCTATCTGAAGATCCTATTATGCCATCCCTGGCCATATACCCAAAAGGTGTTCCACTGTCCAACAAGGACACTTATTCAACTATATCCACAGAAGCTTTATTTTTAGTAGCCAGAAACTGGAAATAACACAGATGTCTTTCAACTGAAGAATGTATGAAGAAACTCTGATTCATTAACACAATGGAATACTACTCGGGGATTAAATATAAGGACATCATGCATCTTGAAGGCAAATTGATAAAGCTAGACATTTTCATCCTGAGTGATGCAAAAGAGCATTCATGTTATGTACTAACTTATAAGTGAACATTAGACATAAAACACAGGATATCTATGATGTAATCAACAAATCCAAAGAACTCAAATAACAAGGGCACAAGGAAGGGTAATTCAATCTTTCTCAGAAGGAGAAAGAAAGTAGATATGTAAAGATCATGAAGAAAGGAACTAGGTAGTGAGAGATAAGGGAGGGAAACAGGAAAGGGCAGGTTTGGTTATTGCATGGAGATGATATGTAGAAAAGCAGGGTGATCAGTGGGGGTTGGGGGAAATCTCAAATATGTGAGAGCGACTTGGGATTGGGGAGGCCTCAGAGGGTCTATGGGAGCAACTCTTAGTGAGACTTCTAGCAGTGGGGTATATGGATCCTGAAATGTCCACTCTATGTATCCAGGCTGGACTACCAGTGAAGGCACAAGGACAGAAACCCCCTCACAAATCTTTCCACGCAAAATGTGTCCTGTCTACAAGATGTCCACAGACAAAGAGCAGAGATGGAGGGAATGGCCAATTAATGTCTGCCTCAAATTGAGACACATTCCATGGGCAAAAACCAATCCCTGACACTACTAATGATATTCTCTTATGATTGCAGACTAGGACATAAAGTGTCCTCTAAGAGGCTCCACCCAACAGCCAATGAAAATAAATGCAGAGTCTCACAGCTAAACATTAGATGGAGTTTAGGAAGTCTTATGGAAGAATTGGGAGAAGGGTTGAGAGATTGATGAGGATATAGATTTCACAGAGAGGTCAACAGAGTCCAATAACCTGGACCCTTGAAGGCTCCCAGAGAATGAATCACCATCTAAAGAGTGAGTACAAGATAGACTTAGGCCCTCTATCCATATATAGTAAACTAGTAGATTGGTCTTCATATAGTTGTCCCAACAACAAGACAAGAACTGTCCCAGAGAATGTTGCTTGTCTGCGTATGTATCCTGACCCCTAAATGGACTGCCCTGACTGGCATCAGTGGGAGAAGATATGCCTAGTCCATCAGTGACTTGAATTGTGTGCTAGTAGAGGGTGACAGCCAGAGCAGGGTTTTTTCTTTTCTTTTTAAAAGTTAGAATGGGGTAGGACATAAATGAAAAAAAAAAACTAGAAAGAGAAGAAAGGCATATATTGGACTCCAAAGGGAATAAATTTATTAATTAAAAAATCATCACTACCAAGTATAAACACATGTGTGCGTGTGCATGTGCATATGCTTGGTAGTGGCACTAAAAGTCATAAAGAAATAGATAAATTTTAAGATTAAAATTAAGATATATAATAGAATATACAACAAAATAGTAGACAAGGGACCAATGAGCTATCTCAGTGAGTAAAAGTGCTGTAAACAAAGCCAGGCAACAGGAATTTGATCCTAGGACCCACATAGTAGAAGAAAAAACCTGACTATAACATTGGCCTTTGATCTCTATACGTATGAATGGTGCACACCTGTGGCCTTGCGCACATAATATCCATTCTATATCCAAATTAAATTTAATGAGTAATAAAACATAGTAATACCATAAAATAATAAAGAATAGCTACTTTGTTTACATAATATATTTACTGTCTAGTACAAAGAACTAGAAGGGAAAAATCAAATTATGAAAGCAAAATAACACAATCTCTTCTTCTGATTCTTGATAGAACACAACTAAATTATTCTTGGCTAGCTGAAATATTGTTTCAATAGATTTGTCATGACTTTATTACAATGTCCCCACAGACCACCAGAGACTATCAGGAGTCTAACTCGTATGCAAAAGCAAAGAATTCAAGCTCAAGCTTGGTTGTTCAACATCTCCAGCACAATGGAAGATGTAGAAGATGCTGACCTGGTACAGGTGTGTCTATTTATCATGGGTAAGGGACTTTCAAACTTGGCAGTTACATGATTGGTAGATATTTTCTTGGAGCACTTCTATTAACTAGTAATGATTTCAGTTTGATATGAACAATGGTTGCTAACTTAATCATTCTGCTTTAGACATTAAGTGTTTTTCTCTTAAGAACTGATTGGTTGTTGCTAGGAGTAGAATAGATATTTGCCCAGGGGAGTTCTGATTGTTATCAGGGTAACATGGATCCTGGAACAAGTTGAGGTTTTTCTAGTAGCTAAATTCATTCAGAGGGCAAGTTAATCATAAAATGGAATCTGAAAACAAATGGAGTTTATAATGTTAAGCTAGGTCCTTTATTCTCCCCTTCAAAAGTACCTAAGTGGGGCCAATAATGAAACCTCAGTATCTACAATTCTAATTGTTGATACTGAGACTTCAGGACCAAGAGCTATACAGTATTGATTAACTCTTTTACAATGTTAACCAGTCTCTTGTGGATGAAAGGCTCAAAAGTGAGTAACAACAGCAATATAATGAGAGAGACAGCCAAAAAAATCAGGGTAGTTAACCAAGGGAAACCGAACACATTGTCATACTGTCCTAGAGATTTATTTCTCCAGCCATCTATCTTATAATCTTTTCCTTAATTTAGCCATGTTTTCTCTAACAACACCGGTAGAGTCTACATATATAAAACATTCTTCAGTTAACCAGGCCCACCAGGCATTCTCTGGTGGGATTAAGTAGTACCCATTGTGATAATCTCAAGAAATAGTATAAATACAGAGGCGGGAATATTCTTTTGGTACTTTTTGGCCTATACATAACCTTTGTCCTTTAACTAACTGCAAGATATTTCAACTAGGCCTTATTTGTTGCCATCTATACTTGCTCACTTCTGAAGATTCAGTGACTGAGACATTATAAGTGTTGTCACTATATTATGGGGGTTTAACATTTAGGCAAAGTCAGAAATCAGAAACAATATTATTATGGGTGATATCTCGGACTTCATAGGTAGCTTTTAATAGGTGAAGAGAAGTAGGGTCCTCATCAATCTGGAAGTTGTTTTGTGTCAGGACTTCAAAGGACAAAATGTCATTGGGGTTCAGGGTAGGCCTCATAGTAATGGCAGACTTCAGAGCATGGATTTGGCCCCAGTGGCATGGAGGAAACTCATGGTTTTTTGACAAGTCGGATGGTAAAATGTGTCCACAGATTTAACCCTCACCAACTGTCATACATCTTAAGACAGCTAGTGTTTTGTATTTCCCATTCTGAATCAGCTCTCCCTTTCTGGATGAACTGATGAATGTGTATAGGATTACATGATTTTACACACCCCTGTTCACAGGAAGATTTGTTTCAATCTCTAAATTGTGTAGGCAGGTTAATCATAGTGAGGGTGTTTTTCTTAGGTGCTACCCACCAAATATCCCTGTTGCTCACACATGAGCCACAGAAATAGTAGTCAGCACTCCCATATTTTTCTCCAGTTTTTGCCCGAATGTTTGTGCCCTGAGCATACATGCAAATAATGTTGTCTTATCAGTTTGCTAGAACACCTGATTGCTTGCAGATCCTGCAAGTCAAAAGTTAAATAGGAGAATCAAGTACCTACGGGAGAATCCAAGTTCATCCATAAGGCTGGTGGGAGTTGCTTTGGAGGAAGTGCCAGTAGTTAAAAGTAAGGCAATAGAAATTATAGCCATTGCAACTTGAGTTTTAAAAGATTATCTTTGTCCTTGAGGGCCAGTCATTTGGGTATGTTTTTTGAGTCTGGGTGAAAGTCAGACAGACAAGCTTGTGTGAGGTGTGTGTGATATATCAAAGTAGCAATTCTGCCCACTTTGAGATTGGTGGAAGTTGTCAACACAACTAAGTATGGTACCTTCCAACTTGGCTGTGGGGATTGCTTTCGATGTCTCCTAATTAACACTCAGTCACTGGGCTGGTAATTGTGCTTTATAGATGGAAGATCAGCTTCACAATTTGCTTTTAGCTGAGGCCAAAGCTCCTTTTGGGTGCTGGTAAAAGTCTCAAGAGAGTCAAGAACATATTTGCCAGCAATTTCAGTAAGGACATTTGCTCTTAAGTATTTGTGGAGGTCTTGCATACATAATATCAAAAGGAGTTAATCCTAAGTGTGACAAGTGTTTAGTACCCTACATAGGGTGAAGAGGAGGAGAGCTATCAAGTCCCAGTCAGTCTTCATAATTAATTTAGTAAAGGTCTTTTTTAGAGTTCTATTTACCCTTTCTAGCTTTACTGAGCTTTGGGGCATGTAAGAACAATGCAATTTCTGATCTGCCCCTATAGCTTTGACTATTCCCTGGGTTACCTGATTTGTGAAGGCTGGTTTAGTATCAGAACACAGGAGTGCTTGTGTTCAGTACCTGAGAAGAATATCTTCTAATATGTTTTTTACCATGTTTGTGCTGACTCATGTTTAGTGGAAGAAAACCTCAGTCCATCCTGAAAATATATCTACAAATGCTTATAAATATCTATATGTACACACACACACACACACACACACACACACACACACACACACACACACACACATTTACCTCAGTGAAGTCCATTTCCCAATGGGCATCCAGTCTGGTGCCTCTCTATTGGGAGACTCTTTCTTTGTTTTCATGGTCTGAATTGGTGAGTTTGCAGATGAGGCATTCAGAGGCAATTTGTTCCAGTAAAGATTATAGGTGAGTAATCCTCAAGTCCCCCTGTCAACTATGATCCTCCATTTTCGTCATACCCAGGTGGGTTGTATGGTGGATATGTTAGAGCCATTTCCTAGTGAGGTCCATAGGCTGGATCAGTTTACCATCTCCAGTGTGTCATGAGTCTCTAGGCCTGTGAAACATAGGCAATTTGCTATTCATGTAAGCAATGTCCTCCTTAGAATACTTAGGTTTTTCTGGTAGAGTTGGTGGCCCAGGATCTGGAAGTCTAAGGACATAGGGTTACGTTTGGCAGCCTTTGGCTGCTGCATCTGCCTTCAGATTGCCTCTGGCCTCTTTGATAGTTGCCTTTTGGAACAATTTCCCATCTGAGTTTAAATCAGAAGTTGAGCACTAGAAGAATCTGAGCTTGTTCTGTAGGCAATAATATCTATTAATTAGTTAATAATCATTTGAAATCTCTAGTTCCAATAAAAAAAACTTTACTTTGAAAATGAGGTTTTATACAGATGAAATATAATAGATGATGAGGCTTAGTCATCAACATGTTTGAAGACCTAGAAAACTCCAGAACAAAGATAGCTAAAATAGCTTTGGGAAGTTAGGCACAGTAATGGAGGAAAGTGTTTAAATTATGGACTGTTTACTTTCTAAACTCAGAAAGTATTGCCATGTAATAATTATGCAGAATGTGTGGTAACCTTACTTACCATTTAAATAATAAATCAGAAAATTACATCAAGAATCAGCTCTTAATCAGAAACCCATGTTCCTGTTTCTTAAGAAAAATCTGCCATTGTAATTCTTAGTTAAATAGTTAATCAAATAGTTAAACTGTTAACCAAATAATTAAGGTAATCTTTACTCAATTAGCTAAACTGTTTCAGTGTTCCTATAAGCAAGAAGCAATAATAACCCTGATGAATATAAAAATACGCCTGACTATTCATATGTCCAAAACTAGCTGGAAAGTTCCCAAATGGAGTAATGTTTCCATTAAACCATTTAACAATGACATTTGTTCATTTGTTTTTTCAAATTGTGCATAAAATTCACATAGTTTGTAATCTTATTATGCTTCACCAAATTTCATTATATATTTAATTTATATATTAAGAATAAAACTCTGAAAATGAATGAAAAAATAGGTTACTACTTTATTAAAAGGCAACACAATTAGACATTTCCTTCATTTTTTCAATCAAACAACACTTGGAAAATTAATCTTCACTTACTATTTTAATATTCTTTGCTGTTATTTGCTACATCTCTTTATATATCTTCTAAAAACTATTTAGAAATGGCTCGTTTAACCAGTTCAAAACATAAGAGTTTAATTTCAAACTTAAAATCTTGCTTTAAGAAATTGAGATCATACTATGGAAATCAGTCTGGTGGTACCTTAGAAAATTGAACATAGTATTATCTGAGGACCCAGCTATACCACTCCTTGGCATATACCCAAAAGATGTTTCAAAATACAACAGGGACACATGCACCACTATGTTCATAGCAGCCTTATTTATAATAGCCAAAAGTTGGAAAGAATCCTGATGTCTTTCAACAGAGGAATGGATACAGAAAATATGGTATAGTTACACAATGGAGTACTACTCAGCTATTAAAAACAATGAGTTCATGAAATTCTTAGGCAAAATGGATGGAGCTTGAGAATATCATCCTGAGTGAGGTAACCCAATCATAAAAGAACATACCTGGCATACAATCACTGACAAGTGGATATTAGCCCAAAAGCTCACAATACCTAAAACACAATGCATAGACCATATGAAACTCAAGAGGAGGAAGGAAGACAAATGTGTGGGTGCTTTTTTTTTTTTTTTTTTTGGAGTGGCAAAATATTCAACCAGAGCTCCCAGTGTCTAAACCTCCAGCCTGAGAACAGAAAGGGAGGGACCCATGGCTCCACTTGTATAGGTAACTAAGGGTGGCCTCATTAGGTAACAGTGGAAGTGGAGGGCCATGTTCCCCAAAAGATTGGATCCATAGTGTTGGAGAATTTGAGAGCAGGGAGGCAGGATTAGGAGAATGGTGGGAGCACACCCTCATAAAAATTGGAAGAGGGGGTATGGGATAAGTGGTTTTGGGGGAGAAAGTAAGTGGAGATAACAGTGAAAGGAAAATATGTAAAATATCGCCCCCCCCCCCAAAAAAAACCCAGATAATGAGTCTGGAAAAAAAAAAGATAGTTTATTTATTTCAAACGATTTTCAAAGGTTTCCAGAAGATGCTTATTGGCTAAGATCTTATTTTAAGCTCTTCACAAAAGAATTTATGTCTCTGTTTAATATTCTCAAGAGAGATGCAAATCCTAGTTTCTCTCAATAATTAATTGACAAAAGAGGAGTAATTTTACAAAAAGTAAAAGAAGCTCTCATTAATTTATATATTATATAGATTCATATAGATTGATTAATTGTTGGCTGTTTTATAATAGTCCTTTGATAAAAGAAATTATTAATAAAGAATTATATTTCATTAAATAGTGTTTTCATGACTCTCTGAGGGAGGAAGGGGCATGCCTTGTTTACTCTTAACTTTCTAAAACTGAAAGCTCATGGCAAATCTGCTGCTGATTGCCTCTGGCATTGCTGAGACCAATAAAATCTAAGCCACAACTATGTGGAAGGACCCTTTTACTCTTAAATGGAATGGCTAGGACCCAGTTCCTACATGGGGCCAAGGATTGATATTCATGTTTGATACCACAGAAGGCACAGCTAAATGGCCACCAAAAAGATTAATGAACTAACTAGATACCCCCACAAAACCAGGCCCAATTATAAATAAGATGAATAACAATTGACATTCAGGGAAGAGAAATTTCCCTGAGAATTCTCTTCTTTTTTCCTTTCCAGATAAAAAATTAATCACTGGTGATGTCTGCTGTTAGGAGTTCTAATCCTGATGCTGGCTTCTGGACTTATACTACTCAGACTTCAATGGGCCTTTGACAAGGACATCAAACAGCTATAGACTGATATCACTAATCTGAAGAAATCCCTTGTTTCACTGTCTGATGCAATCCCCCCAAATTGCAAAGGACTTTATTGGACTTGATTTTCTCTTTTACAATAGAAAAGATTGTGTACAGCTCTAGACTGTGTACAGCCCTTAAAGAAGAATGCTGCTTTTACATAGACAAAACAGGGATGATTAAAGAGAGCATGAAATAGGCCAGAGAAGGTCTTGAGAAAAGACAGAGAAAGAGAAAAATGAGGGCTTATACAAGAATTGGTCTTCAACCTCTCCATGATTGTTATTCCTACTTCCTTCCATCTTGGGACCATTAATTAGGTTATTTTTGCTTATTTCTTTTCATCCCTGGGCCTTAAATAGGCTGACTAACTTTGTGAAACAACAGATAGATAATCTGATAGCAAAATCTATTCAGATACATTATCATAAGTTAGCTATGGAGGACCACAAGATTCTATATGAGGATGTTACTCTACCCAGGGTGCTTCCGAGTCCCATCTCCACCCAACCTAAAAGAGGGGACTTTTGCCCCTAGACCAAGCAGTGAGGGGCCACCCAGAACCCCCTCTGTCTGGCGATCTGAATTCTTACTTAGGCTGCGAGGCTAAGCACTGCAAAGGAATATAAATAAAAGCTAAGAATATGTTTCTGGGTTCCCTGAGGGACAAACTTGACTGCATAGGGGTTGATGTCAAAAGTATCCCCTCTCCAGGAAAAAGACAAAGGGACGGGTATGGCCCTCATGCCTCACTGGACAATGACAGGAGGACTGGAGCCATTACAAGGTCCCCTTTAATTACTGAAGGTCAGGCCTCTATCCCCGCCTTGGCAAGATTAGAATCACCACAACCCTTCTATAATTAGAGAAGGGAGGAGATGTCTGGGGCAGCCCTGCTCATACACTGAAGGCCTAAAATCAGCCATAAGCCTAAAATCAGCAATAGGCCTGACATATATGCCTGCTAACACAAAGTCTTGGGTCTCTATGGAAAAACACTGAAACAGATGTCTATAAACTATTGTAAACAGGCAGCTTTTGTGGAACTCTACCAGCTTGAGTAGTTATAGACCTTGTAAATAGGCAGCCTTGTCGGATAGTACCAACTTAGATAAGGACAAGTGAAGCATAGGCAGAGTCATAGTGACCTGACCCCTGGACCTTCACCCAGCTGATACCCTGTTCTGAAAGATATCTGTACTCCCCCTGAACATCTATGCTCCTGTGTCATCCCCTTCCCCACATCCTGCATTTTCATGTTTATAACTCCTGTGTTAAAAAGTAAAAATTATGATTTGATAATAATAAAAAAAAGAAAAAGAAGAAAAAGAAAGAAATGAAAAGAAAAGAAATAACACACAGTGTCCCCCTGGCTCTGCTGATTTAGCTTCTGACAATCCATTTTCTTGTTCTCAGAAATACTTTGAATTATAAAATGTTATTGTGGTTTTTGTTAGTATGCTGGGTAAAATAATTTTTATTGATTTCATTTTAAAATTCAAAATTTATAGTGAATTAAAATGTCCTTCAACATAATTATAGGTCATATTTATTTTCATATTGTAAAATGCAAGTTAATCTGTTGAACATCTTTTAAAAAATGGATTCCTTTTTGAGAATTTCATATATGAGCACTGTATTTACATAATTTTTTCTTTCCTTCCTTCCACTCTTCCCAACCCTTCAAATATATCTTATTTAATTATTGTTCATATACGTATGTATATATGTATACATGTATAAGTATGTATGTATATACAAATACTGATAAATAAAGTATTTTGGGGAAAAAAAGAAATTGAGATCATTTAACAGTCTTCATAATTAAGTGTTATGATTTCTACTTCATTAAATACCCATCTTAAGAAACAGACAATGGTACATACCTATGACAGTGGTCATAGGTTACAGAGACTGTGTGTTCATAATGCCGCAAAGTTGTAACTTTGATGCTGAAAGAAGCTCTATCCAAGTATTTCTCAGAAAGTGGACTGTCACAGCCATCCCAGGGCATCATGGAAGGGGGTGCTGTGCATCTTAGTACATAATGCTTCAGCTTTCAGCATCTATACCATTACTTGGAATTGATCAAGATACCCATAGTTCACCAAAGAAACTTGTAAACACTGTAAGAATTACCATGATTTTTTTCTTGTATAATTTCTAAATTTTAGTGTACTAGTGGTTTTCTGAATACTTTAAAATTAGTACTCAAGTAATCATTAGTTTAAAGACACTTTAGTATGTTTAGGCAATGGAAAAAAAGAAAATGATATTAATTGAAGCATAATATTTGGTAAATTAAATCAAGGTATTAGAGAACAGAAAAGTATCAAATTTAATTATGAAGTTGAAAAAATCAACTCTTACATAAACACTTTATACATTGAAATGATAACATTACTTTTCATTAAAAAATGAAGATGTAATAAATGTGAGTAAAATAGTAATTGATTAAATTAAATTGATTAAAATTAAAATGCATATGGAAAGAACAAATTTATTACTCAAAGTATTATTCAAAATAATTTCATATCTCTGATTATAGTGCATTAAAGTAGAAATTATAAGTATTAGAAGAAAATTTTAGAGAGAACAATTTGAAAAACTTTATTACTTTTGCTTTAAAAATATTGCACATTAATAAGATTTAATTTTATTTTTGTAAATTTTAGGCAGCACCACATTGAAAAGCATAGCTATCTAACCTATAGGGTAAAATTTCAATGAAACCTTGACACAGAAAGACAATGCTGTAGTCACTTCTGTATTTTTATAATGCTGACAATGTCACTGAATACATTTGTGAATCCCTATAAAGTGTAAGACAGCATCACATTTAACAATTTTATATATACATAAATACTTTTGTAAAGAGTGATTAAGTGTGACAGGCAATTATTACTTTTTTAATATGTCTGAATTTATTTTTAAGTATAAGTATAAAACAGTACATGATAAACAGTTTTTAGAATGTGCTCTAATGTTAGTTTCACTAGCTGAAGTTTCCAGAAGGAAAGAAGGTCATTGGTAGAATGTTTGATGTAGTTGCTAGAACTCTGGTCCCTCTGTCTGTTTTTGTTTTGTTTTGGTTTGATTTGGTTATATTTGATTGTTTTGTTTTTCTTTCGTACAAGGCAGCAAAGTACTGACTTTATGTATTTTGACAATGTTGTCAGATTTTATCCCAGGGACAATGAACAGAAACCAGAATATGTGTTGAAACCCAATAAAATTGTGCACTGAAACAAATGTTTCCTTAGGTTCCCCAAGATTAAGGCTTCCTGGATACTACATCAAAAGATCAAGGATGGACTAAATATTCACACTCTCTTGGTTCCTGTGAGCTGAGGTCAGTGTATTTTTTCTAGTAATAAAACACTTCATGTCGAAACATACAATAGTGACTTTTGTATTCTGTAGCTTTACCATTGGTCTTTGTGGATTCTATTCTTCATCTTCTATACAAGGTATAATATCTGAACAACTCAGAGTTTCATTACAAAGACATATACAGTGTACTTCACAGAAAAAGATAATTTTATTTTCTTAATTTACTGTAGCCCTGGCATAATAGTGAGCAGAAAAATCCCTTCCTATGTGATTATTTGAATAAGTATAAACATGTCCCTATAAAAATGTTTTCACACTTTGAAGAAAAAATAGTTTTGATAGTGTCATTGTTATTATTATTTACTCATTTTAGAAATCCTGTTTTACTAATATAAGTTATAAATTTTTAAAAATAGCTTTTGTTTATTATTTGAGGACTTTATATCATACATTTTGATCATAGTCCTTCACCTCCTCCAACTACTCCATTATGCTTTTCCACCTCTCTCTCTCTCAAAAATTAATCTAACAAAAGTGGAGTTCAGTTTTTTTTTTTTAATCTATTACTGGAGTGTGACCCAAAGAATTATTATCAGTACTTTGGGAAAAATATATTTCTTCCCTAATAGCTATCAAATGGAAATAGTTCCTTAGTAAACATTTTGTTTAGATGGAGTTGGTGTAGACCTTTGTGCATATTTTCAACTATCTGAGTCCATATGTGCATATATACTTTTATGTCTGTCACATTTTCCTTTTCAATATATAGCCCTTAGACTTTGTGAGTGTTGTCCATTTATGACTGAGAATACTGATATCTCAAATTCTCTTAATTACAAATGACTTAGCAGCATGAAACACTAGAAACTTTGGTAAATCTGAAGAAAATAATTAGAAAAATATTTTTAAAATGACATAACTAGATTGTGACTTCATTAAAATAATTAAATATTAAAATGGTAAGACAATAATAAGGGTTTTAGGGAATTAGCCAGTTATAGTGTACATGGCAGACTAGAACATTTAGTGGGGATACTCTAGATCCACATCATGACTATAGTGACGTTACTACACAGCCAAAGAGCAAGGCTGCAAATAGTTCCATACATCTGTGAAATCATCAAATGTGTGAACATACATAACCACTGACTTTAAATAGGATATATGTGTGTGTGTGTGTGTGTGTGTGTGTGTGTATAATTTCTTTTTTATTAGATATGTTATCTATTAATGTTTCAGATGTCATCGTCTTTTCCCAATCCCCTCACTTAGAACCCCCCATCCCTTCCCCCTTTTTCTTTTTGCTTTTATAACATTTTAATTAGATGTATGTATTAAAGTTAGTTCTAGGTTAAGGAACTAGCAATACAATAGAAGCAAATCATAAAGGAACAAGCAAGACAATAAACACAAATAGTCAAATAACAAGCAAGGCAATAAAATTCTGTTAATATTCCAGTGATCAGTGTTTCTAAGGGCTTATCAGGATGACCAAAATATCTGAGCCTACTTCCTTGTACTAGCCCAAAGTCATTTTCATGCCTAAAGGCTACTTCCTTGTTCTAGCTAAAATTTACATTCTTGTTTGAAATTACTTCTTTGTTCTAGCCTAATATTTAGACTCCTGCCTGAAATCGCTTGTTCTAGCCTAAGAGTTAGATTCATACCTGAATTTATTTCTTTGTTCTAGCCTAGTGTCAGATTCTTGCCTGAAGCCTACTTTCTTGTCCTTGGCCAATGTCTTATTCCTGCCAAGCAGCCCATTTCTTTGTTCTTGGCCCATGTCAGATTTTTGCCAAGCATTCCTAAAAGTTCCCCCCCCTCCTTTTTTTTATTTCATGAACAAGAGTAAGCCTGTCTTAAGTCATTCTACCAAGAATGCCTTCCTCACCCATCATGAAATATGCATTATCCAAAGCAATGCACTTATGTCTTAGGTTGGTAAGGCTCTGTGAAGAATCTTACCCATCCTTGACTTGCCAGACTGTTAATTTAATAACTCTGTTTTGGGGTCCATTTTCAGGTTCAGGGAAAGCCATGTACTTTCCCTGCCAACATGTTGATATTGTTAAAGGCAAGCTTTAACACAATTGGCAGAAATAAAAGTATTTTCAGGACAAAAAAAAAAAAGCTAGCATGATCAAGCTATATATGCCATTCTTGAAGTTTCACCAAAATAGAAATACTGATCTCAGGCCATGGGTAATTTTATCAGCAGTATCTACCACATTACTGCTCAGCAGAACAGCATTCTTGAAATTCATAAGCTCACTATACAAAGTTAAAACTTCCACAGTGATGTTAGAATTATGGCAAATACACTGCAAGTATCTGTAAACTTTTTCCTAGTTATAATGACTAACACTGGAAATTTTAGAACTAACATGAATCCAATGGTATTTGACATGATACTCAAGATAGCTCCTTACTCTTCAACTCTGAACCTCCTTCCAAAAATTTCAATAGGATAAAGAACATCAATCTGTTCTTCTAAATACCTAACTAAATCCTCTTGTATATTCAACACATTAGTAACACTTTTTCCTAAATGATTAACGAAAGTAGCTGTCTTAAATTCTTGTGTCAAAGCAAAGAGGAGATTTATCTGCATATACCACAAATTTATTTAAATCACGTTCATTTTATTTTAAATTTTTTTTTAATTTGGATGCCAAGGAACTCTCTGCTGAGTATCTATGGCACTCTACAACTAGCCATACTTATGTATATGTGAAAGGGAAAATCCACTTACTGGCATATGGTAAAATCTTGATCAGGTATTTAATATGGAGAAGAGGGCATGTTTGTGTTTTTTCTGCAGGATGCTGAAGGAGCATGGTAGCTGTCAGAGTGACAGGTAAGACATGCTGATGCTAGGACAAAGAGTGATGCTGACCTGTGATCTTGCTGAGTGCCCTGAAAATGGGGACTGGGAAGCTGTATTGAACATTTGTATTCCTGATCCACCTTTGCTTACCTAAACCCTTGATGATATAAGCCGCCTTGCTTCAAGTTTTTATAACTTATGAAACAGAGAATCAAAAAGAGAAGTTATAATGACTTTTGTATTTTTCTTAAATGTGAGCAGTTATTCAAACTCAATCATGTACTGGTCTAGAAATCAATCCTATATTGGAAATAACAGTCCTCACTTGGAAGTCTGTTTCAGAGACATATTTGGAAGGTAACTGCAGTTCTCTATGGAGTTATTATAGCAAGAGATAAAGTTGAGGCTGGATCTAGATTTCAAACAAGTGTTAGCACTTATGTTAAGGCTCTTTCAAGTGTCAAATTAAAATTACTTTTGTTTCTTCTCCTGTATTTAAGGTAAGTTGCACTGATTGTTCACTTTCTTATTTTGTTAGTGTGTTGAAATCCGGCATGTCAGTCATGGAGGTCTATCAATCAGCCTTTGTTTTATTGCCCTTAGTATCACAGAACCTTGCTATTCTGAAAAAAACTTTCAAGTTCTGGAAGAAGTGAGTCAGGCTTTAAGCAGAAGCAAGAGTGTAGAGGGATTGATTGTTGCTGGTATAACAGCTTTAATTACATTAATTGCTAGCACCACTGTTTCTGCAATTGCTTTGACACAAGAAGTTAAGATAGCTACTTTTGTTAATCATATATGTACATTTTTAATTATGCAAGATTCTAATAATGTTTAGAGTTAACTAAAGCTACAGTATATATGCCAATGCACATTTCTTTCACATTTAAGAAAATAATTATGTTGGTTTGAATATGATTGCCCCATGGAAAGTTACACTATCAGGAGGTGTGGCCTTATTAGAGTATGTGTGGCCTTATTGATGGAAGTGTGTTACTGTGTGGATGGGCTTTGAAGCTCTGCCCTTTAGAGAAGAGACCTTCTTTCTTGTTGCCTGTAGAAGAGAGTCTCCTCCTAGCTGCCTTTGGATCAAGATGAACAACTTCCAGTTTCTTCTCTAGCACCATATCTGCCTGGACTATCTTGCTTCTGGCCATGATAATAATGGACTGAAAAACTCTGAAACTAAGAGCCAGTCCCAATTAAATGTTTGACATTTTTAAAGTTGTCTTGGTCATCGTGACTCTTCATAGAAATAGAAACCCTAAAATAATAAGTTTTTCTAATACAGTTTCTAAAATACTTATGGTAAGTTTTGTCAATTTCTAAATTACTTCATTTCACCTATTTCAGGTGTATGGGCATCCAAATGTTCAAATTTTGTTCTCATACAAAATGAAAAATATACATTCATTGTACAGTTTTTATAATAATTTAAAAAATATTAAAATAAACTTTATAGTTCACACTTATCCTACTACATTTAACCTAAAACAGAACAAATACAATATGATTTCTTTCCTTAGTTTTATTTTAAAAGCAATTCCAAGCATAGTTTGTTTTATGACATTGTATACATCATTAATCTGCATATGACTTAGAGTTCTCAATATACAAAGGCACTTGAAAATTATTAAATTAATCCTATGTGAACATCTTTTCATGTTGAACAGATAAAACAATAAAATAATTTTATCTCAACCTCTCAAAAATATTGCTACCACTGGAAAACTCGTTTTATTTTGTATTTAAGGATAAAAATTATCTATAGCACAGACTAAAGATTATTCACTATACAGTGACTTGTTAGCAGAGGTTAAAAACCTTAGTGTTTAATTCTACATTGGAAATTAATATAGTAGTTATGGGATGTTTTTATAAATTTGGAGGAAGATGAAATTACACAAGAAAAATAAAATAGGAAAATGTCATATTATTCTCACTTATTATATGAGGTCAATTTTTTTACTATGGTATTTTTATCATGCATTCTGAACCATATGCATCGAAATCTATTTTCCTCTACTTAATATAAAACATTGGTTTGGCATACATGTTTATTTCACACTGAATATATACATGCAGTTGTTTGACAATACTAAATCTGAGTATACTCTTAATACATTATGTTAAAACATATATCAATTATGTGTATGTACAAACAAATATTTATGCTTTTGAAATCCAGTCATATATTTGCCCACATTAGAAGCTAAATCAGGTAAAAAAGTCTGGAAGGAAAACCAAGGTATTTTCAATTAAGCATTTTCCATGTATGAAGTCTCCTCTGATAAGCTTTATAGCTAATTGTAAAAATAGTTACTAACATTTGTTGTGTATTGGTTCTAATAGTATTTGTGTTAATTCGGCTCCCCCAATTAAGTGGGAACGGCACTTCTGTCATATGCTGAGGGTCCCTGCCCCACTTTGCTTTAATTATTGAAATAATAAAGTTGCTTGCAGCCAATGGCTGGGCAGAGAGACAAAAGTGGGACTTTAGATTTTCTGGGCAAGGGAGAACTAGAGAGAAGGAGAGCTTGGGAGCTGCAGGAGAGAAAGCATACAATATGTAAGAACTGGGATAGAGTGGCCCCAGGGGCTACATCACAAATTGGGTCTGGGGTAGCAGAGATTGTAGATAGTAATAATACAGTAATATCAGAGGGGAGAATGTGCTAGTTAGCAATGGGATAGCTTGGAAAGGCCCAACCATTTGTGTTGTTTAATGCATATTAATGTGCGGGTTGTTCACCAGTGAGTGAATCTAGCCCATTTGGTGGTAATGAGAAGTGCGCACATTCTACTAAAGATGAGTTTAGACCAGATTAACTATCGACTACTTCGAATATTTCCATATTTGAAAATAAAAAATGTTATGAAATAGAGCAAACTTCTGCAACTTAAAATTGTATTTAGGTAGAACATTTCAAAAGTAGATTTACATTTATTTTCTAGAAAATTCATTCAAGGGACTTCTAGTATGGAATGGTGATTTGAGTGAGCTATGTTTCAATGGGCTCATGTAGTTGTATAATTGATCCATACTAGTGGAACTGTTTGGGAAGGTTATGGAGCATTTACAAGATGGAGTCTTGTTGGTGGAATTACATTGTTTTTTTTATCACTGTATTTTATTACTACAACAAAAAAATTAACTAGCAAACATGGTTACTTGTAGGGAAAAAAAAATCTCGTGGCCGGGTTTTAGGTCTGGCATCAGGGTTCCGGGCGGGCTTCCCACCCACCAGCGGAGGGTCCCACATTGGTACAGCTGCTGTGGGCTGGCAGTGGGCGGTGGGCGGTGGGCGGTGGGCGGTGGGCGGTGGGCGGTGGGCGGTGGGCGGCTCAAGTTTCCAAAGGCTGGGAACCTGGCAGAGGCAGATCAGGCGACAAGTGGAGTCCGGTTTTCCAAAGCTTTTATTGTTCTTGGCATGGTAAATGGTTATAGGTGGTTTGCGCTTCCCTGCCAAAGGCCAGGGGAGCCTAATTTTATAGGGAGGGGAAAAAGGGGAGGGAATAACTTAATTAGCTACGCCCCTGTCCTTTAGATAACTCATTAAATCTCTGGAGGTGGAGACCTCTACCTGTGCTACATGATTGAGGGTTGCAGGTTAAATGGAGTTGCCTTGTCCAAGGCCCAACAATTACTGGCAACTTAAACAACAACAAAGAGCCATATAGTTAAGAAGATTCTAAACAATAAAATTTCATCATTTTCTCAATTCTATCATATTTCGTGAGGATTATGTGTATTTTAAATACTTGAAAAAGTATTTACCATACAAATAATCTTCAATTTAAAATGTTATTTGCATTTATGAGAGAAAAATAGCAGTGACAACTACATTAAAGGACTCAGCTAAAATGGTAAATTAATAATTAAAAGAATTTAAAACTGACTTTTAAAATTTACATTCATGAGTGTTTTGCCTGTATGTGTGTTAGCGACCCACTGAAGTACAGAGATCCAGAGACCAGAGGTGACTGTTGAGTCCTCTTGCACTGGAGTTACAGAAGGATATGAGCTGCCATGTTGTTCCTGGGACCAGAGCACAAGTCTTCTGGAAGAGAAGGGAGTGCTCTTAAGTGCTATGCCTGTCAGAAAATAATGTAGTGTTTGATAGCAGTACAATTTATTTTGCTTACATAGCCACAAAATTATATTGAATAATAAATGATCAGGATTTTAGCTATATTACTTGGAAATTTGAGAAATTACGCTGGTCTAGTTTGAGTTACATAGTAAATACATATATTAACAACAACAATAACAACTCAGAATAAACAAAATGAAATCCACAAACTCAAATAATGAACCAATCTTTGACAAAAGAATAAAATCAATTTAACAGAAAATAAATTTTTAACAAATAGCTTGAATATAACTGAGAACTCATACAAATTAACAATAGCAATTATAATGACTTTAATTGACATAAACTTGGCAAAAACATTAAAGCAGATCAAATAATAGGTATCAAATAACTAGTGGAAATTTAAGGAATTCCGTGATTTGAAATGTAAAACACAACACAAAAATTCAAAAATTTAAAAATATGAATTTTATAAAATTAAATTAAGCAATAAATATTAAAATTCAAATTGACAATTGTTCAGCAAAGGAACAGTGAATGTAAATAAAATCTACAAACTACATAGAAAATATATCCAGGGAACATATATTATCAAAACCAGTTATACAAAATTTATGAAATTTGTAAAACTAAAGCAAAACAAACAATGAAACAAAACCTAACAAAAAAAATAACTCAAAAGTTAGGCAAAATATAAAGACATCATTGAAGCACATATGCAAGTGGAAAATAGAATTATAAAACAAAAAACAATGCACTATGCCACAAATTTTAAATGAGAATTTCCTCTATTTCTTTTCTTCTTGGTGGTTAGTAATATAAATACTATATATTTTAGCTCTACTTACTATGTATAAGTATCCCATTGCTATTTTAATTTGCAAACTTATGTGCACACCAAAATATGCATGTAGGTATTTATAGCAGACTTTGGCATTATTGCCTAAAATTGACAAGATTCAAAGTGCCCTTCAATAAGATAATGGACTGGTTTACCAATAGAATGAGATCTTTCTCCTTCAGGGATTTAAGAAATGAATATTTCATCTAACACAGATGTAGAAGAAATTTAAATTTTTATCTCTAAGTGAAAGAAACTCCCCTAAAAAACATATTGTAAGAATATAAATAAACAAATTTCTGGAAAGAAAAATATTCTTGGATAATACTGTCTTGCATTGAAGAAGAGCAACAACAAATAAAACAATGGAAATACGTTTGTAAGTGGAACTACCCATGTATTTGCCAATACTCATAAAAAGAAAGTGAAAATAGTTAAGCTTGGTAAGATCTGTGAAGTGTAGTTAGAAATTGGTAAAAAAAAATAAATTAATTTTAAAGTTTGTAATAGAATTACAAGAATTATTAAAATAATTGTATGCATTCATAGTATATTGTGAAGAAAATTTTATGAAAAGTATCAATTTATATACTCATCCTTGTCCAATTAGTCCCCTTAGTTTTGATAAAATCATCACATAGCTTTGCTTTCATTTTCATTGTGAGCATGTGAGTGTATGCACATGCATGTGCACCTGTGTGTATACACATGCACACACAATTTTTAAATCTGTATAAAATTGAAACAACAATTGTAAGAGAAACCATCTATCTTTGTATCTGAGACTAAATTATGTCACCTAACATGGTCATTTGTGGTTTGAGACTTTCAATACATTTAGAAAATGGTGACTATTCTGAGAATAAAGGAGCTTCTCATTTTTAGATCATTTGTTTTTATGTAAACCGAGAACTATACCTTTAAAGGAAATACTTTAATATTTATTAGTAAGAAAAAACTAACATTTTGTAATATCATATATTTATTCTATTTTTAGAATATAGAAGGAATTACAAAATCGCAGCAAAGAACTCCAGAGTGTCTTAAATGGAAGGATGCATTCTGTAGCTCTTGTTACTTAATCATACCTACATACTTAGATGTCTAATGAGCTTAACTCTTTGCTTTCATCTATTCTGCCTCTCCTGTCTTTTTATTATGAACCAACAAATATGTATCTGCAAATTTATCATTTGGAGCAAAGAAAAACTTTAAATTTTGATTTTGTTTGAAAGTGACACTTGACTTCTTTGATTAATTCACAGTTTTTCCCAAATGACATGAAATGTTGAACTAGACATCTGGCTGTATTAGGAATAAACCTGAGTTCAATAAATATAGATCCAACGTGTTAATCCCTTCAAATTGAGTGACCGTGGGATCTCATCCCCTTGTTACAGCTGTACTCCGAAGAACAGAATTCTCATGAGATAGCATTGACCTTACTACTCAGAATACTTGAAGCAATCCCTTTTGACTCTCACTCACACCTGCAAAAGCTTTGTCAAAGCCCTTTGTTTATGAATGGATTAAAAAACAAGTTAGGTTGGGACTATTATTCACAGAAAACCATGCTGAGGAAATGAAATCAGACATTTATGCTCTTAGAGCAAGCCTTTTGTAATACCACAAATCATCATCCTTGATGCTTTATAATATTTTATTTTTTCCAGTGAAAATCTATAAGTGTACAGCCCTTAGAAGTAATTAAATAATCTGAACGATGGGAACATTTGATTATTTCTTATTTGTCACAACAATTTTAACCTATCTAAAAGGTAGGCTTGGATTATTACTACATACAATGTATGTATCTACAAACTCACCAGTCACTGGTGGAAATATGAACTTGGCAACCTCAGCAATTATATTTTTTCAGGTTTTATTTTCCCCTTTCCTCATTCACTCGAAAAGTGAACATATCATTTTTCACCTTCATTAGATTTGACAAAACCGCATTTCATACCTGTATGCTAGTTGCACTATATACTATATTCACTTTTTCTTCCTCACTTAAACTTAGCACTTGGAAACAAATGATCCCATTTCTTCCTACCTAAAATATTATCTTTACTCATGCTAATAAATCATTGATGTAATATAGTTTTCCTTTTTGAAATTAAATTATAATTACCTAATTTTTGTTCCCATATCTCCCTCCAACTCCTGCCATATAACAACCCTTAAATCCATACATATTATTATATTTTCTAAAATATATAGATACCATCTGCTTAGTCCACATAAACTTACATGCATGTATAGTATTTTGATTTCATAGGTTAGCACTTACCAACTAGAAGATATTTTCTTTGGAAGAAGACTACTTCCTCACATTTTCAGCCTTTGTTATTTGTCTGTAACTTCTCATCTGGGGTTATGGTCAAGTGACTGTTTATTCATGTGTATGCATCATATATTTTTGTTTATAGATGCACCCAATTTATTGAATCTTCTCTGCAGGAAATATCATGGAACTATAGATGTTTATGTTAAGTGAAATAAGCTGGAAGAAGAAAGATAATATATTTTGTTTTATATGTGGGATCTTGAATATATATATATATATGCACTTATATTAATATGCACATATATGTATGTATTGTATGTGTGTATGAACATGTTCAGAAAAGAATGTGCAAAGGATTATGAAAGGCAAAGATGGGTTCTTTTAAATGGTCATAAAAAAGAAGATAGAGAATAGATGATAGAGACACTATTTGGCATTAGCATGGAGCAACAACTGGGGAACAGAAAAGATAAGAGGAAAATAAGAAGGTGATAAAAATAAAATATAATGATGTATATGTATGAATACCACAGTCAACCCCACTTCTTAGTTTGCTTACTAAAATTTGATTATGCTTGTCAGAAAAAATTACAATTTTAGAATATTCTTATTATCTCTAAAGTGTCCATGTATCTTGTAAGATTCTTCTGAGTGGGTATAAAGTCCTCTTATAACAAGATATCTTGCTTAATAAAATCTGACATGATATATACATTTAGCTTCTAGGAATTGTTTAAAGGTGCTTAGATTTTTCTATTTCTCCATTTGTAGTCTCCTTTGTGAATGAGAAGTATGAGATTATCTTGTCTGAAAAATTAGGTTTACATAAAGATATGCTGTCTGACGGGTTCAGGATAACTTAATTCTGTAGATTTATGAAGACTTTTCTCCTTTCAGCAGGAAATATGTCATTTCCTTTCTTTTTCCCAGATCTAATTCTGAAACAATGACTTCACCTTGTTTTCCTGTGGTTGTTCAATATAGAACTCAATGGGAATAAACTTGCATTGTAGAAAAACTCTTTTTTTATCATAAAGCAAATGCATGACCTTTCCCTTGGGGGAGAACAAATAGCCATCTATTCCAAATAAGTCAGAAATGATAGACCAAGGAAATGCTTCCATCCAAGTCTAACTTTAAGAACAAATGAATCTATTAGAGTTACAGATGCGGAAGTGAAATGTTACTTGCAATTAAATGGATGACTCACACTGTAGCCCTTAAAACCCTCCCTAGCATAGGTGATGATTCAAGAAAGCTGCGTCATGAATTCTCTGTACAACTTCCTGGAGTTTTATTTTAATGTACTCTTTCCCTAAGCAATTGCTCACTGTTTTTGTTACCTCATTTGTCTCATGAATCTTACAACTTTACTAAGCTTCCTGTGTCTCATAGATCTCCTTTATCAAAATAGAAGAAAATGTTTCAGCTTCATAGAAAACAGTGCCTTAAACTTTAGATCTAATCAGGGTAATTTGTGTTTGTATAATCTTTTCAAATCTTATTAGTAATGCTAACATAAAAATTAGTTCTTTTTTCAAAATTCATTAGTTTTTGTGACTAACACATTCATGAAGAGAAAGCAATGAAACATTCTAGCCATGGAGATTACAATTTTTTTGTCTCCAGAAAAAAAAAAATGGCCCAGATATACTTGGTCAAAATTACAGAAAGCTGAAACAAAAACAATATTGGTATTCTAGTCAACTTAATTTTTTCAAGCTCTCCAAAATCAGAATATGAAAAACCATAAAATGTGGTCTCATACATATTCTATGTGGAATTAAGAAAAAGGAGAGTGAGAAATAAAACTTCATTAAATTGTATGATAACTTAAATCTATGAATCCTGGTAGAGATATCACAATGATCACACTCAAGTTCAAGAGGTAAGGGCTGTGATGAGTGGTGACTCTGTCTGATGATTTTGATACACTGTTGCTTGTTCTTGATGCCCTACACAGTGACAAATGTACTCACATTATGAAAACCCTTATGGCAATGCATTAACCTTCAGTGGGTTTTTAAACACAATTTGTTATAGTTAGTATTGATTGATTGATTTGTTTTGTGGTTTTCATGGGGGATTAACAAAGTCTTGTGAAAATTTGAGGACAACATTTAGGAGTACATTGTCACCTTCTATGGTATGGGTTCTGGGTTTCAAACTCAGATTATCATGCTTACAAGCAAGTGCTTTAACCAGCAAAGCATATTTCTAACATGAGATTTTTATTCTTCATATTATGTTCTGAATTCTAACAAATTTGGACATTATCTTTACCAAAAAGCAGTTTAACTTTCGTTCAGTTTCTGATTAGTATAAAAAACTGAGTAGTTTCTACGCAGAATCTTTGATTTGAATGTTGAAAGGATTTAGTTTTGAATTCAGTTTACATTTCAATTACAGAACACAACATGAGCAGAATAAATCTGAGAATTGTCTAACCATCTATCTGAATAATATTAAAGTTAGCATCAGTCTGAGAATCCAGAATTAGTATTGTCTGTATTACACAATTTTTGACTCTTTTGCCATGGGTTAGAAAACAAAAAAACAAAAAAATTGGTGATTAATGTTAGTGTTCACAGAGATAGAATATTCTCACTTCCATTTTTCATGTAGAATTTGAAGTAAAGAAAAATAATTAAGATGCAATTACAGTTGTCCCTATTCATAAATGAGCATATATCTGCTGCAACTGATAACACAAAGGATGGCAATATGTGCAGCAATGATTTGAAAACATTCCACTTTCCAGGGAACTTTATTAGTGAACTAATGTATAACATAAAAATTGAAGATAATTGATGATTTCTTAAAATGTACTTGTAATTTTTAAATCTTGAGTGTCTAATGCAGTATTTGAATGTTTTACTAATTATAGAACACAGAGAGCAAGAAATGTAAGGTTGATTGAAAAAATTTCATATTCATAAGTAACTGAGAAAAGGATTTTGAAAACTTTGTGTCCTTGTAAGTAATTCTAAAGTTTAACGTATTGCTCAAGCACAAATGACAAAACCTGTGGAAAGATTGTTCAGTGGATTAAGTTCACTAAGCACAGACATCTTTGGTTTCCATGGGGTGAAGTATTGTTCAAGGATGTGGAAAAATCTATTATTTTTTTACTTTTAGAGAAGGCTTTGTAATACATAAAAGTTATTTTCTAAAAAATGTTACATAAATCTCAGTATGTATCTGAAAAGGGTATTATACTGAATTCAACATATTTTTAAATCCAACTAGATTTATATAGATAATACACTTGCATATAGATATTATTTTTATTAGCTTATATACCCAGAATCATGGTTATCAAATTTTCCATTATTCAAAGTAAAATCCCCAGTAGAATGAGAAAGCACACTGAGTTCTATTTTAGAAGTCAGAGCTCAGTGCACTCTGGCCTGAGATGCTGTTTTGATATTTCCAGGCTCCTGTTATCATTAGTACTTTCCATATCAAAAACAAAATGTCAGAAACAAAGAGGGGTGGCCTAGTGTTAGAAATTTGTAAGGTTTAAATGAGTGAATAATAGTGAAGCAATACATTTAAAGCAGGGAATTTATTTTTAACTTCAGAAGTAGCATATTAATACTATAGTTTATGTTAAATTCCAGATGAATGGAGTGAATACATCTCATAGTTGTCACATGATACCACAAGATTGTTTCTGAGAGTTTGGCATTCTCTTTTCAGAGAAACTTTTCTGCCTGTTTGTTTGTTTGTATTAGAATTATGTTAGGTTTTATGTATGTGTATGTATGTGTGTGTATGTGTGCATGTGTGTATGTATATATGAATGTATGTATGTATAACACACATATATGCCTATATTTTTATAGGCATACATTTTGCAGAAGGTTCCTTCTATATGATCTAGTTTTTCTAGACATGCAGCAGTGTTTCTGCCAGTTCAAAGCAAACTTTGCTAGCATGCAATTTTTATTTTCAAGATGCCAACACTCCAATTAGCTATGTTTTATATTGTTCAAGAAGAAACAAATATCTATATTTTCTTCAGTTCCTAGCATTTAACCAACACATATGTTTTTTTCATATAGCAAATTATCAACATAATAACAATGCAAACATATGTACCCATCCACGTACACAAAGAATATATTCTGCTTTTTCTATTCTAGCATAAAACAAGCTAGATACACTTTTATATCATTTATACACTGACCATATTTTGTTTTTAAAAAAAAATGTTTTGTTTATTTACATACCAAATCTTATCCACCCCCTTTCCTGGTGTTCCCTTCAAGAGTTCTTCACATTATCCCTACTTCTCTTTGCCTCTGAGAGGGTGCTCTCCACCATACCCCAACCTATTCACCCCCTTTATCTACTCCCCCACTCTCACCTCAACCTCCTCTGCATCCCTCTTCCTTGGGCATCAAACCTTTACAGATTAGAAGGATCCTCTCCCACTGTGGCTAAACAAGGCAGCCCTCTGCTACATATCTGCTAAGGTCCACAGAACAGCCTATGTATCCTTTTTGGTTGGTAGCTTAGTCTCTGGGAGCTTCCAGGGTCCTGGGTTAGTTGATACTGTTGGTCTTGCTATGGGGTTGCCATCCCCTTCAACTTCTTCAATACTTTCCCAAACTCTTGCATAGAGATTCCCAATCTAAGTCCAATATTTGGCTATAAGTACCTGTATCTGTCCCAGTAGGCTGCTGGTAGAGCATCTCAGGGGATAGCCATGCTAAGCTTCTGTTTTGTGCCTGTTCATGGGAGGAATCCCAAATCAGGCTGGTCACTTGATCACCTTTCCTTCATTCTCTCATCTAATTTTGTCTCTATATATATTTCTTTTAGGTAGGAATATTTTATTCCATGTTGTACATATAATATGAAGTGGAATATCAGAATTTAATATCACTACTAATAAAAAATGAAGTCATTATTCTCTAAGCTTTGATCAAGAGTTTTAAAAAGATAAATTATTACTAAATGATAGCTAGTTGAGTATTAGAGCAACATAGAAGGACTTCATAAAATAACTAAGAGCAGTCTAGTTAGATCTCTAGACAATAAATGATAATTACTAACCCATTTGTCCAGGAGAACAGAGATGTCCTAATAGTCTTAATGTAGAAATTTACCTTCTAATGTAATATAATACAATTCAATTTCTCAGAAAGAAAAAAATAATATTATATTAATATGGAAACAAATTAAAACCCTGCATTAAATATTCCTGAGTAACAACAATTCTAAGTAACAGAGTACTCAATTTCAATTATACTGTCAAAAACTGGCAGTATAAATGGAGTGGTACCAGCACTAAAACAAGTCATGAAGATCAATGGATTAGAATAGAGGCCCCAGACATAAACTCCTCTAGCTGCATCCACTTAGTTTTTGCCAGGATGCCCCAAACAAACATTGGAAAAAAGACAGCCTGTTCAACAAATCGGTTTAGAAAATTGATTTTCCACATGTAGAAGAATATATATATATGTGTGTGTGTGTGTGTGTGTGTGAGTGTGTGTGTGTATACATATACACATGTATGTATATGTATATATATATGTGTGTATATATACACATATATGTATATGTATATATATGTGTGTATATATATATATACACATATATATATATATGCTTGAATACAAGTTAATTCAATTAAATGTAAAGTTGTGATGAAAGACTCAAAATTCGTACTAATAATATTTTAAAGTAAAATTCAATGCAGGAACTTTCTGTAAATGATTTCCAGCAACCAGGAAATATCCCCCAAAGTTGACAAATGGTAGTACATGCAATCAAAAACTTTCTGAACAATTAAAGAAAAAAAAAAAAACAAGAGTCTTTGCTAAGTATATATCTAGCAGAGAGTTAACTCAAACTATATGTAAATTGTATAAAATGAAATAGCCAAAGCTAAGAAATACAGACAACAACTGGACAAACAGTTCTCAAAGGTGAAGAACAAGAGTCTGAATAAACATTTGAAAAAACCTGTCTTCAGAGAAATGGAAATTAAAACTGAACTAAGAGCTCATCTGTCATTCTACTTACCTTGGGGTTCTCAGAGTCTGAACCACCAACCAAAGAACACACATGGGCTGGACCTTAGTCTCCCTTCTGTTATTTTGCATATGTGCATCTTGGTTTTCACGTAGGTCCAGAATAATTGGAATGGGAGCCATCCCAAAATCTGTTGCTTGTATGTGAAATATGTTGTTCTAGCTGGGCTGTCTTGTCTGATCCCAGTGGGAGAGGAAGTACTTAGCCCAGCAGAGGATTGAACTGTCAGGGCCTAAGGGGGTCTGCCTGCTCAGAGAAGAAGGGAAATGGGGATTGGGGATGGTTTGTGGGACGGGGTGGCTAGGAGGTGGGGCAGTGAGTGGGATGTAAACTGATTAAGTAAAAAAAAATAAGTAAATTAAAAAAATAGTTCATCTGTCACAGGTCAGCATGGTTGTTATTGAGAAAAAAATAGCAAATGGCGATGATGATGGGAGAGGAAACTTATACATCTTTGGGGGTAATGTAACCATGTTTAATGACTCTGAAAATTAAATGTATACCTACTCTGAACACGTTATACCCCTTCTAGGAGTTTAAACAAAGGGGTTTAAGTCATCATATTTCAAATATACCTGGTCATCCTGGCTCATTGTATCACAGTTAAAAAATGGTCACGTTATGAAGTTAACTTAAACATCTACCAACAGACAAATGATAAGGAATATACAGCATATGTATACAACAAGAAATCAGCCACAAAGAAAAATGAAACTAAGCTATTTGTAACAAAAGAAATGGGTGTCACTAGAGATAGTGTTAATTGAAAAAGCTCTAATTAGAAAGAAAAATATCACCTTTTCTCATTTTTATATGTAATTGTTTTCTAGACATACAAGAGTAATTTTCTTAGATATGATAGCGAAGAAAAATAGAGGGGAGGGTTAAGAGAGGAAAAGCTAGAGGACATGATATAGTTGGTACTATAAAGTTGAAGCTGTTTTTTACATACAATAAATATAAACCTATGGAGAAAATTTAAAAATGGATTTTTTGTATGATCTAAATCTAGGTTATTATAGTAAGAAAACTGCAAGTTGAAGAACTTATTTGTCTTTTCCTAATTAGCTTTGGGAGCAAGAAAAGAAATGAAAGTTGGGAGTGTATACACCTATTGGCCTATGTGGGAGGTACTAGAAAAAGCGGGCAGTCTGGCTAGCTTCTGCCATGTTGCTGCTCTAAGTTGCAGCACTACAGGTAGCACCAGCTGGTCTGGGACACCAGCCTGGGACCCACAAGACGTTGGTGTGGTTGCTGCCTTCAGCGATAAGCTCCGTGGAGTCCATGGCTCTATGCATGGTCACTTGGCCAACTCTACCACATCAACCACAGACAATATCCACCATCCTCTCGATACCAGTAGAAAGAACACTCTTAATGCTTAAAGATTAAACAAGTATATTTATGTATCAGCAAGTACTCAATCCATAAGATGCCCACACAATTAGAATTGTTAACCCAAATTATCTACCTTTGATATGAATAACTGCCTGAGACTGCTAGAGACACATCTACCTCCATCTCTCCTCTCCATCCTTCTCCCCCCCCCCAACTTTTTCTTCTTCACCTCCCCTTCTACTGCCCAATCATCTGCTCTAGCCTTTATTTTACAAATTAAGGTGGGCAGAAGGTTCACAAGAAGTCACCTGTGTACTAATTCACTCCTAGTCTGCAGCCCCTCCCAGAAAATTGAATCAGCATCAAAATACAAGATGAGGTCTATCCACAACATTGTCCCTTTTTGTGTCAGTCATCCTCTTGCTGCTATAGACATTGTGGATCACAGATCTACTTTTGTTTCATCTGTATGCTTGCATATTCTAACTCTATCCCTTTCCCTAAACTTGTTATAATTTTCTTAACTGCAGAAAGCTGAGTCATTCAGGAACTCTCAGAAATCCACAAGAGAGGTTAGTACATCATCTTTATCTTCAAATACATTTAAGCTTTTCCATGATATTTTTGTTGTCAAATCATGACAATCTTTTACTAAGAGAAGAACTACATAAAAATGTATCACATTCTGGCTAGAATGCATGGGCTAGCATCATGACCATGAATTACCAAGTGCTGTGACAATAATAATAATTATTATTAATAATAATAAATAAATTTAAAACCTAAAGGTTAGACTGTGTTTACCAGAAACAAGACTTTCAGTTGTGTAAAGAAGAAGAAAAAACAAGTCCCATCAGAAGGTTATTAGTATTCAAACAGAGGAAGCTTCAATATACAAAAGGAACGTGTTTTTTAATATGGATATATTAAATAAAACAATGTGTTTTTTAATATGTCCATTTTGCTTACTCATTGTTCCCTCTTCCTGGATACTGTGAATCAGCAACACAAGATAGACGAAAGTAATGAAAATAAATGACCAATTTGAGGCCTCTAAGGATCCCAAATACAGGAAGCAAACGAATAGCCAAGAAAATCAAAGCAAAGAGCAAAGGTCAGAAATCTTGATGATTTACTCTAATGCTCAAGGGCTCTTTGGGCAATATCCAGTTGAAAGCTGAGGTGCCCAGCTATGGGAGGGTTCTTTTAGAATCACTACAAAAACTGGAAATGCATGGAGAAACACAAAACTAAAGCAAGCCAACATATTTAAATCTCATCAAACTTTGTCTTAGGATGGAAAATGTAGCATTATTGCAGAGGAGGGTAGCTGGTGTATCTTTTGTGGAGCTACATTTTAATCCCCAAACCTCCACAGACACACTATTATTTCAGAAGTTGTATGGATAATGTAAGTATAAGAAATTGGTTCTATTTACATCTTAAACTACTACTCCCTGTATTATGTATTCATTTACATTTGAATTATTTATCATGATACCAATATCTTGAACTACTTAAGTTGTATTTGAGTAAAAAAGGAACTAAGTATACTTGTAAATATAAAAACCAGATTTACTTTTATCACTTAAAAAATATAAATAGCAAGTTATTATGTACATCAGTGTCTATTATGTTAAATTCTATTTCTACACTTTTTTGAGATAGCTGGTAATACAGTATAAAATGTCTGACACTATCTTAGGTATAAAGTTTACAGTACCTGTACTCAATATAAAAATATTGAGGTTGAAGGTTGTAATAAGATTCAAGGAATGGTGGTATTACTTAATTCAGAGACCTAGAAAGACCATGAAAGGCTATAAGTTTTGTTGACTATAAGTAAAAATATCCTATATGGTTACACATATATGTGTGTTTAGATTTAACATTTCCTTAGTTTTGAAAATTAAGATCTTAAGTAATTCAACCATATCATTCTTCTAAGTCCAAATAATTTCAAAGTAAATGAAGATTTACTAAGGATTCAGAAAGGACTTGCCACATATTCATAAAACTACAAATTATAATATAACTACACAAAATACATATTATAAAGGGCACATAAGGAAATTCATTTAAAGAATATTTCCACTTACACTGAAAAAAAAAACAATTGTAAAAAAAATTTCATATAGTCAGTGTAAATTTTGGCCTAAAGAACAAAGATTTAAAAATGCTAATAAATCTGGTTGAGAAAAAAAGAAACATGTACTCAGAATAAATTACCTTTAAATGTGAGTTTCACACAATATACTAATTGATTATTATTATATATTATTAATATATTAATTAGTATATTAAGCTCTTTCTGACTGATTAGGAAATTTATAATTCACTAACATTTTGTAACTTTAAACAGTCACAGTAAGTGAAGTAATGGTTAAACTTACAAGGAATATTTACTGTTTATTTATATTCTGAAAAGTGCACCTGAGAAGAATGTAGCACAAATTTGATAAGAAGATCATATACAATTCTGTTTTATAGTATAATTATAGTTTTATTTTGATAGTGCATAGTATCTATTTGAATAGTATTTAATATATGTTCTTAGTGTAATGGACCTCTCCATTTTAAGTCAGAGTAAAAAATATTGATCAGCAGCAAGTATTATTATTATTATTATTAAAACATAGATAAAATTAAGGGCTTCCAGTGATACCATTTGTTTATAATTTTAATTTATATTTCTTATGTGTATGGTGTGTGTGTGTGTGTGAATAATTTAGGAATAGACTGGAAAAGTATAAAGGAAAGATTCTAAAATGATAATATTATAGAAAGGAAAATACATGCATAATTCAAAATTAGGACACTGATGTAAGTATTTGTCATTATAAAAATGCTAATCAACCAACAAACCATGAAATTGTGTTATGTTCTGTAGTAGCAACTAGACAGCCAAGATGTAATTTTTATGTAAATGTAAACTAGTACTTCTTATTAGCAGACAACTATGCATTCCTCTTTTGTAATGATAATGCATGTGAACCAAAAGACTGTTTAAAATGAATTTCATTATGATTTATTATATGACTATTTGATTCATACACCTATTTTATTATACATATGCTCAGACTCTCATGTGAATAAAAAGAAATTCTGAGTGGAAAATTTACCTATGAAAGCAGAAGACAAAGATGTGTGATCAGTAAAATGGTTATATTTTAACTAATTTCTACAAAATTTCCCAATTCTGGAGAGAATCTCAAAATTGGTAGCTTGAAAAAAGACACTGACATGATTTATTCATGATTGTGACATCTGATATTCTGCTTTTATTCACTGAGGGCTATGTACATGCAGAAAAGTAAGGAAACCCAAAAAGGACATTCTGTGTTCTAGTATATTACAGTCTACTTTATTCCTTTGTGAAAGTCTCATCCTGAACTTGGAGCTACACTGAAGGTAAACTTACTGGAGCAATCCTCCTGTCTTCAGCAATCCTCCTAAGCTTCTAGTCACAACACTTATGTTCAAGAACAATTGCCCAGGCCCTCTTTTTTTACATGAAAACTGGGTATTTGATTTGACACCATCACACAGAAACAGAAAACTTTATCACCTAGTGAACTATCTCTCCAGGGGCAGCTATTTTAACAGTCATCATTACCCTGACACTTATGAAGGATTTTTGATACAAAAGGTAAATTACATGGCTCCTCTTTAGAAGTTTTTATTTCTGTTTTCTCTTGTTTACTAAAATGTAAACACCGACATACATTATGAACACCATTCCTATTTATTTCTAAGTTTGCTCTTTCCTATGATGTATATTCTAACTTTCCATATCTTCTATAAATTACTTAAAGATACCCAGTCAAGCCACAACACAAGAAATTAAACATATTGGAGTTTCATTTTTTTTGTCAAAATATCAACAAAATAATGAAATGGAATAATACAATTTTATGTATGTACCCTTTATACTTAACATAAAATATTTTGTTCAGGTATTTTTATCGAAAAATAGATTGCTTTTATATAATGTATACTTTTTGGTTTATATTAGTAAAATATTTATCAAAAATAAATAATGATAGAAGTAATTTAAGATAGATAGAATATTGGGTACGTAAATGGTTTGTAGCGATTTTCCCCTCTCTTGTTTATTAACTCTCCATTGTTTTTAACTAATCTCTCATATGATACATCCAAATTCAATTTCTCCTACTTCCATTCCTCCTTGTTATCCCCCAGACACAATGTACCTGCCCCCCTCCCCATCCATTCCTCCTTTGTTTCCCTTCAGAAAACAAAACAAAACAAAACAAAACAAAACAAAACAAAACAAAACAGGCCTCCCAGGGATATCAACTGAACTAGGTATAAGAAGATGCAGTAAGATTAGACACATACCCTTATATCTAAGCTGGACAAGGCAACCCAGTAAGAGAAAAAGCATCTAAGAGTGATAGTGAGAGGTAGAGACCCTCCAGAGCACTCTCAGGAGTCCCACTGGAATACTAAACTACACAACCATAACTTATATAGAGGAGCTACCATAGACCCATGCAACCTTCTTGACTGCAGTTTCAGTCTTTGTAAGCTTCTAGGAGCTCTGTAAGGTTTTGAGTCCCTGACACAGGCCGCCCAGGGAGCGGGAACACAGTAAGTTGACTGTGCTTACCTCATTCTGTTGACAGGCAAGTGTTGAACCATAGGGCAGCCCAAGGACACTGCTCTGGGGGTGGGTAATGCAGTCTGAGACATGACAGCTGGAGATGAGTAGGAGGTCCCAAGGCCTGCAAGGAGGCCTGGGTCTTCTGGTTCTCAGGTTCTTGGTTGGACATCTCGACACCACTGGAAGCCTTAGAAGAGCTGAGAGCAAAGTGGGAGTTCATGGGCTGGACCTAGCCTGGAGCCAGAAGAAAAGTGGGGAGCTTTGGCTGATTCTGTGGTTGAAGTTCTTGGCTTGATGGCAGTGGCAGGCTTGAGTTTGGTGGCAGCCATGACTGGGAGCACAGAGAGGCCTTCTACAGGAGATCAAACAGTGGCTCTATAGGAAAAGGCCTTCTCCATGGCTCTCCACAGTGGATCATGATGAAAAGAGGCAGTCAATGGTTTTAATGCATTTATTGTCATGGCAGAAAATAGATGAGTAAAACCATAACCCACTTCTCAGGGTGGCCTGAGGCTAAATACCTTTTTCAGGGAGAAAGGTCAGGAAAGGAAAGCTTATTGGCTAAGCACTCCAGGCCTTTAGGTACTTCATTACAATGGAGAACATTAAAAGAGGATGACCACAGGTCACATCCTCTACATTTGGAGGTGAATGGGGAATTGCCATTACTTGACTGATGGCCACAAATCTCTAGGGGCTGTGGCTAGTGACAGAGGCCTGGTACCCTGGAAGAGGTAAAACTCCTACCATCTTTTCAGGGTCTCTGGGTTTTCTAGCACAATAACAGAGGGAAAAAAAAGTAGTATCAACCAACTATGATCCCTAGTAGCTGTAGTAATGACATGATATCCCCACTGGTTCAGTAACATCATGCATATTATGCGAGTGATAAATCATTTTTTTTAATTAGATTTAAGGCCTGTACAATGGTATGGAAGTTAAGCCTGACATTGTTGTTGAAGCTGAAATTTGAGTATAGATATGACATATTCTTTATGGGAAAGCCTACTACAACTTTTTTTTCTGACAAATAAATCAATAAAATGACTTCTAATGTATGATCTATATCTACAGATTAATGCTTCTCTTAATACTCCCCTTCTCCCCTTACTGGTTGCGGCACTTTGGAAAGCTGGCATCACCTTTGGCTGGCTGTAGCATTAGGGAGAGTGGGCCTTGCACTTTACCTGCAAAGCACAGTAGAGCTGGCTCTCATGGGAAACAGACGTGTAGTATTAAATAATAAAAACATCCCACAGGGTTTCCACGGGTCAGGTGGCTGGGAATGTGGGTTCCTTCAGACAGGAAGTTAGGAACGATGGCTGTGGCTACAGTGGCTCATTAAAGGCCTTTTCCACCGGTTCCTCACAGTGCAGCCCAAATGACTGTGGGTTTCCAAAATGGCTTTATTGGCATGATGGATGATGGTTGAATCTGGATGTGCACGCCCCCCCCCTCCAAACTCAGGACAGACCTGAGTTAAATGGGGGGGGGTGAGGGAAGAGAGGGAAGGGGTGGGGAAGAATGTTTAATTGGCTCCACTCTCTGGCCATCAGGCATCTCTTTAGTATGTAAGTCTCTCTAGGGCTTGAGGCCTGTAATCACACCCTCTATCTGTGCTCGTTGGGTGGGTCTGAATTGCCCTGAAAGTGACTGAACAGTGTAGGTCAATGGGGTTACACACCACTTGTTAGAAGCCTGGATTATGGCTTACAGGCATTCCTTACAGGCAATGGATACCTGTTGGGTCTCTGGGCTTTCCAGCCAGTGCTTCAACCAAAACCAAGACCTCTTTCACAGCCCTACAAGTTTCTACCCAGCCTTTGGTAGTTGAATTCTTGGATGAAAGACACTCACAACACAACCTTTGTACTTACAACAAGTTTAAGTCAGCACAACAGTTGGGCCAATGCCTAACTCTCCTGCTGTTAGAATCAACATTCTTATCAATACCCCTAAGGTATTACTTGGTATTTACTATTTTCCATTTGGGCTGTTCTTAACTCCAGCTGAGCAGCTGTCAAGGCTTTTGACCCTTAACCCATGGTGGCTTGTCTTTCCTCCTCTCAGATACATTCTTCTTCCTTGTGGTCCAAAGCCAGGGAAACCTAAACCCAACCTATATCTCTACTGCCTAGCTTTGGCTGTTGGTATCTTTATTTCCCAATCACAATTAACTGGGTGTAGAGTTACTTACCTAGCCTCTGTAGTGTGGACTCACTCATCTCTGGGGCAACCAGTTGAGGAGAGCAAACTAGCATTAGAATACAAGCAGCATCCAGCCAACCCACTACAGGCAAATGAGCCAGCTCCCAGGGAATAAAAGCAAGAGAGCTAGTGCCTTGCTGGCTGAAGCATTGGGTGAGCTAGCAATTGCAGTGCTAGGAAGCTCACCCTGTTGGTGTGGTGCTGGAGAGCTGATAGTCCAACAAACTTCGCTACCATGCAGACCAAATCCAGAGCATTGAGTTGACCCATCCCAATGTCAACCTTATCTAAGAATTGTTGGAGCATGTAAAAGTCCTATTATTAGTCAAACCACATTTTAAAATGTTAAAATAGATTTTGAATTAATCACAAATATGTTTAATAATTTTTAAAGTATGAAATGATATGTCTTGAATTATATGTACCAAATAGCAAAAAAATAACTTCTGTAAAAGCCAATTATTGTAAAATAATAGAGGCTGAGAAGGTTAAAAGTTCTTACTAAGTAAAAATATTGCAAAATAGAGATGTGTTTAAGAAAAACTAGTATCTTGGGCTAGGGAGATGAATCAGGTATTGAAGAAATTAACTATAAAAACTGGGAGACCTGACTTTAGTCATTGCAATTTCTATAAGGAGAAAGAGAAAACCAAGGTCATGTAGAAGTACTCTGGCTTCTGTACATGCGCTGTGGCACATACATTTAAACACTATAATAAGAAAAGAAAATATTTAAAACCTCATCTCTTCTTTAGCTAGTCTTTTTAAGCAAAACACAACAAATTTTATGCAAATCTAGCTGTTTTTTAAAATCTAATTATACTTTATTTCATTATGTTCTGTTATCTGTTAGAGGTCTGCTTTTTTCTAATGAGAAACAGAAAGGGGGTAGATCAGGATAGGACAGAGAGGTGCAGAAACCAGAAGGGGAAGGAGGAGGAAAAACTGTTATCATGATGTACTGAATGAGAAGGAATCTATTTTCAATAAAATGGGAAAAATATATTCTGAATGTTCAACTAAGTAGTAGCAACTGAAGCAGGAAAAGTGAATAAAAATAAATTAATTAATAAAAATATGTGCTTGAAATACCTGTATTATTTACAATCCATGTGGTGTTTGTATCAAACATGGTTAAACACATAAAAATAAAAAGTATGTATTAAGTTATAAGGAACTTGAAAAAAGTAATATAAACATATTTAATTTTTGCAAATATCTTACAATAACATTTCAGCATAATCATCCTGTGAAGCAGTTAAAGCACATTTGTTTTTAAAAGTGATATTAATTATCAATATTAATATTGAGATTACTTTTCTTAAAGTTAATTTATTATCCTTATATTTATGACTTTCTTTTGATGGTTGATATTTCTTTCTTTTTCTTTTTGCTCTTATTTTACTTTTCTCTTTTTTTCCTACACAAAAGTGTGACAGTTTCTGAACCACAAAGAATGAACACACAAGAAGTCCTTGTCAGTAACTAAGTTCAATGACACAGCTGAGAATCCAATTTCCTGTTGAGGTTTAGAAGCCAAGAGCATGATCAGCTTATATTTAACGTTTCAACTCTGAGTGGCTGTTTTTTGAGTGACTTGGCCTGAAAGCAGAAACTTCTTATCAGATATCCCAATCCAACAAACACTTAGAAAATAATAATAGTAGAAGCCGTTCTCTCAAACTTAGCACCTGAGTTGACTGTTTTCCAAATACTCTGTTTTTTTTTTTTTTTTACTTACAAAGATTTTTAAAAATTTGTTAGTGATTCTTTGTGAGTCTCGTGTCATGCACCCCAGTACTATTCACCTCCCCCAGTGCCTCAATTTCATCCTTCAGCCTTGCAGTCTCCCCCCAAATAAAACACACATGCACACACCATAAAAAAACAACTCATCATGGAAGGTGTAGTGTCACAGTGTGTCCCACAGTATATCCCTTTGTCAACACATTTTCACTTGTAAATATTTACTGCAGTGAGTCACTGGTTTGGTTGAAGATCTCTGGCTTTTGTGACACTATCAGTAATGTACTATCATCAAGACTCTTCCCAGTTATTTCATTGTTACACTGTGTTACAGAGATCCTGTAGCTTTGGAGAGCAGCAATGACCCTTTCACAAATCCCAACTGCTCAAAGATGATATACATGTTGAGGTGGGCCATCTCAGAGCCTTGAATTTGTAGTTGGGTGGTCATTGAGTTGGTCTGCCTATCAGCTAACCTGCACCCACATCACAGAGCAAACACTCCTGCAATGCTCTAGATATGCTACCCAATGTGGCTATTGGCAAGAGGTAGGGTCAACTCTCCATCTCTCATGCCCTCAGGGTGGCTTACTCACACCCATACCTCCAGAATCAGCTCCACTGTGCTTGCCAGTCAAGGAACAGGGCCCAGTCTTCAAAGTTCTGCAGCCTGTGAGGGACTAGGCAAGCCCTTCTGCTTTTACACCCTCAGGGTTGGCTCACTTGTGCCTTTTTTTGCCGGTTCAGCTTCACTATGTTGCCCTGGTGATATGCAGGCATGCTCTCCTGAGTGATAATGCCACTGAGGCAGGGCTAGCTCTCCAGTTCTCATGCTCTCAGAGATAGCTCTCCCCTACCACAGGATACTAGGAGGGAGAGGGGAGGGCATCACCGCCATACTCACACCACCTCACTGCAGAAGTTTGATAGAAGTAGCTCTCTTGAATTCTCACCCTAGAACCAACTTACATGTGACACCTGCATCAAGGTCAGTTCTACTCTGCTGTCTAGGGGAGCTGAAATGTAAATCTTCCAAGTGCTGCATTCAATAAGGGAAAGGGCCAGCTCATGTAATCTCATGAATCCAGGGCTAGCTCTGTCAACTAAAACAGGCATCCATACTCACACTACAAAATGGCAGAGAACTGGGAGGGCCAACTCTCCCTTACTCTCCTCTACAAACATTATCAACACCTGTTTGAACAGAGCCAACATTATTTTGCTGCCTAGGAGAGTTGCAGGAATTCCTCTCTCCTGGGTTCTGATGCAAGTAAGGGACAATAGGGCCAGCTCTGCTGACTGTGTAAGATAATACAGGGTGGAGAGGTAGAGAATCAACCTTATATCAATGCTATCCACAGCAAATGAGTGTCAGAAACAGCTTTCCCAAGTATTCACTCTGGTGACTGGTTCACCTGAGCCGCTTGATCTCCTATGCTGCCCAGGCAAATGATAAGACCTCCTTTCTCAAGGGATGCAGCTGAAAATGGGCAGGTACAGCTTTCTAGCTCATGACCCTGTAGGTAGATTTCCCTTCTTCTGGACATGGCAAGGGATCTTTCCTCAGGGCTGCATCACAGCAGATAAGTGTTCAGTCAGTTCTATCACACTCATGCCCTTCTGGCTGGCTCAGCCATACTCCTGCCATCAGGGATATTTGTACTTTGCTGCCTTGGCAAGGCTCAGGACACACTCTTTTGAGTGCTGCCAGTGTTAAGAAATAGCACCAATGTTCCAGAGAACCACATCCAGTGAGGGACAGGTCCAGTTCTGCAAAGACCTTGGATATCCAGGTGGTCCTGGCTATTGTCCAGAACAAGAACATATTATGTTCTCTTGTAATATGAGTCACAGACATTGACACTGACTCCTGCTGCTGTATTGCTAGGGACTCAGACATGGCAGCCAGAGGCAGCTCCAGCTGTGACCTCACCATGGCCTTAGGTGGCAGGGCTGGCAACTCATAACAGGCTACTCCTCTCCATCCTCTAGTGTCCTGTTCCAGTTTTTCTTCATAATGCTCAAGCTGTTCTACTTCTCTTTATCTCACATCTGAGCAACAAATTCTTACATATAGTGGTGGCTACAGCTGTAGGCAGACTGTTGTTGAAAGGTCCCTGGGTGACATCCTCCATCCATGTTGTGTGACATGTCAGCAAAGCAATTGTCTATGACTTTTCTGTGCAGTGCACTAGAGGACCTGCCACAGGTTTCTTTCTTCCTCCTTCCATGATGTACTGTCTAGATTTGATTTGATTTGATTTTTAATGTGTCCTAGGCATAAAAAGGCATTGGCTACCAAGCCAGGCATCTAGCTGGGAAGAACAAAGAACTTCCATATGCTCTGCCCCTGACTGATATAAGAACAACACCCCCAACAAAGTATCTCTTTGCCAACTGCTAGTGCATCAAATATTTTATCCTTGAGTCCACTTTTTATTTGTTTGTTTGTTTGTTTTTGGTTTTGTTTTATGTTTGTTAATTTAATCATGATAAAAGGCCAATTGTCCAGGATTGCATTTGATTCATGAAGCTAACTCCATAGACTAAGCACTAAAAAAGGTATTTTACTTAGTAGTTACTGTAAGTTATTTGGATTTCAAAAGGATGTATTGGTGTGTCACTGTAGATATTGTAACTAGTTCATAAAATTGGAGTAGGTTATTATGTATAAACCATCAGAGATTTTATGTGGTCAAATAAACTTATTTTCTTACTGTCCCTTGAATTGCTATGGATGACTTTCATTAAAAAACATATAATGATAATCTTCCTGGGAAAGTCTTTTAATGAAGAGCATAGTCTGGGAGACTTCAGAGGGGATGAAAGTGACAAAATCTACTATGAGGATTCCAAGCTCCAACATGATAACAGGCAATATGTAATTATTAAGTCATCAATAAACTCATTTTATTTAAAAAATGTTTTAAATCAGAATAGAATTACAATATTTCCCTCTACCCTTTCCTCCCTCCAAGTCTTCCCAGGTAATCTCCCTCCAGGCTTTTCTAAACTCCTCTACTCTTAATTTTATATCATATTTGGTTATTATATTTACATGCATATGTGTATTTATACAGATGTATATGCACAAATAGGTAAATAGTGTGCTGAGTCTGTTTTTATTGTTTCTGTATATATAGTTCAAGTGCTGTGCACTCAATATGAACAAACTTATTCTCCCAGCAGTTTCCTATAATTTTTGTCTAAGGGTAGGACTCCATGGAATATTTTCTTTCTATGTTAACATATACTTTGCTATTGCCATTTTTCTGTTCCTGTTTATTCAGCGATTTCCAGGAGAGTATGTTTCACAGAAGACTTCCTGTGGCTTGGACTTCTAAGATCTTTCTACCTCCTTTTCCGATGTGATCCCCGAGCCATAAGTGCAGGAACTGTACTATAGATGTTTGAGACAGAAATCTCTACTATCTATTTACATATGTCTTGTGTCCAGTTGTGGTATCTTGGATGGACTCCATTTGTTTCTGAAAATAGAGTTTTCTTTAATGAAATATGGTAGCCTCATTTAATATGTGAGTGTGAAGATAAGATTTAGAATGTACTAAGAAATTATGCTGGTCTAGTGAAGGAGCAGTAGTAGACTCTTTTGTAAGGTGTATTAATTTGTTGGCCCTGGGAATCTGGCCAGATCATCAGTAGTAGGCATGATTTATATAATGTTGAATATCCAACAGCTGTTGGATATTACTAACATGTTAGTGCCACTTATTGATAGCACAAACCTGATGATCCTTTTTTATAACATAGAAGGAACCATAGAAAGTAAACCATGTAAGGAAAAGAGTATAGCTGTGCAAATATAGATTAATAAATATGCATAGCATAGTTTAAAAAAGAAATTGAGAAGTTGACTTTGAGATGACAGGGAAGGTTTAATTATTAATGATGAGCATTTCTAAAGGTGGGTATATAATTTTGTTGCATGACTTTTCCAAGAGACACCTGGAAAAACATTTCAGATAGGGCATCATCCATAAATCAAAGAAACATATCCATGTAAGCCTAGCTTGGACAAACAGTAGTTACAGAAGCATGGGTGACAACAAAGGTTGGTCTGTCATTGAGAGAGCCATCCTTTATGTGTGGAAATTCATCAAAGCTGCATTTCTGGAACCCATTAATAAATTTGCATGCAGTTTCTCCAGAACCTCATTTATTAAGAAATTATTTACTGATTTGATATGTTTAAAGATGGGGACTCGTTCATTTTATAATTTTTTGAGCTCCATAAGTGTCATATGATTCTTTACTGTTTTAAGACACATAACATCCATTCTTTCTTTAACAAGTAACATTTCCCTTTTGTTATAGTAGTGACGATCTTATATCAGGATGAAAGTTTATTCTTGTAGTCAACTGACAGATAATACAGCACATTCATCAATGAAAATACCAAGATAATATACTTATGTATTAATATAGAACAAAATCCGATATGGTGATCCCTCTAGGATTGGTTCTTTTCCTTAGGTTGGCTTTGATTATCTTGATCTATGAATTCTAGGAATTTCTCCTGTTTCTGCAAAAAATGTTGTAGGATTAGTTTTGTTGGCATTGTATTAGACCAAAATTGCTTTTGGTATCATGTTCATTTTATAATACTATTTTTACCAACCCATTATTTTCCTTTAATATGCTTCTTAACTCCCCCTCTTTCCCTCTCCCCTTTCTCTCCTTTCCTCCCTCCCTCCCTCCTTTCTTCTCTCTCTCTCTCTCTTTTTCTCTATATATTTATATTATAGCATTATTATTAAAAGTTCTAACTTTCAATAGGTCTTTCAACTTATCTTTGATGCATCCATGCATCCATTATCTGTTGATTATTATGTTTTAGTTTCTCAAAGACACTTCATGTTTTAATAGTACAACATGCTTTGATTCCTTAAATATGCTAGCATGTGAGGAAATAAATACATGCTTGGAACACTACTATGCAACTTCAGTAGAAAACTTGCATAATAAACTTATCAAAAATATGTCTCAAAATTCCCCACTCTTTTCTTAAAAGTATACTCAACATATTTCAATGATGTTTTGTTTACATGACAAATTGAAATTTTACATATACTATTGAAACATTACTGTAGGAACCAAATGTGAGATATTCAGGTCTCGGTTTGAATTTAGAATTCAGGTCTCAGTTTGAACTTAGAAATCACTGCCCCAGGTAGGAGTACATTCCTTAATCAGAGGACACTTGCTGGATTAACATTCAGAAGAAGAAGGGAGAGTCTGATTAACATTCCTCAGACCACAGGGAAGGGAACCCACCTGTGGGTGGGGAAGGGCCAGAGCATGGAGATACATTCCAGGAGAGGGGCCCAGGATGGGAGGTGGTCAGGAAACTAAGCCCTTAATGTAATAAACCTGGACAAATGGAAGATACTCACTGTCATAAAAGTAATTTGTGAATCTGAGTCATCTATAGACCGGACCTGAGAAGATCAGCCTTTGTGGTTGCCCTCGTGAGCTCTGTATAAAAGCTGTCCCCAGCTTTGATTTGAGGTTTCTCTTGTCTGCATATAGGGGAACCCCAGTACACTGGCTAACATCTTATCAATAAACCTCATGTTATTGCAGTGAATTCCGTCCATGACTGTTTCGGGGGGAGTGCATCCCCTGGTTTTGAATCTTCGAGTCCAACATTTATTTTTTTTTGACCACCTTTACTCAGTATGTCACCTTTTTTGATTTATGGGTTTTAAAACATTAAAACCATGAAAAAATTCATGACTGTGAATTAAGAATTCCATTTGTAGATGTGCTTTGAGAAAGGTTTTCATGAATAAATCATTAGAGTTTTGTTGGTTTTAATTTTATTTTTTAATTGCTTGTTTTCTAATGTTTTGCAGTCACAGAATTCACAGCTTTTATAGATTGTAAAGTGCCCTTGAGAATAGTGCTTTTTCCATTTTCAAAAGTAGATAGGCTTCTTAACTGAATCAGCATAACATAATACTTGGCCAGATGCTCAGAAAACCACACACAAAAAAGATACTTAATGTAAAATTATTCCAGTCCTGTGCTTTTAATATTTCCTATCTGGATATTCCAAATAGAATTAACTTCTTACACACAAAATAGAGCTTACTTAACTAGAGGGTAAAGGATAGTTGTCATTGTAAATGAACTTACAATTCAAAAGAATGCTGCAATTTATTGGGTTAGGATAGGGTTGCTAAAGGTAACATTATTTTAGTATCCTGAAAAATATGAACAAAACTTTTAGATTGTTGACTTAAAGAAAGCAATGATAATAATTAGAGTAAATAGATACATTCAAGATGATAGGTATGTGTATGAGTGTGTGTGTGTGTGTGTGTATCTGTGTGTCTGTGTGTTGTGTGTGTACTAAAGTTTCCCATACTACCACATTAATATGTTCAACTTGTAAGTTTTAAATTAGTTAAAATATACTTAACATATGATGAATGAGTAAATTCAGCCTTGTTTTAACAAGAAAATAATAACAGATTTTTTCTGGACCAAAATAAAGTATTACAATTTTTAAAATTTAACTTTATTTAAGCTGATTAATCATTTTAAACTGACCAATACTTAGCAGGTAGTTTATGAAAGAATCTGTTATGAAATGTGGTATGGAAATTTTAAAAAAGATAAAAACAGTTTATACATTATATATATATATATTATACATTATATATAGTTATATATATATATAACTATATATAATATATATATATTATATATAACTATAACTATATATAATATATATTATATATATAACTATATAATATATTTATATATATAATATAATATATATAGTTTATACATTATATATATAATGTATAATATACATTATATATATAATGTATAAACTGTTTTTATTCTTTTATATATTTTTATTATATTTATTCTTTTATATATTTTTATATATTCTTTAATTCTTATATATATATAATATATATAATATATATATATAATATATATATATATATTATATATATATATATTTGATAATCAATTGTTGTACACTTCTCTGGAAAATCAGTATCTCAGCATTCCTTGGTAGCATATAGTTCTTTCTTGAATTAGTCTCTCTCCTTTTTCATCTATCTATTTTTATAATATCTATGTATTTATATATCTATCTGGATATCTAGATATCTAGATATATCTATATCTAGCATATATCTATGTCAAGATAGAAATTTACATTTATATAAAATTATATATAGATAAAATATAGTTACAGATAATATAGATGATAGAGATAGATATTGATAGAAGGATAGATATCTTCAACCATCTCTTAACCATAGGTAGATATCTATAACCATCATTATACCCATCATTTATTTTTTATCAGTCATAAAATTTACCAAACTAACTTCGAATCTTTGAACCTTATTTATTTGTGAAAATACATAGCAAGGTAGGAACAAAGCTTCAGTGAAAATTTTCTAGACATATGCATTAAGGAATAAAAAGATCTGTCCTTTTCAACCTATCTCCCAGTAACACCTTTTCACAACATAAGTATAACATGGCAAATTATCCTCTGGATTCCTGGTATAGCTAGTGACATTGTACTTATTTGAGTATCTCATATTCACAGTTCTATCAAACTTTTTCACTTATTAGGAAATATGACTTCAAGCTGCTCTGTATTCCTATGTAAATAATGCACAACAATTGATTCAATGAATTTTCAGTTGATAACTATTTTATCTTGAAGAGGCTAGCAGTAGACTTATTTTGATTATAGAAATCTTTGAGATAAGCATTTTACATTCCTTTTAAATTTAAAAACTACTATAAACTATTATGTTAATAGAAGTAAAGTCACTCATTCAGTTGCTAATAAATTACATATGAGATCAGATTCAGTTTTAGTAGGCATGTAAAGAAGTAGAATTTTTTTGAAAAATTGTTAATAATTTGATTGACAAATTTGATCTAAATGAGACATAAAACACCTATTATTCCATTTATGCAGCTACAGCAAAGTGCATTTATGAAATGAAAATATAAATTTTACATATTATAATACAGAGAAAATCAGTACATGTATATATCATTTGAAAGGATCATTAAAGATAGAATGAATTGAAATTTTGAGTATTTAATGTATTTTGATATGTATTTCTGTAAGAGTCATTTCTAAAATTTAGCTTTTTTCTTTCTTTTACTGTTTTTCTTTCTTTACCCCACTCTCTCCTCTCTGTTTTCTTTTTTCTTATATTATATTCCACCTTATCTATCATCTTACCAATTCCTTTAACTTGGTTTACTCTATGACCAGAACTCCTAGGACTATTGGTTCTACAATGATGAACTTTACTAATTCAGGGTCATAATGTTAGGCTTCCTCTTTGTCTAGGTCATCACAATCTGGCTTTGACAAATCATCATCAACCTTTGGTTGTATTTTAGATTCTAATTTTGGATAAATATGTTTCTTTTTATTTTGATCATGAAAGACAGCATTCAATCAACGAAACAAAAGCAGACAACACACATGAGCAGCAAACAACAAAACAAAAGCAGAGAGTTGAGTTCAGGCTGACTTATTTCTTGACCCATTTTCATTAACATGACTTACCTTTCTCGATGCGGCAGATTCCTGCAGCGATCACCTTCGTTTCACTTCTGAATTTTTTGTGGGTCCTTTTTCCAGTAATGTCCTTCACTGGGTCTCTTGTTCTTGCTGCCCCACGTTAGGTGTCAAAAATGTTGCGACCGGAGCAGCCCCACACTTGGGAGCCAAAATGTTGCGGACCACTCTACCCCATGTTTGGGGGCCAAAATGTCGAGACCTGCTCTGTCAATGTTGGAACCCCCACTGCCAAAAGCCTTGAGGGCTAACTGTTAGAGCCTGCACTGCCCCAGGCTGCTCCAATCCATGGAGAGAGAGAGAGGATGGCCGAGAGGAATGGAGACTAGACAGAGTGTGATTCAATCCTGTTTATTCTTTAGTCTCTCTTCTTCTCTCCAAGTCCCAAGTCTTGAGTTCCTAGTCCCTAGTTCCTAGTCCCTAGTGCCTCCAAGTTCCAAGTTTCCTCTTCTAATCCTAGTTGCCTGTCTCGAGTTTCAAGTACTTCCAGGTGCTAGAGTCTAATCCCTTGTTCTTCCTCCAAGTGCCTAATACCTAATGTTTTTCTTCTGTCTGCCTCTCACATTTATATGTCTCACTTCTAAGCCATGCCTCTAAGTCACATCCTTAAGTCACACCCTTAGGTCTTATTTCTTAAGTCATGCCCTTAAGTCTCAGCTCTAAATCACACCTTTAAGTCTCACACACGCAAGGGAAGATTCTGGGTATCTAAAGCAAGATGTTATCAGAGTATATTCAGCTGTTGTAGCCTGTTATAATCAAGTCTCTTGTGAGGATATATGGCTCAAGATGGCTGCAAGGATGATAGCCGCCTTCTGTTGGCTTGCCACAATTGATCATCAGTAGAATTATTTAATAAACAAATATACTACAATTTTTGTGAAACAAATCTAACAAAGAGTTGCTGGAAGAAAACACTTGTATCAATTTATGGATTACAGCAATTTAACAATGATACTAGGACTAATATTTTACTTTAGTAAAGTATCAGAAAATATCTCTTAAACTAAAATATTTATATAAAGACTGAAGGATAAAATTATGAAATTTGAGAAAATAGATATTCAATATAGACAGAGTAAAGCAGAGGCAGTGATTTCCACCTCTGCTTAATTCTACATGCAAACAGTACCTGTTTAAAACCACTTATTATTTTTTTATTTTAGTTGCACAAATATTTTGTTTGTCTCTTCTTTATGTTCTTTTATTTATACACTGCTACAGAAACACACACACACAAACACACTTCCTTTTCTTATAGAGCATTGTTGCTTATGAGTAGACCACAAAAAACGCACTCTAATTTTCTTTATGATTGCAACCACCATTCAAAATGCAATTTTCATATTAACTATATCATGTTTAATATTTATTCCATTTTGCCATCCAATTAATGAGGAAATGTCAAATTTATACTCTAATGAATATCTAAATATAAATATTTGTATTAGGTACTTTTTATTTCTTGAAAGATAAAAAGGCCAAAGGTTTATCAACTATGTACTTGGTAAACTATTTGTTATCAAGTAGAAAAATGAGGTACTAAAGAGTAACATTTTAAAAATATAATAATTTATGTTCTCATTTTCTCTATTTCCAATCACCTTGTTTCATTTCTAGTTCTACAAGAGAATCCCAATGAAGCCTTCAGTCCCTAATCTCACATTTCCTGTGGCTTCTTCAGATCATCTTTTCCTAATCCCTTTCCTCTTACTTGCTTTTTCCTACACCACAGGTCCAGCAGGCACCCTTTGTTAGCTTAAGGGATGCTTTTCCAAAAGCAGCAAGTATCCTGCAGGAAGATTCACACATTTTCTAGTGCTCCAAAGATCTGATCCCTCAGACTCATTTGCAGCTCTGTAGTAGAAAAACTGCTGTGGTCTCTAATTCTTCTGATTCCATCTTTAACTAGTTAAAAAAGACTTTCTCTGCCAAACTTTTTCCCAACTCATTCCAGCATCCTAGCTTCCAATACCATAAGGTATTGTGAATATACCAAGTGAATAGGCCAGAGAAACAGACAATTCACAGCTATAACACTGTATAAAAATACAGAGAAGTAACAGAAAACATCTATTCAACAAACCCAGATATCTGCACTTATACCTACATTCTTCTCAAATCTAGATGATTCAGAATAGAAATACAGTGATTAAGCACCAGAATATTATGCAACCATTAAAGACCATCTACCCTATCACAGCAGGCCCTCAGTATCCAACATATTTGAAGCACACACATACACAAAGGACATAGAAATAGCCTCAATTAATATAATAATGTTCTCCAAAGAGGAAATAAACAACTTAAGCAAATACAAAAAAGCACAAACAAGTAATTGTAGGAAATGAAAAAAAAATCCCTCAAAGACAGGAAAGAAAATACAAATAAACAGTTGAAAAAAAGAAAAATAAAATCCAACTGCTCAAGATATGAAAATGAATATCAAACTCATAAAACAAACCAGAGGAAATTATGGGCATAAAAAGTTTAGAAATCGAAACAGAAACAACAGAAGGAAGTTTCACTTACTGAATACTAGGGGTGGAAAACTAAATAACAGGTATAGAAGATGTGATAGAAGACACATACAAACTCAGGGAAACTGAATAACTATAGAAAAATTAGTTAATGCAGAAATAATGATAAATGTTTATGGTTTTCTCAAATTCAATAAAAAAATACACTACATACCCAAATTCATGGGACACAAAGAAAAGAGTTTTAAGAGAAAATATTATAGTACTAAGTCCATACATATTAAAAAAATTGAGAGAACTCATACTAGCAACCTAACATCACAAGTGAAAATGCTAGATAAAAGGAAAAAAAGCACACTGAAGAGGAGACAGCAATAAATAGTTAAACTGAGGGCTGAAATCACTAAAAAGGGAACAATGAAACCAATGCAAAGAATCAGGGAAGCCTTGAGTTGGTATTTGAGAAAAGCAAGAAATTAGAATCCAAAATCACTGAAAGGAAGAGAGAATATCTAAATTAACAAAATCAGAAACAAAACTGGGACATAACAACAGTCACTGAGGAATTTCAAAAGATCATTAAATCATGCTTTAAAAACATGTACTTCACAAAATTAGAAAATCTAAGTTAAATGAACAAATTTTAAGATAGATACCATTGCAAACTTTAAATCAAGGTCAGATAAAACAAGTTACATAGACCTTTAATCCCTAAAGAAATAGAAGCAATCATCAAAAGTATCCCAACCAAAAAAAAAAAAAAAAAAAAAAAAAAAAAAAGCCAAGGTCATTCTCTGTTACATATGCAGCTGGGGCCATGGGTCCCTCCTCTTTGGTTGATAGTTTAGCTTCTGGGAGCTCTGGGGGTCTGATTGGTTGATATTGTTGGTCTTTCTATGGTGTTGAAAACTCCTTCAGCTCATTCAATCCTTTCTCTAATTCCTTTGTTGGGGACACTTTTCTCAGTCCAATGGATGGCAGAGAGCATCTGCCTCTGTATTTGTCAGGCTCTGGAAGAGCCTCTCAGGAGACAGCTATACCTGGATCCTGTCAGCAAGCATTTCTTGGCATCCACAATAGTGTCTGTGTTTGGTGACTGTATATGGGATGGATACCCAGTTATGGCATCTCTGGATGGCTTTTCCTTCAGATTCTGATCCACACTTTGTCTCCATATTTCCTCCAAAGAGTATTTTGTTATCCCTTCTAAAAAGGACTGAAGCATCCACACTTTAGTCTTCCTTCTTGAACTTCATGTGATGTGTAGTTTGTATCATGGATATTCCAAGATTTTGGGCTAAAATCCACTTATCAGTGAGTACATACCATGTGTGTTCTTTTGTGATTGGGTTACCTTATTCAGGATGATATTTTCTATTTCCATTTATTTGCCTAAGAATTTCATGAATTTATTGTATGAGGATGAATCTTGTCAGAGCTGTATCTTGATGATTACATAATATATCCATCTGTAATATTCTGTAATATATGAATCTTATAACCAAATTTTCAGTTTTATAAAGACATTTATATGGATTATGTAAGGTGCACCAATTAGTTAAGGATGAATTTTTACTCCTTGTTTGAACAGGTGAAAGACAACTGTCTTATTTATGACGTAGATTGATAAACAGCCAATTATAATAAATCTTCATTCATTCCATGTGAAAGATTGCATGATACATTTTAAGGATTCTGTAATCAATAATATATATTTAGGTGAAGTTTTGGCTAGAAAAACTTCTATGTCTAAGTCAGTTTTAGGGCTCTTACCATGTGGAAGGACCATCAATTTATGTTACCTGCTCTGTTTGATCTTCTTGAAGCTTCTTCCCTTGTCTGTAACCAAGATCTTTAAGGGGTCTTCCACTATCATATGTGATCTATATTACTTTGGAATGGGTCCAAAAGCTTTTCTTCTCTCCTGTTAACACAAATACAGTGTCTCTCTCTCCCCAAAATAGCATATCTTTGTTCTGGCAACCTAAAATCGATTGGTTCAATTTTGCATCCTCTTTTTTTCTTAGAGCCTGTTCTATTCTGAGCTCTCTCCCAGAGGATTAGTAATATATTAATATGATCCAACTTATACCCACCTTCATTTTGATAATTAAAACAACTCAAAGTAATTAAAACAATACCAAATAATTGTTATTATCTTTTGAAATAGGGTTTCTCTCGATCTCTGTGCCTGTGTGTCCTACATTTAACATAAAATGCCTGGAAATCTTTATTCTTCCATGTATTCTTAAAAACAGTTAAACAATTACCACTATTTCTTTAATCTATCCTTAAAACAATGCGATTTTCTTTTTTTCCTCCATGATAAGGAGATTAATGTGTGTGGATATCTGATTATATCCCTTTTCTCTTTATATAACTTTAATTAATATACTTTCCTATGTGCTTAGCTTCAATTAAATTCCATTCTATATTTCTGTATGAGTCTATTCTCAGGCTGATTTATGGATGAATATCACTCTAAGCTATTCATGATTTCCCAAGCTTTTAAAGAATCCAGTTGTTTTTGAAACATTGACTTTTTACAATTTCATCAGTCTCTCCATTCCCATCGTATTTAAGTCTGCTCTCTGTGGCCTGACTTCTCCCAGCAAAAGATGTCAGCATCTGCAGCTTAAGTTCTCAGCTAAGAAACCACTTCTTGCCGGGTGGTGGCACATGCCTTTAATCCCAGCACTTGGGAGGCAGAGGCAGGCAGATTTCTGAGTTCGAGGCCAACCTGGTCTACAGAGTGAGTTCCAGGACAGCCAGGGCTGCACGGAGATACCCTGTATCGAAAAAAACAAAAAAACAAACAAACAAACAAACAAAAACAACAAAAAAAAAAACAACAAAAAAAACCCCACTTCTTCCCATCTCCTAATCTTAAAGGGATGGTATGTGTTTTCCATAATTAATCCCATTGCATATTTGCTTGCCACCTCAAAGTTTTATGTTTCCAAATGAAAGACACACACACAACCTTTATATTTTAATGTGTCTTAAGCAGAACAATAGTGAGGTGACTGTCTAGCCTTTATGCTACTAGAATCTACCTCCTGACTTTAATTCTGAGTTAATACTAACTGTTTTGTTCTATCCTGACCTCTCCAGAGCCATTTGTGGAGCCTTCTGGGCCATGTGCCTTCATGGTCTAGAGCCCAGGGCACTCTGCTTACTTCTCCACCCCATCATAGCCTCTGTCTTCCCCCTCTCTACACTCTCCTAAAACATCAATTATCTCTCTCTCTTCCTCTCCTTCTAATCTAATCCTAAACCTGGGAAATCCAAAAATCACGCCTTTGTCTGTTCTCCCCAGGTATTAGCTGCTCTTATCCTTATGTACAAATCAGTAACAACTGAGTCAGGTTTCCAGAAGCTACATGAAGAACCTCTTGTGCAAACAATTTCAGGGGTAACATAATAAGCATTTGTAATACAAGCAGCTGCTATATATATATATATATATATATATATATATATATATATATATATATTAAAATCCTTAGTCATTAGGGAAATGAAAGTCATAGCTACTTTGAGATTTTGTGACTTCATTACACAAGTCACAGATCATGCTATCAAAGATTTAGGGGCAAGGGTAAGACTCCTCTATTGGTGGTGAAAGTCCAGATTTGTATAGCTACTACAGAAATCAACATGTAGGTTCCTCAGTAAGTTGGAAATCAATCTTTTTCAAGATACAGTTAAACAACTTTTGGGCATATACCCATACCATGTTTCATTCTAATGCAAGAAGTCTGGCTTATTCATGTTCATTTCAGCTTTTATTAATATGGTTGTATCTGTATTCATAATAGCTAGATATAGCTAGAAACTGAAAGCAACATAGATGTCTGATAAAAATAAAACAAACAAACAAAGAAAAAACCAAACATGTTAATAAATAGATAAAGTAAAAATCATTCTGAATAAGGTAACTCAGACACAGAAACACTGTATGGTATGTATTCTTTTAAATGTGGAATATTAAACATTAAATAAATGAAGACCAAGCTATAATTTAAAGACCTATAGACGTAAATAGGAAGGGTTTAGGGGGACACACGATTCTCTCTTGTAGGGAGAAAATGAATTTCATTTTATGGGAGGACTGGGAGCAGGCAGTTATGGGAGAAGGGTATCATATTGAGAAGGAGATGGTGTGAAGGGCAGAGAGTGCTGCATGAGATATCTGGAATGTTAGGATCTTTACACTATGGTATACAAATCTAGTACATCAGAAACTTTCTGAAATCTGTGAAGGTTATCCTAAGAGTACTTCTAGTAATGGAAAATACAGTCTCAATTGTCTATCTCTTATAGTCAGGTGGGGCTCAGTGATAGTATTGTGTAGAATTTAGTGAATTTGTTGGCTGAGGTGGACCCATGGAAATGCCCTCAAATCTCAGGCTGATGCTAACTCAAAGGCTTGCTCTCCACAAACTAACAGTGGGACCCCATTGCTCAGTACAACACTTATAAAACTCATAAGACACAGAGAATTCCATCTTCTACTAATGGAAACCGCACCCCTAAGTTCTAGTCTTTTTTTTAGTGCAGGAAGGTACTCTGTGGGACTGAATGAGAAATGTGGACACCAAAACAGCCACAAAACGTTTATCTGACAATGTGTCATGCTTTAAAATTGTCTTACAGAAATGGTGTTGAGAACTTGTGGGACTAGATAATCAATGTCTGATTTGATTTAATGTCTTATTTATGAGAAAGAACCTATATCAAATTCAGCTTGCATAACTAACAACCAGAGATTATATATCCTAAAGAGCTACTGCTAGGGTAAATGTATATATATATATATATATATATATATATATATATATATATATATTGCTAATGATATTCTACTCTACTGGTAGATCTGTGCCTTTCTATCCATCATCAAAGAGGATTTCTCAGACAGTATGTGTGAACAGATGCAGAGACCCATTTTCAGAAATTTTACAGGGAGATGGAATCTACTTTTCTATCAAAGCCCTCCCACTCAGCATGGAGAATTCAGAAAAAGAGGAAGCAGAAAAATTTTAAGTACCATAATGGATTGAGGACATGAGGGTAATAAAGCCTTTTAAACCAACTAAGGAAATGCATATTAGAACACAAAGACTGAACAAAGAAATTTCAATGCCTTCATGGGTCTGCATCAAGTCCTCTGCATATGACTTCCTTCTTTCCAGATTATTAATCAAGAAAATATCCTATAGACTTGCTAATAGAGTGTCTGTCTAAATTAATTAATTTTTTTAAAAAATATTTTTATTTATAACAGTTAATTTCTACTTGTTTTCAACTTGTAACTATTGTAGAGAAATGAGAAGTATTTTTAAGTATAACTGTGATAACATAATGGACCTAGTTTGTATCTTATAGCTAGCTGTACTTTGAAAACAGCCAAGGAACTGTTTTCATGGGCAAATAATTCTTAAAGCCAATGAATTTCTGGTGAGTGAATTAAGTTACTGAAATTCCTCTAAGGCATTGTTTTTTTTGTACTTTGGTATAGGTTCTCAGGGTAATTTGGGCATAAAGATTCTCAGAGTCAGAAGTTTATGCAGTTTGTTTGAAGAATATATTTCTTTGTAATGTCAAAATTTACACACATAAATTCTTATCAGTATAACTACCTAAACATGAGCTGAACAAGACATGACAAAGTGGATGAAGATCCCCAGTCATCAACCAAACACCAAGGATTTCTGGGAGCAGAAGAAATATTTTTCTTCCATGAGTAGTATACCAATTGTTCATCCAAACAAAGGGTCAATCCTTAAACTATGCATATGAGTAACATAGAATCTGAGCAAGCTAAACCTAGGAATAAATATGAATATACATATACATGTACATGTGCATATACACAAACACATACATATGTATACATATCATGCAAACATGTGAATTTGACAAGACATTTTTAAAAAAGAGGACATAAATTTGAAGTAAGATGGATACATGAGAGGTTTTGGAGGGAAGAAAGGGAAGAGAGACATTTATAATTATATTTCTATTTCAAAAATAGAAGTAATAATTAAATATATAAAGTAATCTCCAATTACCTGATATCTATGATTCAAGTCACACTTTACATTTTCTCTAACCATAGAATAGTAACATAATATGCATATGTATTATAAGCCTGGTTTAGACCATTAAAGCCTATGCTTTTTGCTAATTAATAAATCAATAAGCCACATTTAGTTATATATCCTAAATTACCTTCATCTACTGCAAATCAAGTCATAATTTCCATGTTTTTGACAGAATGAATATTTTGAATGAGTGTATAAATATTTCAGAACACTGTTAAATCACAAAAGAAATGAATAACTACTCTTGAATTTCATTTATTGACATTTCTAGACTATATGTCACAATAGAACACAGTGTAACTATATTGTTATTTACTATAGAGCTTAATATTTGTTGTCATACAAAACCCAGTGGCATTATTTCTTATTTACATTAACTTATAACTTTTTAATTTGTTTAATAAAGAGCATAATTACTTAATTTTCTGTGCTAGAATTACATAGTGACCATAAACTATTACTTTTGCTGTTTCAGTTTGGGTAGATTTGCAGTTCTTACATTTCATTTGGTGTAAAGTTGGACTGAATCCCCACATGTCAGCAAAACCTGTCAAGGTTTTCAGAACTTTGGGTTGAAATAAGTAAGTCAGAAATTTTTCATGCCAAATTGGAAAAGTGAAAAATAGCCCAAAGGCAACAAAACTCTTAACTAAAGGAAAAGTTGGAAGACTCACCATAAAATTTGGGACAATACGGAAACATACACAAAGTACAAAGATTATTACTTTCGTAATACTAGAATTCAATTCTATAGATTTTATGTCATCATCTTTTCATGTTAAAGTTAGCCAAATGTTCAATTGCTACTGATAGAGAAAACAATGAATCCTGTATTCTTTGTATTCTTTTCTCAACCACCCTCTTATGGTTTGAATGAGAAATGCTCATTTAGGAATGTTTAGGAAATACTACTTTGTTGGAGGAAGTGCTTTACCATGGGTCACATTCGAAGTATCAAAATCCTATTCCATCTCAATGTTTTCTGTGAGATCATATCTCCTAGTAATAGCATAAAGGAATCCATAAAATATCAGTGATATGACTGCTCAAATGTGAACTGAACAAGGAGAACACGAATGCACATACCAACATGGACAGGAAAAACCTACAAAAGATCTAAAGATTACACCAAGAAATATAGAAAAATGATGAAGCTGGGAGCAACAGGGGTGACCATCCTCAGGGAGAAGCACATCAATGGTTTGGCTGTTGCCAAATGGTTAGCCCTGAAAACATACATACTAGTGACACACAGATTCAGCAGATTGTATTTAGGATTGCACATGTGTGTTTGTGGGCTTGTGTCTGTGTGTGTGGGGGTGTGTGTGGGTGTAATATATATGCAACAACAGTTAATGGGAAAGACAGCATACATTTAAAAGAGGACAGGGAGGGGTCTATGGGAGGTCTTTGAGGAACAAAACATAAGGGAGAAATGACATGATAATATTTTAATCTCAAAGAAAAAATAAAGATCATGCCACTTTAGTTTTCTCTGGTTATCAATTGTGGATAAGTGTGTAAGCTCTCAGCTACTGTTCAAGCCCAATGCCTACAGCTAAGATCAAGCTCTCTACCATTATGACCATGAATTCTAACCCTCTAGAAGTGTGAGCCTTAGTAAAGTGGCTGACTTAACATGTTGATTGGACATGGTTTATTGTTGTTATTGTTACCTTAATGTAAAAGCAGATAAGACAAAAATTTATAAATTTGACATTTTCCATTCTTTAAATTTTTCATTATTTAAAAAGAGTAGATGAATATCATTTTGCAAAACTATCAACACTAAGCCTTTTCACTCATATAAGTGATTTTAAATAAAGAACATCATGATAAGATTATAGAACTCACAATAAAAATATTTTAAAGAGAGAAATTAAAACTCACCTTTTCTCTTTCTTTTTGCATTCTTTTTATATCATGTTATTTATTTACATTCCAACCATTGCCCCCTCTCCCCCTCCCACAGTTCTTCATCCCATTCCTCCTCCCCTTGCCTTTGAGAGGTTCCTTTACCTCTCCTTCCCACCATACAAAGCATATTCCTCCACTCAGCCTCAAGTATCAAGGATTAGGCACATTTTCTCCCACTGAGGCCAGACCAGAAAGTCCTCAGTTACATTTGTACTGGAGACCTTGGACCACCCAGTGTATGCTGCCTGGTTGGTGGCTTAGTCTCTGGGAGCTCACAGAGTACAGGTCAATTGAGATGACTGGTCTTCCTATGGGGTCGCCCTCCTGTTCATCTTCTTTAAACCTTCTCATAATTCAGCCATGGGTCTCTTTGACTTCAGTCCAATGGATAAGTGTAAGTATCTGCATTTTCTCAATCACCTTCTGGTAGGGCCTCTCAGAGGACAGGCATGCTAAGATCCTGTCTATAAGCACACCACAGCATCAACAACACCCCTATGAGATGGATTCTAAATTGGGCTGGTCACTTGATAGTCTTTCCTTCAGTTTCTTCTGCATTTTTGTCCCTGCAGTTCTTTTAGACAGGAACAATTCTGAGTCAAAAATTTTGACTGTGGGTTGATAATCTAGTCACTCCACTTGAAGACCTGTCCATCTACTGGAGGTGGATTCTTTGAGCCCCTTCTCCCCACTGTTGGGAATTTTTGGTAATATCACTCCCAGTGAGTCCTACAGTCTCTCACTTCCCTGGTCTCTGGGACATTTTAGAGGGTCTCCCCACCTTCAACTCCCCAGAGGGTGCATATTTCTATTCATTCTTCTGGCCCTCTGTGCTTCTTTCCTGTCCCCACCCCATACCTGATCCTGGTCCTTTTTCCTCCTCCCTTCTTCCACGTAGATCTCCCCCCTTTCTCTGCATCCAGTGATTATTATGTTCCTCCTTCTAATTGGGATTGTAGCAACCTCACCTGGGCCTTCCTGCATGGTAAAATTCTTATGGTCCGTTGGTTGTATCCTGGGTATTCTATACTTTTTGGAAAATATCCCTGTTTACTAGAGACCTCCTAGGAGACAGGAAGGTTGTGGTGTGTGGAAGGGTATTAAAGCCACATATCTGACCACAGGTGGAAAATCAAAAATTTATCTTAAAAATAAGATATTTATACCTTTGATTTATAATAATGTATAAAATTATAAAAACTCAAACTTAGGTTATTCAATATTATATAACTTTATCTACCAGGTACATATTTCAGTGCTGTTTGATGTATTAGAAGATTTTATTTTACAACATGAAAGGGTACTTCATTTCATATTTCATTGTTACATCTTATATAATTGACATTTTAATGCCCGCAATTAACATGTAGTTAGGAAGGACAGAGTTTATTGGACAAGAAGTCATGAGTCACCCTCCAATGCCAGAGTTTAAGTATTTTCCTGCTTCATTAATGATTATTTAATACTTTCCAATGGTAGTTTCCTATTATCATTAGTAAATTTTTTTTGAAAATTTCATGCATATTTACACATACACACACACACACACACACACACACACACACACACACACACACACACCAGAGGGGGGTTATTCTGACTCTCTGACCCTTCTTATCTTTTCTTTCTTTCCATTCCTGGGAAAGGGGAGACATGACTTTAGTTCTTTCACATTGGTGAGTCCACTGTGTTTAATGGATACTATCATGCTAGTTTCTTTCTTCTTTCTCTTTTTTCTTTCTTTTTTATTTTCTTCCTTTTTTCCTTCTTTTTTTTCCTTCCTTCCTTTCTTTTTTCTTTCTTCTTCAAATATAGGAAGCATGTATTCTGCAGAAAGTTGTGGGGGTCAATTATCCAAGCATCATGCCGATTGTAGTGAAGCTCACAGGCTGCCTTTAAAGCCAGTCAGGAAATTTCCAGTTGTGGTTGGGTCATCTCCTTCAGTATTAGTTGAGTTAAAGTATGGGATATTTGTACACTTCTGATTGGTACTAAACTAAAGAGGAGTACCTTATAGAGATTCTTTTGTGTCTGTTTGTAAGCCCTGACCAGATGTTCGGGCAGTTTCTGATTGGCTGCCTTTTTCTGTGGTTTCTAAGAAGCATGGGCTGTCCTGAGAAATTGAAGCTTAAGGCCTAACATGGCTGCCTGTATAAAATGAAGTGAATTAGGTCTTTTCATATAGTACTGTTTATCTCCAATCCTTTAGGAAATGTCTTCCATATCCAGAGCATTGGACATTCAGAGCTCTTATTCCTTTTGCAATTGCCTGTCCAGTCATAACTGAATTTTATGCACTAGATACAATACTTGTGGTACTTTTAATCTATGAATAAATAGGTATGGATCTGTCTCTTGTAAGTCTAATAACCATTTTGCATTCAGCATTAGAATTTTCAAAAAACTAAAGATTATTTAAAATTTCTCTAGTATTTGTGTTTGATATTGCTCTATCTACACTTTAGTTAATCCCTGTGAACACCCAGTTACTTAATACTTATTTCACATAGGGGAGGTAGGTTTCAAAGATGTCTACTGCCTCTTTAAACCTCCTCAGATTCTGCATCACAATGTGGTGCCAACCAAATTCTTTGTAACATTGTTGAGTTGTTGAGCCTTTCTCTCTTGTGAATAACTGTCTCAGAGTGAATGGGAAAGTCATCATGGGCTTTCTAATAGACTTGGACTGCCATCCTGCAATCTTGTCAAAAGTTGACATTGTAGGTTTCCGATTGAATTCTTCTGATGTGAGTAGAAAAAAAAATTATTCTGAGTTAAAATAGCCTCAAATTTCTTTTCTACAGCTTGTAACATAGCATGCCTCCTCTCAGTTCTCTCCTTAACTAAGTCTGTTTTATGTGAATTTGAGAGAGGACAAGAAGATTTATTCCTTTCTTCTTTATCCTAATCTTTCTTAGACAGGTCATAGAAAACTGCTATTGTTAAACCTATATGCCCCATGATAACTAAAATGAAACTATACAGGGTCTTAGTACCTTGTACTACAGTATTTTTCATTTTTTAACATGGAAAAATATTTTCTTTTTAAATCTTGCTAATTCTCTCTTTACTTCAGAGGCATTGTTATATTCAAACACTTACGTTGTTTCTTTCTCTTAACTGTCTATATTCAGTTTCTTTCCTTCCTTTGGCATCTGTACACATTTACAAACAATTCTACATATTTCTTTTTTGCTGTTTTCAAATCTACTATAAGCTTTCCTAACTTTGTTCTCTGCAGACTACCCACTCTCACTATACATGATCAATTCTGAGGTTTGGGATTTCAGCTTCTTTTCTTCAGCTCTATGTCACAACTCTATGTTTGTGTATTTGGGGTGATGTCGACTCTGGTCTTAATTTGGATCTTGTGCCTTATGTTGGTGCACCAGATATTTTGGGAGCTTTCAGGGTCCCACTTGTGTGTGGTTCAATAATAAAGACATGGAGACATCTGTAGAGTATAAGGTCATTAGCCTGATACTGGGGCAGTCGGTCGGCAACCCATCTAGCTCTACCCAGCCTCCTTTTCCTGCTCCTATTCTGTGAGTGTTGGATTATAAGTGACAGGAGGTCCCTTGCTCATGGTGGCTGGCCATTTAGGGGAATGAGGAATAGGATCTCCAAATTGCCAGATTCGTAAGAAGTGTTGGTGGTAGGTTTCTATTTCTACATTGCTATCTGCCAAGGTTAAGTTCAGGAGCTACTTTAAATACATGCCAAGCTATAGGCACCAAACTATAGAACTTCTTTGCAACAATCTGCCCTTTTGTTCATAAGGGGAGCAGTCTAAGGGATGAAAGCAGGTCAGGCTGGCAGGTGATGGTAGATCTGAGGACACTGTCAAGATCATCTGGTTTACTCACTGTCAGATAATTTCACTGATTTTTCCTTGGGGAGAAAAACTAGAGATAAGGAAAAATCATTTTCTAGAGACTAGAGAGCAGTGCACTGAGGAGGGGTAGGAGCTAGGACCCTGGATTGAAATTCCTGAATTGAAATTGGCTAGTTTGTGGGCCACATTAAGTCTTTTATTGTCTTCTCCACTTGATCAAATTTGTTTGTGTGATAACATCATGTGCTTCCCTTTATTAATATTGGCAAATGAGAGCACTTTGGTTCACACCGACCATGCCAGAGATGTGAGTGGGATTTGGAATGGCTTGAGGTCTGACTCTGACTTCTGAATAGTGTCTGCCAGTTGAGATAGAGATATACTGTAGCCCTCACCCCACCCTGCCAGACTTGTACTTGCCAAATTTATTGTGCTCATGTCTGAGAGAGCCAAAGCTCTTTACACTGGAGGAGAACATAAAGTTCTACTCTGGTCTATATATCCAAGACTTTTACTTAGAATTATGAGGTTCTCTGAGAACATTTAAGCTCAAATTTGCTTCATTTCTCTACAGGGCATTTGAACACAATGAGATATTTACCTGATAGTTTAAATCACATAGGTTGTCAGCTAATTTCAGCTACAGCTACTAAGAGAACACATGGCAAGTATTGAGCAAGGACACCAAGTAGATATCACCATAAACTTCACTCTCCTAGGGACACTAGATCTTTTAACCATGGAGTAGACAATTCTGAGTTTCTGAAGTTTAGGGCTAAAGAGATGCTCAGCAGTTAAGAGCCATGGTTGGCTGGACTTCTGGAGTTAGGTTTAATTTCCAGCACCCATATGACAGTTCACAACTGTAACCCCAGTTCCAAGGGGATTTGATAGCTGCTTCTGGTCTTCATCAGTATAGGACACACATGATACAGACATACAAGTAAAACATTTAAAAGTAAAAATTTTATAAATAACACTAGATTTTCCAAGAAAAAATGTTTTAATATTGTGGCAAGTTTTAGGCTAGAACTGACTCAGAAAACTAAATAACAGAACTAAATTCTACAGACACAAAAGTCTCATGTTCTCTATGTGCAATGTGAATGTCTCATCATTCACCTGTTTGTACTGTGAAGGGGATAAAACAATTTAAAACCTTCATACTATACACAGCTGCATACCTTCTCTTCTGGAAGTTGTACCAGTTCATCTCAAACTCCAGAGCTTGAGTTTATTAGCATCCTGGACACAACACTGTTACATTAGGAGTGTTCTGTGTTGGAAAAGCCTGTTAGTTTCTTGATTTAATTTTCTTTCTGTTTAAGTGAGAGAATGGTAAGAATAATTGTTAGCATTGATATTTACAATGAAAAAGTAATTAGTGTTTATCCTTAATCATTGTATATGTGACATAGATTTGAGGAACTTTATTATATTACTAAATGCTTCTATATAATATGAATGTTGATACTGTATAGTATTACTGAGTTTTCACATGAGATAAGGAACAAAAATTTTTATTACTTATATATAATTTTCATCTCCAGTATTCAGATTTAGATTTTTAAAAATATTATCCATGTTTTTTTTTTTTTGGATTGTGATTATTGGGTACATATTTTAAAAAAAGAAGAATGTAAGTTTGAAAGAAATATACAGATAATTTATTTTAGTACTTGTACATACATAGTATTACTTTATATCTATTCCAAAATGTTTGTCTCAATAATTTTAAACAAGATAAATTTAACATGGATGCATACTGTATGTGGCACTTCATGGTAAAGTCTGTGAACAACTGATAACAGCAAGAAATTTGAGTAAAAACTTTATGCTAACTATTGTATAATGGACACCTCACATACATCCCTCATATAGTGATAGTTTACAGTGTGATTCTGTTGATCTCAGTAGTTGCAGTGGAGAGTAAGTCACATATTCATTGACATCTGAAATATCTTTATTTTGACATGATGATTCAGACCTACTTACAAAGAAACGGCAGAAATGCAGGAAGAGAGTAAAGAACATTTATAGCCTAGATGTATATTGGCAAAACGATATTCTTTCCACTGAAAAAGGTAAGCTAGTATGTATTATACTGATTTAAATTTTTAGAAATCAAAAATAAAGATTAAGAAAGTAGTCTAACATCCTTATCACATGGTAATTTTGCATTACAAGTATTTTCATTAAAATATTTTCTTATGTTAGTAGTTTATAGATCTTCAAAAGTGAATTTTGAAGTTTACATGATAATCAAAATACTAGAGGAGAAACAGAATTTGAAGCATGTTCAGAGCAGTGTTTTAAATGCAAAGCCAAGTTTCAAGTAAATTTTTACCTGTGAAGTTATTTTATTTTTTGTCAATGGTAATATTTATTTTAAAATTAACTATATACTTGCACTTTCTTAATTTTAGCAGTTATAATTAATATTTACAATAAAAAGATCTTAAAAAACCAATCCATTGTTATAGAACCCAGGAGTCTGATTTCTTTCACCATTGTACAATGAATTATTTTTCTATATTTTTATGTTTTTATTTTTTTGTATTTTCTACTTATAATAACTATTTTTTTCTTTCTTGACTTGCATTATGAGAGATAAGATTCAACCTTCTCAACTTATTAAAAACAACGTTATATATGATTCAATATAATGAAATTCACATGTGTATGAAATTTTATGGCCTATTCTGTATATACTGAATAGTTATAAATATTTATCAAAGACAATCAATATCCTTTAAAGGTCTTTTGTTGTTGTTTTTGTTATTGCTTATGTATTTATGTGTTTATTATATTTGTATTAATTTAAACTTTTTTTAAATTTAAATATATTTTGATTTTACTCTTCCCCTTCCAAGCCCTTCTAGACCATCTCACCTTCCCTACACACTCAACTTTAAATTTTTTCCCAAAGAGAAAAAAATAATATCCAAGCTCTAGTTTACAACAAACAGGCAATTAACTTGACCAGAAGCCTGTTATCTAAACTGTCAACAAAAACACCTATTAAGTTTCTCTTTCTAAAGCTGCCTGGCTTATTCTCATCAACTTTTTCTTAAGTGACACCCAGAGAACTACCAGAGAACTTCTTCTGCTGATAAACAACTTCATCAAAGTAGCTAGATATAAAATTAACTCAAATAAATCAGTAGCCTTACTTTATACAAATGATAAACAAACAGAGAAAGAAATTAGGGAAACAACTCTGTTCATCATAGCCACAAATAATAAATAAATAAATAAATAAATAAAATAAATTCTACCAAAGGCAATCTACAGATTCAATGAAATCTCCATCAAATCTCAACACAATTCTTCAAAGACATGGGAAGAATAATTCTTTAAATCATCTGGAAAGGAAAAAAAAACCCAAACCCCCAAAACAAAACAAAGAAAATAGTGAAAACAATTCTTAGCAATAAAAGAACAGCTGTGGAAATCACCATCCTTGACATCAACTTTTACTATAGTGCAACAGTGGTAAAAACTGTGTGGTATTGGTACAGAGACATACATGTTGATCAAAGGGATAGAATTGAAGACCCAGAAATAAAACCACACACTTATGCACACTTGATCTTTGGCAAAGAAGTCAAATATATACAATGGAAAAAAGAAAGCATCTTAAATAAATGGTGCTGGTCTAAATGGCTGCCTGTATGTAGAAAAATGAAAATAGACCCATATTTGTCACTTTGCAGAAAGCTCAAGTCCAAGTGGGTCAAGGACATCAACCAGATAAAACCAGATACACTCAATCCAATAGAATAGAAAGTGGTAAAGAGCCTTGATCCCATTGACACAGGGGGATAGTTTTTAAACAGAACTCCAGTGGCTCACACTGTAAGATCAAAAATTGATAAAGGGGACCTCATGAAATTGGAAAGCTTCTGTAAAGCAAAGGACATCGTCAATAAGTCAAATATGCAACCTACAGATTGGGAAAAAAGTTTTCACTAATCCCACATCTGATAGAGGGCTGTTATTCAATATATATAAAGAAGAGGTTAAGCACCAAAAACCCAAACAACCCAATGAAAAAATGGGATATAGAACTAAATGGAGAATGCACATCAGAGGAATCATGAATGTTTGAGAAGCACCTAAAGAAACGTTCAATGTCCTTAGTGATCAGGGAAATGGAATTCAAAACAACCCTAAGCTTGCATCTTACACCAATCCGAATGGCTAAGATCCAAAACTGAGGTGGCAACACATGTTGGCAAGGCATGCGGAGAAAGAGGAACACTCCTCCATTGCTGGTGGGATTGCAAACTTGTACAATCTCTCTGGAAAAGAACCTGAAAATTCCTCTGAAAATTGGAAATAGATCTACCTGAAAACCCAGCAATGCTACTCTTGGGAATATACTGAAAATATCCTCCACCATGCCACAGGGTCATGTGTTCCACAGTCACAGCTGACTGAAACACATGCAGAAACCAACAGTCAAATATTTGAAAAAGCTCAGGGACTCTTATGGAAGACCTGGAAGAAAGGATTGAGCACTGTAAAGGAGATATGACCTCCACAGGAAGACCAAGAGATTTAATTAACTGGACCCTTTCAGATATTGAACCACCAATGAAAGGGGCTGGACCTAGGAATCACCACACATATATAGCAGATGTGCAGCTCTGCCTTCATGTGGATCCTCCAAACACTAAAGTGGAGGGGCTGTCCCTTAAGCTGTTAGCTATTTGTAGATTTTATTTTCTTAACTGGGCTGCCCTGTTTGGACTCAGTTGGAGAGGATGTGCCTAGTTCTGCAGAGACTTGAGGTGACAGGGTTGAGAGATACCCACAAAGGCACTCTACCTGCTCTGTGGAGAAATAAAGGGGGGATGGAGGGAGGAGGGGACGGGTTTAAGGAGTTATTGAGGGAGAGGCCAGGAGAAGGACCTGGAAGTAAAGTGAATATATAATTAATTAATGGAAAAATAAAAGATTTTTTTCAACACAATTAGCCTCTAATGGTCATTTAAATTCCGATCCTCCATTTTTCAGTCTAGTTTTGCAGAATCTCCCACTGCTTATAAGTTTATATGGGTTTTAAGAAGCAAGAAAGAAATGTAGGTTGTAAACTCACTCAATATATCATTGGTAGACACTCAGTTTTTAATCAGTGTTCTCCATTAAGTGAAGATGTTATTTATTTATTTATTTATTTATTTAATAGCCCCAATTTTATTTCCCTCCCAGCCCACCCTCCAACTGTTCTACATCCCAGAATTCCTCCCTACCCCCTGTCTCCACGAGGATGTCCCCCACCCCTATCACCTAACCCACAATACTTCTAAACTCCCTGGGGCCTCCAGTCTCTTGAAGGTTAGGTGCATCTTCTCTGAATGAACCCAGACCTGACAGTCCTCTCCTGTATGTGTGTTGAGGGCCTCATATTTGCTGACGTATGCTGCCTGGTTGGTGGCCCAGTATCTGAAGTTCTCAGGGGTCCTCGTTAATTGAGACTGCTGGTCCTCCTACAGGGTCACCCTCTACCTCAGCTTCTTCTAGCTTTCCCCTAATTCAACCACAGGGGTCAGCAGCTTCTGACCATTGGTTGGGTGCAAACATCTGTATCTGACTCTTTTAGCTTTTTATTGGGTCTTTCAGAGGCCAATCATGATTGGTTTCCTTTTGTGAGCACTCTGTAGTCTCAGTAATAGTGTCAGGTCGTTGGCCTCCTCTTGAGCTGGATCCCACTTTGGGCCTGCCATTGGACCTTCTTTTTCTCAGGTTCTTCTCCATTTCCTTTTTTGTTGTTGTTGTTGTTTTTGTTTTTGTTTTGTTTTGTTTTGTTTTTTTTGTTTTGTTTTTTTTGTTTTGTTTTGTTTTTCGAGACAGGGTTTCTCTGTGTAGTCCTGGCTATCCTGGAACTCACTCTGTAGACCATGCTGGCCTCGAACTCAGAAATCCGCCTATCTCTGCCTCCCAAGTGCTGGGATTAAAGGCGTGCGCCACCACCGCCCGGCCTCCATTTCCATCCCTACAGTTCTTTCAGACAGAATCAATTATGGGTCAGAGTTTTGACTTTGGAATGGCAACCCCATTTCTCACTTGGTGCCCTGTTTTTCTGCAAGAAGTGGTCTCTACAAATTCCCTCCCCCCAAGGTATGGCATTTCATCTAAAGTGCTTCTCTTTGAATCCTGAGATTCTCTCACTTCCCAGTTCTCTCTACATTCTGGAGGGTCCCCCCAACCACCTATTTCCTGAGGTTGCATGTTTCCATTCTTTCTGCTGGCCCTTAGGAATTTCAGTTCTTTCCCCCATCTAATACCAGATCATGTTTTTCTTTCCAAGTCAAGATTTTTGTGTTATAATTATACAATTTTACTTTTCTGTATCCTAAGTAATCTTTATTTACATGAATATCTTGATATAATTTGAATCTGCTGTACCATAAGGCTTATATGGCTGGGGACATACACTTCCAAGATTTTGTTTGTTCTTGTCAACATTTCTTATAGAAATCTTGCATGTTACCTTGAAAAGAAAGTAAGGACAAAACAGATACCTATAACATGTGCTGAATACAAAACCCAATCACATGCAAAACTAACTCTGAGGTTATATTAATGGTTTAGTAGCAATACCACCTATATTTAAAAAAATTATCTATAGATATAGCATTGCTTTATCTCCTTTTAAAATTTCCTTTAAAGCATATCACCCCAAATTTAATTATATGTCACTAGTATTTAGAAGGTGGGTGTAAAAGAGAAATATGAGGCTGTCTATTCTGTTTGTATTGTTTGGCGTTACAGTCTTATAGAGGTATAGTTGTAAGGGTGAATATGAGTGGGAATTCAATTATTAGTTGAGATGAAAAGTTTATGTAGGTGTTAGAACTCACTATAAAATGAGTATTTAGGGTTTTATTGTTAAGTATTATAACAGAGGCCTAAAGGAGGGAAACAAAATTTTCTATAACAGTACAGAAATATGAATGCATTTACCTATTAGTTTTAGTAGTTATTCATTAGTACTGTTTGTTCTTAGATCCTTTGATAATTTTTGATGGTATATTATTATTGTGAGAATGTGTTAACAAACATATTAAGCAAAAATTTTATTGTATATTTTATTGTAGTTTCAAAGAGAAGAAATAACATATTACTTGCATATACATAATCCATTAGCATGAGGTGTTAGGTTGTAGAGCATCTGGATAATGTTTTGTTACAGATCAACATATAGAGGATCAGTTGCTTGATTCAAAACCTATCACTAAATATAAAGGATAGTGAAAGAAGGAAATCAGGAAAGTAAACTTTATTCCTGTCAAATTTATTGTGGATATAATAATCTTATTAATATTTACTGTAAATATACAGCTTCCTGATCAATAGAATATTTTCAGTTTCTCATACCTTGTCTATACCTTGTCTGTAAACTAATCCACAGTTTATGGTCTTGAGGGCACAAAAGGCACTTCAAATGTCATGGTCATTAAAATAATTGAATGAAATGAGAGGTTTCAGAACTTAAAGGCACGTTTTTTGTATAAATTCATTTTGCCATTTAGAGATAGCATTAGAAAGTTACCATTTCTAGAATAACAGAAGAAAACCAGTGAGAATCAGTGTTGTTACTTCTTTAACCTTCAGTTTCTCAGTCCATCCAGACATATTGTGTACATGAGTCACTAGAGCCACATGACACTGGATTTTCCTGTACAACAGTTGGTACCATCTTCTTGGACATTCAAAATATTTCAAATCAACATAACGTCTTATTAGTTGTTTTGATAGGTATATTTAAGAAGTCACTTTTATCTTTATACAAACACACCTTGGAGTAGTCTGGGTTCCCTATCTGTTCCTTTAAATGTGAAAGACAAAAGAATTAAATTAATGTGAGCAGAGATTGCTGCTTTACACACATCTGTCCCATTTGAACTCCAAAAGTCTGGTGATTGTTTCTACAAGTGTGAGCATTCTTGAGCTATTCTTGTTAAACTTCCAAATTTATTTTCTACTGATTTATTTTAAAAGGAGGTTGCTCTCAGGAATATTGGGGTAGACCCAACCAGAAAAATAAAAAAAACACAATGTTTACAATTAACAAAATACATTTAGATTAACAAAATTGTACTGCATTTTGGTTATGAATTCTTGGAATAGAAAGTTTATGAATATATAAGATGTAATGTGTTTTTTGTAAATATCAACTCTCTGTGTGTGTTTATTTACACATACATGGGTATGCACACTCATATTCCTATCTCTATGCTTATATCTCAGTATGTTTTTGTACATGGGAGCCTGAGGAATTCGAGATAAGATAATCAGTACCTGAGGGGAAAATAGATTAAAGTATAGAACAGATCGGGTGTAGTATCTTTTCTGAATACTATGTCATAACATTTTTGCTAATGCACACACTGCTTCACAAACTACATGTATAAAATTCTGACAAAGATCACAAAGATTTTTACTCCCTGTCCCACATGCAGACTTTTTCATAGTGCTTCAGCAACTGTTCAGTTTAAGATGACCCTGGCATTCCTACTTAAGCTCTCCTGATTGTGCCAAAAAGTACCACATTCCAGAAAAACATAAAGTAGTACATATGTGACTATAGAGAAACAGTGAAGTGTATGGCCTATGCTGCGATGATGCATTTGACCAAGTTTGGGAATCTTGTTGATGCTTCCCAATTTTTCTTCACATACTGATATATATTCACTTAAGATTGTACATTTGTCTAATTACTAAGAAGAAACCAGAATCAGACATGCTTTTATCTGAGGCCTTAACCTGAAAGCCTTAGCCAAGTAGTTGATGTTAGAAGATTATCAGTGTAGTATATAAGAGATACATCCATTATGTAGAATTGAAAATAAAGGATTCCACAAATATATCCACAAAAAGTAAATCACAAATGAAAATCCTTCAGATATCTGTCAATTCTGGAATAGGTTTAAATAGTTTCTTTTAGAGTCCTATTAAATAAAATCTCAAATATATTTCAATTAAAATACTCAAATAAAACCTCAAATTATGCTGTTACAAATTAAAAATAAATTCTTGTTGAACATAACAATATACACAAGTCAGAAAATATACTAGAATAATAAAGCAGAAACAAAAGATCCTTTATTATATTATCCGGCTTATATAAATTTAACAAATAGCCACAAGTTATGTAAGTCAGTGCCTAGCAAATTAAATATAAATTCATATGTCTTCTGTCTCCTAATGCAATTTTAATATAATCACAAAATAAACCATTTTATAGCTATTAAATGGTAAAAATATAAAACAAAAATATCTCACAAAGTCTAAAATAATGACATCCTGGCCTAATTAAAATCTTATAAAATCCAATCTATGGTGATCAAAATTATCTTTGAGATAATAATGAGCACATCTGTGACAGTCTTCCAGGTTTATACAGATCCCTGCAGGATGGTTGTCAGAAGACAAAACAGCTGCAAATAAGGTTGGTGGGAAACTTTTAAAACCTTTAAAAATGGTGTTGAGTCATCATGCTTTATTTCTTAATATGCTTGTCTTTAATATTATAAATAGATTAAAATTTATAGTGAACTTTTTAAAAAGTTAAAAACAAAGCAAAACTTTTGTTTATATGGAAATAAGGGAAACAATAATTTTTAAAGTAATAGAAATATTCTATAACTTGTTTTAATAGTACTTAGGATAGTTATGATTGTCAAGTTCATTGAAGAGAAAATCTCAGTTGTGTAACTTCATTATAATTTATAATTCCACATATAGTAATGTGATTGAACAAAAATAAAAATTGAATAGTATTAAGTAAAATGTAAAGGGCATTAATTACAGTCTGCTATATTAATCTCCTGACCATTTCATGAGACTCAAACCATAGAAATAAAGACAGACTCTGCTCTCATCCATTGATGGCTCTACAACTGAGCTTTTGAAAACTCCATCCTTGTTGTGGCTTGCTGTGTCCACAGATCGGGGTCTAGTAAGAGAGAGAGTGGGGGGAAGAAGGGGGAGAAACCTGAAGAATGGAAAACAAACTAGAGGATCTGTAGTCAAGTCTCCTTTACTGTCTTCAACACACACAATTCCTACTCTACTCCACTACTACACCACACCTTTTACAAGAAAATCCTGGGTATTTATAAGCACAAATAGGAGACCACAGGTGAAAACATTTTACCACGTGCAGCATACAGCTGGGGTCACTAAACAGCAAAACAAGCTATGTGGGATAAACAATATACTTATCAGAGTGTGCTTCAGCTGCTATAGGCTTTTGAAAACCAAGTCTTTCATCAGGGTATATGGTTCCAGATGGTTGCAAAGTTGATCTAGCCACTTTCTGCTTAAAGTCAGCTCCCATCACATTCTGACTGCTGAAGCCCTGGAGAAAACATCTCAGTTCTTGCTGGTTCTGAGTAGACAGCCAGAATAAAACAACATAAATGCCAGGTTTCTAATTGAATGGTTTACTCCTAGACAATAGTATATATGTAAGTACAGACAAAAATACTATATTCTGTTTATTGTTCCTTTTGTATTATTATGCATCCAGCACCGAGGTACTGTGGAATTTGGTATTATAGCTCATGTATTAGTACTTTCTCTTCAAGTCACAAGCAAGGCCTGGCCTGTCTTAATCAGCTACACAGCATTTCTGGTCTTATACACCTATTAGATCTGCAGACTGAATTGCAGAAGAGAGACCAGTATTACATATGACTAACTTGTGGGTATTAATACTAAATCTATATTAAGTATTTAAACATAACTTCTTTATTGTTTGATTGTATGTAGAATTTGGCAGTGGTGAAGTAGACATCCTTTACTGCATTTTCAAGCATTCTGAAAATCAAGTAAAATAGCAGCATTAATTCTGTGACAAAAATTTGTTAGCGATTTAGTTACAGGAGAAATCTGGTAGTTGATTCTAACCATGATAAGTACTACCTCTCAAAAGTTGTAGAGAAATATTTGTAAAGATATTCATAAAAGGAAAAGGCCAGACATGTACTGAATGAAAATTACCCATGACATGATTTATATTCTGAGCATGGACTCTATGAGTTTGGCATAGTTATGAAATAAATTGAATGGTGGAGGAAATGTAAGGGGTGCTTGTAAAAAATGATGAGAAGTAATTAGCAGAAGAAACATGAGTGATACCAACCTGCCACTCAGTCAAACAGACAGACAAAAGTGAATATGGAAAACCTGGGAAACATTTTGTACATTATAGAGAAAAAGTACAAACACTGGGACTTATGCTATAATGCTATAATGAGCTGGTTATAAAGGAATGCAATTTATTTTCCACTTCTGACTGCCATTGCTCTCCCATTCTCTCCCCCCACCCCAGAAAAAAAAACCTTGGGAACTGTGCACATATTTTTCAATATGTGGAACCAATTAAATTGTAGAAATTACTTATTTCAGAAAGTGTTAGTTTATAGCACTCTTCATTTCTTATATTTTCTATTGCTGTCATAAAACATCATGGCCAAGACAATTTACAAAAGTATGGATTTATGTGGGATCGTAATACCAGAAAGATGGCAGGCATTGTGGATGAATCATCAAGATTAGACCTCACAACTGGGGACAATGTGTTCAGATGCATAAGACTATGGAGGACATCTCATTCAAACAGCCACATCAACCAAATATCTGTGTTATATTTCTTAATTGCAACATAGAAATCAGAGTCCTATTCCTTAGTGATATTAATGGGGTAAGAAGAAGACCTTCATTTTTACCTTTGGTAATATTGTTTGGATAATATAATCAATTAATGAACTGCAGATTGTTAATATAGATCAATCTGATAGCTGGTTTTGTCAACCTGCACAGTGTGAACTCACCTGGAAAGAGACTCCATGGAGAATTGTTCCTAAGCAAATCTGATTTTTCTTGTTCATTTTTTTTTTAAATTTGAAATGGTCCAATTCTTTTTGGTGGGACCAGATTTTATACAAGAAATCCTGAAACTTACAAGAATGGAGATAATAAATTATAGTCATTATTTTTTTCAACAGCAAATGAGAGATGGGTGTTTATGAAATGTTATTTAAGCTATTCAGATAATGGGAGTGAAGAGATAGCTCAGTAGTCCAGTTCCCCCTAACAATGTGTTAACTCACAACCAACTGGAACTCCAGTTACAGGAAACTGAATGTCTCTTCTGGACTTTCCAAACTTTTGCACACTTTTTGATATGAATGCGAGTTATTATGTAAAACTGCCTTTTAAAATATGTTCTAACATTTGTTTTTTTAAATTTTAGTAAAAATTTAGACACTATTTCAACTGAGGAAATGGACTGTTTGGGCTAATAATTTCTGTTAGTTACAGACCAAAAACTCATATGTCTGTGCTTTGTTGTTTGGTAATTACTTAAAAAATAATTAATGGAAAATGAATAATGATGTGCTGGCATTAGTTTAGGAGTTGATGGTATGTTTTTGTAATGTAGAATAAAAAGTGAATAGAGTTTATGCTGCCAAGGATATGGAGCAAGACAAACACTCTTCCATTGCAGGTAGGAATGCAACCTTGTATAGCCATTTTAAAAATCAATATAATGGTTTCTCAGAAAATTGTGGGTTGATCTACCTCAAGATCTGGCTGTAACACTCTTGAATATATACCCAAAGGACACTCCATCCTATCACAAAGACACCTGCTCAATAATGTTTATATCAGTTTTATTCATAATAGACATTATTGTAAACAACCTAGATGTCTCTCAACAGAAGACTAAGGGTTTTTTTTGTTTGTTTGTTTTATTTTTAAGTGTGGGTCTCATCTATACAAAGTCAATGAAAACATGAAATTTGCAGGTAAATAGATAGAATTTTTAAAAAGTCCTGCATGAGAAAACTCAGACCAAGAAAGACAAACGTAACCATTTCTAAGTAGACATTAATTTTTAAATAAAGGATAATCATGCTACAATCCACAGTGCCAGAGAAGCTAAGTAGCAAGGTGGGATCTTGGAAATAGAATTGATTTTGCAGGTGGACTTTTGGGAGGGTGGGAATGAGAATAAAAGGGACCTGGTTTGAGGGAGTGATGGAGGAATAGTGTACTAGAAAAGATGACTGGAGTTCAAAGACTTTATGGGAGGAGGTCATTGGAAAACCTAGTATAGGAGAAACTCCTAGGATTTTACAAGTGTGAGCCTACCAAATACTCCTAGTAGAGGAGGATCTGGAGCCTGAACCAGTCATTTTCTATAGCCACAGAGCTTCCAGTGGTGAGATTGGGACACCAAACAATCACAAATCCTTCAACCTACAATCTATTCTGCATGCCAAATATGCTACATGCTGAGGGATTTGAGGCATAGAATTTATGGTAGTGGCTAGTTGGTGAATGGAGCCAACACCTGAGATTACCTGGATGACTAGGAAAGGGAACAAGAAACTAGATATCTCAAACACATACGGTAGAAGAAGTATATATTTTAAAAAATCAATAAAAAGATTCCTAGATTCCTAATGATTCTAACATACTCAGATCAATACTTTGACCAAAATTAATGAGTGAGGCTTTCTGTGGCATCTGAGGGGAGTAGATACAGAGACCCACAGTCAAATTTTAGGTGGAAAGGGAATACAAATTGGTTATCTGATGGTACCCCTCCCTTAGAAACTCAGGGAAAGAAGAAGACATGGTTGGGGGAGAATTGTAGAAGCCAGAGGGATCAAGTACATCAGGAGAACATAGTCCACAGAATCGACTAAACAGGACTCATGGGGCTCACAGAGACTGATTTATCAGTCATACAGCCTGTATGAGTGTATGCTAGGTATTCTGCAAATTATGTTATGATTGTTAGCTTAGTGTATTTTCAGGTACTTCTGACAGTGAAATGGGGTTTCTCCGAATCTTTTGCATAGTCTGGGATCCTTTTCCTTCTATTAGGTTGTTTTTCCACAGTTCTGATATCATGGTTTGTGCCATTTTATTCTAACTTATTATTCCATATGCACTGGTTAGTTTTGTGTGCCAACTTGAAATAAGCTAGAGTCAAGAGAGAGGAAGGAGCCTCAGTGAATCAAATACCTCCATAAGATCCAGCTGTAAGACATTTTTTTTTTCAATTAGTCATCAATGGGTCCTGACCATTGTGGGTGGTTTTATCATTGGGATGGTGGTACTGGGCTCTATCAGTACGCAGGCTGAACAAACAGTAAAACAGGCCAGTGAGTGAACTCCTCCATTGCCTCTGCATCAGCTTCTGTATCCAGGTTCCTGCTCCATTTGAGTTTCTGTTCTGACTTGCAGTGAAAGTGTAAGCCAAATAAATGCCTTTCCTTTCAAGTTTTTTATCGTGATGTCCTTTCATTGCAGCAATAAAAACCCAATGAAGATACTTGGTCAATATCCCTGTGATGCCTGCTCTTTTTTTTTCTTTTTTTTTTTTTTTTTTTTTTTTTTTTTGTTGTTGTTGTTGTTGTTTTGTTTTGTTTTGTTTTGTTTGAAGGAAAATAGAGTGTGGGATGAATTTGGGAAATAAAGGAGGTTGGGAGGAGTTGATGGACAGGAATTTGAGGTTGAGATGTACTGCATAATAGAAAAATTAAAAGAAAAGTGTGAATATAAGTAAATTAATGACAACTCAACACATAGGAGCACTGGTTGCTTTGTAAATAAACTGCACAATGGACAAGTTTCCTTGGTAAAAATTATTTGAGAGTAAAAAGTATATAAAAATTGTATCCAGATTTTTTATGATGGTAAGAGTTTTTTAGATCTTCAATTAGACCAACGACTCATTGCAATGAATATTTCCAAGTAAAACTGTTTGGGCTAATGGGTACACTGTGTAACACACCATGACACACCAAAGCTTCCAAGGTGAGTTGTGTGGGATGTTTTTGTTTTGTTTTGTTTGTTTTCCTTTTTATGTTGTTGTTTTAGTGTTAGTGTAATTTTTAGTCTCAGTTTCAGTTTCAGTTTTAGTTTTAGTTTGCAGGTAGAGGTTGCAAGAGTGGAATGGAGATAGCAAGGAAGGCAAAGATGAGTGGAATGCATGAAGAATTAATAAAACACTTAAAGTAATTTTATATCTGAGTAAAACTATTTTGTAAAGTAGAATAAAATATATCTGTTTATACCTTATCCTTGGTATGTAGTTTACAAATATTTTCTGCAATCAGAACACCAGATATTTTGGTATCAGGCTCCGAACCCAGGGACATCACATCCAGGCAACCCACACATCGTTGCCAAGGCAACCGTCATATACTCCCAGAATCCACTTGGCTACCTCACCTTTACCTGGGAAAGGCTACTTCACTGCCCATATAAAACAGGTAGAACCCCCTGACCTCGCTCTCTTTTTCCATCTTCTTTCCCCCACCTTTGCCCTATCTCCTGAATAACCCCGCAATGCCCCCCCTTGGAATCATTTGGTCTGGAGTGGTCTGTTCTAAGCTGTGCACGGAAATCTAGCTCTAACACTTGTATTCGTACCTTAGCAGCTACTGAACTCCTTATTCGAGAGTTGAAGAAACTAACCTTGGGATCACCTATAACTGTTCTCTCTTCTCACAACCTGACACAGCTCCTAACTTATACAGGCTTACAGATTCTACCTCCCTTTGTGGTTTTTAGCTCTGCTCTGGGTCTACTCCTTGAACCCTGCCAGGTACCCACTCTGAGACTTGTTTCCCCCTGTGCACAAAGGGCTTGGCTGCCTGCACATGAGAGGGAGGCTCTCTCTTTCTCCCTTTCTGCCCAGCACCTGTCAAGTGAGTGTTAGTGGTGACTTCTGCCACAAGAACAGCTAACATGAACCTTGCTGTGATATGGGACATGCTTGCTTTTCCTTGTCCACTGCAGACTCTTTAGCTGCCAGAGGCACTGGGCAATGACTTCTGGCTGCTAGTAGGAAGTCCTGCCCTGCCGCAGTCACTACAGACCTGACCTGAAGCACCTATGGCCTCAGCTGTGGGCACATAGTGCAACCCTGGATCATGACCTGTGGCCCACAGCCTCAACACACCAACCATTCGATCATATGCCAGCATTCTGTTGCCAGTTTTCTTATTCTGGTGCTAGCCAAATATTTGTTTGCTAATAAAAAAAAGTGCTTTTTTTTCTACCTACGTAACCTGCCAAAGTTACTTAAGATTCTTTCATATCCTGTCTTAATAGATTTTTGCTACTGCTATTTCATTCTATTCAGTTAGAAACAATCCTTATGGCTCTCAATCTTGTCAGAAGTCTGCTGATAGTGTAAGTTTATGGCCAACAGAATTCCCAAAGTCTCTAACAGTTTACCCAAGATGGTTTCAGAAGACTTGGACACCTAGAAGATACAGCCTGGATTGTATATGATGATATTGTCACCAACACATTGGACTAACCTGGATGCTCTGGAGTCAAATTACTTGGCTAAACCAAGGTAAGTCATTTCTCATGTCATGCATATCCATTCCACAGAGAAAAAGCCCTGCATCTTCTGTGCTTGAAGCCAAACTGACTTCACCAAGAGACTATGAAGACCATGGAAACTGTTGTCTAGTGGACTCTGTCATTTTTTACAATAATATATAACTGGTAGATTATTGTTTACTCTTTCTCAGACTTCTGACTACATTGACAGCTAAGCTTTCATAGATATTATCTGTTACCTCATTACCTAAGCTCAGTTGTCATCAATTAAATGCTTCACATTTCTTCTTCTTGCTATGCCACTGTCCTAATATTATCTGAGTTACTATAAACTTGCCTAACTCTAACAAAACATTCCAATATACAATCCAGCAAAAGTTCATCTTGAAGACTGCTTGTGTTATAAACTCATGCTGTTATCTCTTTTGTAAACTTATAAGCTACAGGAAACCCACTCAGGTCTACCTCTCATGGACCAAATAGATGCCATCCAGATAAGTACATCTGCCTAAAGTTCCCACTTACTACCTATTCCAAAGGGTAGGATCCCTCTGGGTTTCAAATGTACATCTTAGAAGAAAATTTCTTTCTCCCAAATATACTTAATCTTATTCCCTACATTGTGTTAAGTTCAGGCACTTCCAGAACAGCTCCAGAGAAGCAACCTCCAGATGTTCCATCTCCTATCACACACACAGATGCTTCTACTGGACTTGTTCCTTCTGACCTATTCTTAGATGGTTCCATAGACCCTGGACAGCAGAAAACAGACAACTCACCATACCCATTCTTCTAGGTCCCCCCCAGAGACACATCTTCCCCAATGCCAGCAGGAAGTAGCCAGATATCATGACAATCCCATTCCTGCTTCGCCATCACTTCTTTCTAATTTTTCTTTTTTAATTAAACAGAAATGGGGGAATGTTAGTATTCTGACTACACTCCACCTGCACAGTTACCTGGCAAAGGCCAGATATGTTCCTCTCCACAGTTACCTGGCAACAGCCAGGTAGGCCTGGCCCACTATAAAAGGAGCTGCTTGCCCCCTCCTCTCTCTCTTAATCTCTTAATCCCTTGCTCTTTTGCCTCTAGCTTCTCTGTCCCCTCAAGCCTCCTCCCTTCCTTTCTCCCTCTTGGTGAGATGTGGTCATGGCCAGCCTCTACGCCCCCCCCCCTCTGTCTCTACTACCCTCCTGCCCCCCCCCCATGCACTGAATAAACTCTATTCTATACTATACTGGTGTGTGACTGGTCCCTCAGGGGGAAGAAATGCCTCCGCATGAGCTCACTAAGACATTCCCTTCCCCCCATACCTCTCCACACACCCACAGAACATACTCTGTTTATCTCTTTATTTTTTTATAAATACTTAAAGACATGCTTAGTTAATCTTACTCCAAGAACATTATAAGAAAAAAAAAACCAAAGTTTTCATTTTTATGTTTTTTTTTTTTTTTTTTTTCCATTTGCTCCTCTGTCTTTTAGTTTTATTTTCAAGTTTTGGTTTTGCTACTGTGTATGGTTTTCTATGGCTGAACTCGTAGCATTGGATTGTACTAGATAACCAATTAGAAAGCTCATCTATAAGAAAAACTGATTTTTCCCACTCTTGAGAGTCCATAATTTCCTGTAGTTCTCATCTATATTCCCAGTGCTCTCATGTGAGTGAAGCCTGTAATACATATGCCTGTAACTCACGACATATGCAATGAGGTTCAAGATCCATTTGTCAAATCCTAAGCATTGGATTTATAGGTACATACTAACTGTATTTTATTTCTATGTGTTTTGTGAATCAAAATTCATGCCTTAATGATTACACAGCAAGTACTTTACTCACTGAACCATCTTTTCAGCTTCTCTTTTGATATGATTTTATGGGTTCATGTTTTTTAAGTAAATTGAACTTTCATTAAAACAAATAATTTGTGAAGATTCATTTTCAGCAAGTGAGTAAAGTAAACCAAGGCATCAGGCTTGTTAACATGTAAGCTTCCATTGTTTTATATTTCTTGGACTTCTATCTCTCTATACTGAACCAGGGATCTAGATCAATGATTAACTCTGACTTACAAATAATGCATTTGTGGTGCATAAAAAGCAAAGCTCTTTCCCTTGGAGTTATTTAACCAAGAGTTCAGATTGGAATTTTCTACTTAGTCCTACCTCCATCTTTGTTGCCTGAGTCTGAATCTGTGCCTGTGTCCCTATGTATGACTGTCTTTTTGTGTTTGTTTTATTACGATTTCTGTCTATATCTGTACATGTCTATTATATGACTATGCTTTTCTGCCCTATACAAAAGGTTTCCTTCTGTCTTTATGTAACAGTAAAGAAACCATCAAATGGTAAATGAATTGTACTCTTTAAAGACATCTTTAAATGTTTTATAAAAGCTCAAACTAATCCCAACTGAGCCAAACTAAAAACAGTACTACATACTTTATTGTTTATTAGCAAATATCCATAATTTGTTGCTTCAAACCAATATGGTAGATTTTGGAAAGTTCTTTTATTTGCTACGTTCAGGAAACAATACACAAACATTTTTCTGGGTCAGGGGCAGGAACGAGTGCATAAGATAATATCACAGCTATGTATTAGCTTGGGTGGTAAAAGTTGAATTACATTATTACATAGAAAATCTAAGGCAAATAAAGTCAACTGTTATACTTCTCACCTAAAAGCAAGTATAACATATGAACTATTTAGTAAGATATGAATCTTAAGTGACTTAATGCTATATTTATTATCTCTGGCTGTAAAGTTCAGCAAAAATTTCAGTTTCTTTTAAGATAAGGTATATTTTTAGAATATTGAATCATGATACCCTTATGGTGGCTGAGTTGACATCTGCAATCTACCATGACCAATTTTCTATGGTTTCTGAAGATTCCAACTAAGATTACTTGAATTATTCTCCTGTCCAACATTTTTGACATTTAATAGTTGATGATTTCTTAATTTCAAGAGGAAGATAAATGACTGTGGGTGCTAAAATGGAAACAAAACTACAGCAAAGAACACATGTTATTTTATTCTTAAGAAGTCTCAAGAATGAGATTAACACAATTTGATACTAAAGAAACAAGGGGTGTACAGAATATCCTGCCTCTGGAGTGATCAAAAGGTTTACAAATGAATCTAATATGAGATGAGCAACTGGGGATAAATATGGTTAAAATGCATGGTATAAAATTCTGAATTCATTAATAAGAATTCTTTTAAAAGTTTGAAACTATTCTTATAACTAAAAGGAGTCTAGTATTTGCTTTTCCTACATGTAGAACAATTTCTAACTATCAGAAAATATATTGGAAATTTTTAATCTTCATGAGATAAATTCAGTAAGGTAGCATAGAAAGTAAGAAGACAAATATAGACACTGTTGTTTTTATTCCCTCCTTAGGAAAAAAATATCCCTGAAGCAGTTTTATTCACCTACTCAGAAGCAGGGAGTAGAGAATTTCACTTTCCACTTAATGCATTTAGTCTGAATAATTGATTTAAGCACAGTCAAATCAGATCAACAATAAGACACAGCTAAAGGAAGCAGCAGATAAGAATTGATTTTTTCCCTCCTGAGCTAGGAACTTGATTATAAATGGTACAAAATCAAGAGGAGATATCTTAATAGAAAGCAATTCTAGTTATCTAAAGTTTCCACCAATTAAAGACAGGGAACATCTATGACTGAGCTTCTGAGACCTTTTGTATGCTTGACAATTCAGTAAAACAACAGAAATGCTGAAGTAAGTAACTGCTGCAAACAGAGTTTCCGGATATTGCTACAGGGTGAAACTTTGAATGCTGAGATGTACACTAGGGAGTAAAAGTGAGGTATTCATGTTTATGAAGAATACTTCATTCCCTAAGTCATTTATCCAGTACTGAGAGTTTATTAGAAAGTTACATTGCTCTCTTTCCCACACACTTTTTGAAAGCACATCACATAGTTTCTTAACTTTAGTTACTCTTTCATTATTTGTTCACTTATTTTTTGTTTAATTTTACTTTTACTTACATTTACATTTCTCGAGACATTGAGCTTATTCAGTGGGTAAATCTGCCTGGCCCCAAGCCTCTGGGTCTTAATTCAGTCATGAGAACTCACATTGTAAAAAAGAAACTAACTCCTGTAGGTTGCCTTCTGATCTTTGTATGGCTACTGAGGCACATCCATTCACAGGAATGAAAAAGTAAACAAATGTAATATTACTAAATTAGACTGTATTTAGTAAATAAAACTCTGGGCTTAACTCTTCAGAGTTCACATATTTACTTTAACTCATCTGAACTCTCAAGACCACAAACATATGCACATATACTAATTAATTAATTAGTTAATTAACCAATTAATTAATTAATACATATATGCATTCTATTTTAGATATAAATATCCCTCCAAGTATGTGTTATCAAAAAGTATCATACTTGTAGAATTAAAGATTTACTTTATTTATTATGTGTGCATGTGTGTATGTATGTATTTGTGCTTGTGAACATGAACATGTATCTGAGTATGGTGGGATATGTATGTGCATGGCATTTGTACAGAGAAAATGTTGCCCACAGAGGCCAGAAATGGGTGACTCTAAACCTTCACAGTTAACATGCCTTTAAAAGCCTTTGCTTCTGAAGTGCCATGTGAGTTGTCTGAATGGAATGTCTTCTGTAGAAAAGAATGAAATTGCTCTAATTTCTGTGGCACTGTGAACACACACACATGCAAGCAAGCATTTCCAGAATTGTTCCTCTTAAGTTTAATTTAGCGTTTAAAATTTTGTCACTGGCTGGAGAGACGGCTCAGGTGTTAATGAAAGCTAGGATTGCAATAAAAAATTAAAACTTTATGTCACAATGTCTTGTGTGTTTTCCCCCAAATGATATTTTTATGGATTTTTGGGGGGAATTTAATCTCATACACCACATCATACACAGTTCCTAGTCCTTACATGTCTGCCACACTTGCTGCAGAACTCATGACATGCTCCACCTCAGAAGGATTAAAAAAAAAAAAAAGCAAGTCCAATTTTGTTGTCCAGGTACTTTCTGGAGCATGATTAATTTCCCAGTGACTCATCCCCTAAAGAAAACTGAGTTCCCACCTGCACTCCTGACAGAAGCGATCAGTTGTGGAAAGCCAAACATCAGGTTCCTTATCACAATTTTTGAGGTCCCTTTGATGGCTTCTTTTTTAAGCTGCTACTTTTTGTGGAAATGAAGAGGGTTGGTATGGAAACAGAAATTATCACAGAAATCTTCCATTCCCCTCTTCCTTAATTGTGCATCTGCAGATGCCAATATCACTGCCAAAATATCTTCATTGTTTTTTAGTCAGCTGGAGCTCAGATCATAAGCTTCCTCATGGTTTCTGGTGGTAGCACAGTTCATGAACATGACCCTGACCACAGTAGGGCCAAATACCCCAACATGGCACTAGATGGCATCACTGGCCTAAACAACATCATGGCCTCATGTGACAGCACATTCTGCTGAAGTCAGTATGCCCCTCCCCCCAAGGCCAGTCCACAGACATCAGTATGGCTTCAGGTAGCAGAACTGATCACAAACATCCACATGGCTTGGTGGTTAACTGGGACCACAGACCCTGCTGTAATAAGGCTCTGCAATGAGTTAGTGGAAGAATTTTGGACAGTCTGTGGGATCTGCAGGAGATATGGGCCAAAGAAGATGGCAGTTAGTGTTGTATCACAGTGTTAGGAACAAGATTGGGCTATTGCATCTGCGGAGAAAAAGAGAGAGGGGGCAGGTCTGAGGGCATCCTACCTGGTTTTCTGGCAGGTGTTTCCTGTGTCATATTTTATATCTTTAAACAAAATCTTTAATTATGATAAATTTATACATGAATAGAATCATTATCTCCATTTCTTCCAAATTACCTTTACTTCCTGCTCACATAAACTCTCTCAAATTTATGCATTTATTACTATTTGATAAGTCAATAAGTTTAATTAATGCTGTGCATATACAAAATAAATTACTCCAAGTAAAATTATTCATTATTTATTTATAAAATATTAATTTGTTTTATATATTTTTATTAACTTACAGTAAAAGAGAGGATATATAACATATAAAAGCTAGTATATTCAAAAATTAGAACTTTGGAAAACTTTTTTATGTTATCAATATATAGTTTAAAAAACAAAATAAATTATTATTTTTATGCTGTCTCTCAATATCTTTGAAGATATCGAACTATGCACTGTGTAAATATAATGAAATGACATTTGTAAACACTATGACAGCATACAAATTTGTTTTATCTCATTTCTTAATTCATTTCTATTATTCCTTTCTTTCCTGTGTTTTATCTAATTAATAATTTAAAAATAAATTATTAAATCTAAAATGGGACAAGTATTCTTCTCTGTTCCATTGAAACATACTTGAAAATGTCATGTCCTATTTGCATCTATACTTAGTATTCTTGATTCAGATATGTTTAATTCTTATCATTTCAACTCATTTATTCTGAATTCTCATAAGGATTTTATAGAGGTTAAAGAACTTAAATATTTTATGATTCTATTTAAAATTATATTTGGTATTCACAGACTAAAATTTTAGGTTGAATCAATAACCTTAAGTATGTGCCTAACCTTGACTTAAAACAGTTTTTTTTATGAAGACCTATTTGAAAAGCAATTTAAACCAAAGTGGTTGGGGGAGAACCTTGGGAACATAAAAAACCCAATTCATACTATTAGTTATATGACCATTGAAAAATCTTCTCAATGTAACTTCAGTAAACTTGTGTATTTTCTTAAGGTATCAAATTCAAGAAAAACAAACATGTTCAAAATAATGTACTTCAACTCATATATGTAAATACATCAATAACAGGTGAAGAGCTAACTACTTATCTTTTATCTATCCAGATTTTGATACAAGACAGGTCAATGATGGATAATATTACAAAGTGCATACATTCCATTCTACTACTTAACATTCAGTCATAATGTGATTACCAGAAAATTAGAGCAGATTTCAAACACAAGAAATCATAATTGTCACACCAGGGGATTAAAATAATATTCACATATTGTTGTTTCTGTTGTACAACAGTCTGATTGAACATAACATGCTGTTGAACATAACCTACTGTCAGTCTGATTGAACATAATATTCTGCCAGTCTACATATTGGAGTAGGAAAATCAGTACTGTGGTCCATTGACAACAAATATAGTAACTCATATTGCTCTTTATAGGTATGTTGCTAAAATTCAATTAATAGAAATAAATTGTGTGTGTGTGTGTGTGTGTGTGTGTATCCCAAATATATAACCAATGCCTGTACATAGATTTTTAGATAAATTCAAGTGTATTTTTCAGATGGATTATTGTTTGTAGCAGTTTGTCTACTTAAAGGTACAATGATATTTTCTCCTATCTTTAGTTTTAATATACAGATCTGACTTTTCTTCAGATCTGCTTATTACTAAAATATCTTCTCAAATAATTCATTCATTCCTAGAATAGAACATAGGGCATAATGCTACTCATTTGAAAGTATTTTAGTTTGTTTCATTGTCTCAAACCTTGTCTAATCTCTCTTTCTCATCCATTGTTACTAGGAAATATAAACCTTTATTCTAGAATTATTCTCAATATACTATCTTTTTTTTTTTTTTTTTTACTTTTTGTTCCTTATTCTACTTCTTAATTTCTCAGTTTTGATTCTACTAAGAGCAGAAACAAATCCTAAACAAAATGATGAGTTATTTTTTTCATTTTGTTAGCATTTGTTAATTTAAGAAAATAATGGTTTTCCCTATATTTCATATATGCATGTAGGATTATAGGCTTTCATTTGCTCCATCACAGGGCCACCTGGAGCAGCAGAATGTGGGGAGTTTTACTAGGATACAGAGAAGTACCAAGATATTGCTTTGGGGGTAGAAAAGTGCAGTCTATGATATGTGATAGCAGGAGCTGGCTGGAGGTCCTCAGGCTTGCAAGGAGGCTGGGGACTTATGGTTCTCTGACTCTTGGACATCCAGGCACTTCTGGAAGTTGCAGAACAGAGAATGGAGTTGGGGGACAACAGGCTGGGGACAGGGTCTAGCCCAGATGGTGGGTGGTGGTGGGAGCTCCCGCTTGTGACTTGTCTCATGTGGAGTGATTGTCCTTATTTTCATGGTGGCAAGCTTGGTCATAGTTGTGGGTGAGAATGCAGAAAAGCCTTCTATAGGAGATTAGGCTGCAGTTCTGTAGGCAAAGGCCTGTTTCATGACTCCCCATGCTTGATCTTGGTGAAAAGAGATAGTCCATTTCTCTAAATAGTTTGTCATGGTGAAAGAAGCTGCATAAAATCATACCCCACTTTTCAGGGTGGACCTGAGATTAGATACCTTTTGCAGGGAAGAAGGTCTGGGAAAGGAAGCTTACTGGCTAAGCCATCAGGGCCTCTAGGTACCTCATTAACATGGAGAATTTTGCTTTGGGCCTACATGATCATAGGAAATGGTTTCTTTTACGTGAGAAGCATGGCATATGATCCAAGTCAGGAATTTGGCAGGGAGCTGGGAGTCACCTAAGCTGCAAGTGTGTGCTCACTGAGTCTCCAGATCTCTACCTGCTCTACCTTACTAAACTTCCTGGCATGGTTTTAAGCTCAACAGATGTATGTATTGTATATACTATATATGTTGATTATACTCAGTATCATATTTCAATATCATGATTCATCCATCAACTGCCCCTTCCTCTCCCTGCTTGCTTTTTTTCATTTTCACATACTATCTTTATTATTTTCTTTTGTCTTTTAGTAATTATTGTTACATGTATTGGTATGTATGAATATATATTGGTAAATACATACAGATAGATGTATTTGCAAAACTTTAATTTTTATAATATGCCTCTTTGGTCATGACATTTTAACAGTGCAACAAAAAAAATCATTAATACATCCATGGGTACCAGGAGTGGGGTGTTAATTTAGGCAACAAAATTGATTGGAAATTTAAAAGAAAGTATTATAGAAGCTTAAAATTAGCAGTTTTAAAAGCACCGAAGATGTTATAGACATGGTTCAAGTTTTTTGAATAAACAGTATTAGCAACTGAACAAGGCTTGCCTATATTAGCTTTACTTAATTATACTTTGTCTTATTGTCACATAAGGTGTCTCCTCTCTTCCCCACACTTCTGTAAATAGTAACTTTTCATCCTGATCTTTATACTTCTATCTTTTATGAGATATGTTGTCAACAATATAATAATGACAATGATGCCAATATTTTGACAAGAAATCTGACTGTTTCCTACATATTATGAGAAATTGCTTGAGAATATACTTAAAACAATTAGGAAATAATTTCTTTGAAAGGGAAATTTCAAGAGTGTAATGTTAAGTCTATAACATGCTTATTATTGATAAGGCTTATGCAAGTATTAAATGAAAAGAGAAAATTGAAAATGCAAAATAAACACATTTTGGAGAGAAAATGCATACTGAAAAGCTTACTGTTATAACCATGAGACTTCTGCATGAGACACTATATTTACTAAATTAATTAACCACATTGTAGAGAGACCTGCTATACACTGGAATAAAAGTAAGAGCACTTTTAGAGCAGGATAGTTTCTAGAAAAAATCTCAATTTATGAAATAGAACTTACCAGCAATTAAATAAAATTTAAAAGTACTACTTATATGTTTCAAATAGGCCAATGTTCATTTCAAGGTGACTGCCTAACTTAGGATTGTCATCATTGACATGCTGGATTTAAAGGCGTGAAGAGTAAGAGTGAAAAACATATGGAATCTTATTTTCGTGGTTTACAACAGCTACTTGAGCTGTGAGAGATCAAGAGGCTCTAAGAGAGCATTATAGAAAGCTGCAAAATGGAAGCCTGGATTGTTTTGGAAGACAAGTTTTTGGATATACCAGAGTATTAGGATGTCTATCCAGGACTGCTACATGAAAGGAGTGTAAGGAGTCTGAAAGAATGATGTGTCTTTCAGGTAGCTCACTGCAGTAGTAAAATCCTCAAAGCTCTTTGATATTAGACACAGAGTTATAGGATGTGGTCTTTGCCTTGCTGATTTTTAGTTTTGGTCTGATGAAGTATGTTTTTATTTTATTTTTATTTCTACATTTTGGAATATTAATATACATAATATGTTGGCAATATGTAATTTTCCTCTCAATTTTACAAATGGCTACAGTAAAGAAATTATTCCAAGTTTCAATAAAGAGTTTGGACTTTTAACTTTTATTTATTTATTTAGTTATTTATTTGCTGTATTGTTATGAGAAACAAGATTCTAGTTTATTTTCTCTTTGTTTGATATTTAAATACAAAGTAAAGACACAGACATTTGTAACAAAGACATTTTTATCTCACAGTTACATCTTTTTGTCAGATCCTTCTCCAAGTCTGACAGCTGCTCTGGTTAGCAAAATGTGTGGGGAAGACATTTTTAAGAGCACCATCATGAGACTGGGAGATGGGAGGAGGCATTGTGGAATAAGGATATGTTCTTACACACCTGGCTCCTTAGCCCCAGTTTATAGGGAGATGGTGAATGATGACAATTTGTCCTTCTTACAGAAGAAGAAGGAAGCCATCTACTCTTGCTATCACAGGTCAAAATTGAACTATTTATCCTGGTTTTCTGACTGCTAAGTCTTGATGGCTGCCAGGTATCCTAGTGCCAAACACATCTGATGCCTGATGCTGACAAGGGTCCTAGACTAACAATGTCTTCATGAGATTCCAGAAGTTCTTCCTTAATATCAGGTAGTGATTTTTCCACTGAGGCCCAGTAACTTCTACTTCCCCCACCAGTAGCATCTCCTCAGTTCCATGGGGAAGGTTCATCATCCCACAGTGCCCCCTTCACCCATACCTGTAGCAAGCAGGCACCAAGTGTTTGGAAATTTAAGCAATATCCAATGTGTTCCCCAAACCCATCTCTACCCAACCTAAAAGAGGGGACTTCCACCCCTAGACAAAGCAGAGAGGGGCCACCCAGAACACCCACTGACTGGTGATCTGAGTTCTTGTTTAGGCTGTGAGGCTAAGCATTGCAAAGGAATATGATAAAATTTAAAAATATCTTTCTGTGTTCCCTGAGGGACAAGCCTGACTTCATAGGGGTTGATGTCAAAAGTATCCCCTCTCTGGAAAAAAGACATCGGGATGGGTATGGCCCTCATGCCTCACTGGACAACAACAAGAGGACCAGAGCCATTACAAGGTCCCCTTTAATTACTGGAGGTCAGGCCCCTATCCTTGCCTTTACAAGATTAGAATCACCACAGCCCTTCTATACTTGGAGAAGGGAGGAGATGTCAGGGGTAGCCCTGATTATACACTGGAAGCCTAGAATCAGCCATAGGCCTAAAATCAGCAATAGGTCTGACATATACACCTGCTAACACAAAGTCTTGGGTCTCTGTGGAAAATCACTGAAACAGATGGCTATAAGCTGTTGTCAACCGGCAGCTTTGGTGGAAATTTACCAGCCTGAGTAGTCATAGACCTTGTAAATAGGCAGCCTTGGCAGATAGTACCAACTTAGATAAGGAGAAGTGAAGCATAGGCAGAGTCATAGTGACCTGTCCTCTGAATGTTCACTCAGCTGATACCCTGTTCTGGAAGATATGTGTACTCCCCCTGAACACCTATAATCCTGTGTCATTCCCTTTCCCACATCCTACTGTTTTGTGTTTATAACCCCTGTGTGAAAAAATAAAAATTACAATTTGATGAAGGAAAAAAATAGTATGTAAATGCTTGTGTCTTTTGAAGCTAGAATAACTGTATTTTATATTCTCTTATAGCTATGAAATTATGGAGTCCAGGGAGTAGAATGTTATAGTACAAGGGGAAATATTCCTCAAAACTTGCATATTTGAGCATGTGGTTTCCAGTTTCTGACATTGGTTAGAGAAGGTTAGAAAATATAGCCTTCTAAAAAAACATTTCACTGTGGGGTAGATGTTGAGAGTTTATAGTTTCACCCTATTTCCAGTTTGCACTTTCTCATGAAACTCCTAACCCCACTCTCCTGCTGCCATGATTTCTTCTTTCTGCAATGTCTTCCTGATTTAATAGACTTGTATCCATCTGAGTCTGTAAGCTAAATAAAGTTATTTGTTGGCAATCAGGAAAATCCGTGAACAGGTAGAAGTGAATTCATTCAATTCAGGCATTTTTACAGCCAGCTTATAAGAAACACAGCTACAAGACATGTCATCTCTAGCAGCTCAAGAGTCAACAATGTCACTCTTGTTCCTTTAGACATGTTTCATGGGCTCTGTTGCATATCATTTTGTCCAAGTGTCACAGGACAAATAAAAAGATGGTTCTCCCTGCCCCCTCTCTCTTTCTTCCTCCCTCTCCCAGAGGCTGCCTCTATTTCCTCTTCCAATAAATCTCCCACTTGAGACTTGCTGTATAATATGAATTTGTTGGAACCTGCCACATAGCATAGTTCTAACAGTGGTGTTGTGACTCAGGTCACAGACTCAAGGGTCATGGTCTTGTCATCATGTGGGGCACTGGTTTGCAGTTCTGCCACCATGTAGGATAAGACCACAGGCCAGAACCCCATCTTGTGAAGTCCACTACAGGCTCACTTTCCAGCCATTGGATCATTAGATTACTCCATCCAAACATCAGAGAACTAGGAAGCTCCCTGGCCTAGTCAGAATAAATGGCCCCTGGTCCTAAGGGAGGGCTGGCCATGTTCTACTGTTCCCAAGGATGGATGGATCCACAGTCTTTATGACTGGCTTGCCCTTCTCATTGTCTCATCATCTTAGGACCTCTACCCTTGAGTGAGTTCTCTCTCTCTCTCTCCTTCTCTCTGGCTTATTGGTAGAAAATACTAGTCCTAGGTAAACTGTTCTCCCTCAAGCACCCCCATATCTTGGCACTGGCCCTGTAGCTCATGCCCTAGGTTATCTCATAACAACCTGATAATCTAGCCTGGCTGCTCATTATTAGTTATTAATTTATCCTTGGTACACTGTAGTGCAGTAAGATTAATAACTTCTACTCTCACTCAATGGTTGCTTTATCTTCATCTGTGCCTTCAGGATCTTCACTGGGTTGCCTCTTGGAAAACCTCAGATTTCTAAAATTAGCACTTAATTTAAAGCCTTTGAACTTATCCACTTTTGCAATCAGGTCTGGCTTCAATACCCACGAGGTAACAACTTCAAGTGGCTACTTAATGGTATTTTTGATCCTACTATCTTAAAAGATCCTTATAATTATTGGCACCAGTCTGGAAAATGGAAGGAAATTTTCTATGTCCAGATTTTTTTCTTTGCTCTAATCCTTCTCTTTGTTCCTGTGCCCTAATTCAACCCCTTCTAGCTATAGTATCTCAACTCAACAAAACTTTTATTATCGTTGTTCTTGCTAATGAATTTCTTCCTTACTGTCCTTGATCTACCTTTATAATCTCTCCTGGTTCCCCATACTTCTCAGCTACCTCTCCTCAACAGACTTCTCTAGAGCTTTCTCTTGATGCTTCTCCACACTCATCCTCTACTTTGCCATCTACAGACTACTCTATTTGTTCTATACCTATTTTTTTATTTACCTAATTTTAGCCCTCCAAATACTCACCTGGTTTACAGTCATCCTGAGCTACTTCTTTCCCTATCCAGCCTAACCCAGGTTCTGTTTTTCCTTTAAAGGAAGTCGCTGGAATAGACAGTCTGAGAAGGATACACCTTTCCTTCTTACTAAATATACATAACACTCAGCAATAATTTATTTCCTCAGGAACACAAGCAAGTTTGGGAGTATAATAGAATACAGACAGACACAATACATCAAATTGACACAGCATACTAGATTGGGTCTGAGACAGAGCCTGACCAGGATCCTCAATGGAATTATGGTACCCAAGGTGATATTTTAGCTTGAGACCAATTTGCAACTTGCTTCCTGGTTGGTCTCTGTAAGCTTGCCCTAAAACCAGTAAATACTGAAAAACTCCAAGAGGTCATTCAAGATAAATAAGAAAACATTTTTTAATATTTAGAGTGCCTTACAAAGGCCCTGTTACAATATATTAATTTAGACTTTGAAATCCCAGAAGGTAAACAATTTCTGATGACCTACTTCTTTTCACAAAACCACCCCAATCTTAAGAACAACTTTAGATGCTTGGAGAGAGGACCCCTAACTCTTCAGGTAGAAATCTTGGTGCTGGCCTTTAAAGTATATAATGAGAGAGATGAAAAGCCCCACAAACAACAATGTCATATGCTGGCAAATGCTGTATATCCAGCTTCAGCAACTACTGGCCTTCCTGGGCCTCCTGCACTTCCAAAGCTTGGGAACCAACAAATCTGTTTCAAATAGACTCACCAGAGTCACTGGGCATGGGTTTGCTATAACCCGCTCAAGCCATCAAGGCCATGTCCAAACTGCCAATATGAGAGATATTGGGCTGTTGATTGCCCTCATGCCACTTGGTACAGAAAGACATCACTTCCAGGTCTCCTTCCAGCTGATTTCCTAGGCTTGGTCATGGATGATTGAAGGGGCCCAAGTTCCCTTGACCAGATCACTTCTATCATCAGCAGAGAGCCCCTGGTGATCAACAATGTATCTGAGTGTTCCATCATTATCCTCTTGGACAATTGGGCTACTTACAAGGTCCTGATGAAGTTTTAGAGATCCACCTCTCTTCACATCCCTATTGTCAAGGTAGGGAGATGGCCTTTCCAACCTCATCAGACCCCACAACTTATTTGCAACTTTAGGGATTTTCCTTGATAGAGACCATGTGCCTGGTCCTGTTACTGTGAAAGAATTTTCTAGCTAAAGTGGAAGCCTCTATTTCTTTTGCTACCCCCATTTGCCTAAAATCAAACTCCCCTGTAGCCCCTCTCCTGCTCCTTCTATCCATCGAACATGCTGACACTAACATATCATTTCCTTTGTCAGCCTCTCATATAGATCTCCACGTCTGGGATATCCAGAACCTCTCTGTTGGAATACAGAGCTAGAGCTGCAGCCCTTAGGAGCATAGACTTGTTTCACCCCTACAGGACATTCCCACTATAAACCACTTCCCTTTTCTCATCCCCTGACTCTCATCAAACTCTGTCCAATCTCTACCAGCTCTTTCATTCTAACAACCAAGCATTGTCTTATTTTCTTTAAACCCACTTATAGCTCACCCCTAAGGACTTTCAGTTTTTTTAAATCTGTCACTGCTTCTTGCAAAATCTGTCAGATGTCAGATTCCAACTCCAAGTATCATAACACCCTTGTTCCTACCTACCAGGCTAGACGTTCCTTTCCTAGAACTGACTGGAAACTTGACTTTTCTCACATACCTACCATCAAATGTGCCAAGTACTTCCTGGTCTTGTTAGTAACCTTCTTAGGGTGGGTGAAGGCATTCCTCACCAAAAACGAAAGATTATTCCCCAATTTGGAGTTCCAGCCTCCCTCTTTCTCTCCAGTCAGACAAGGATCCCTAATCACCTGCCAAATTTCTTTTTCTCTTATTCTTTTTTTTAAAATAAAATTTACCAGAACTCACAAACTAGGTCAATACAATTAAATAACAATATATTAATAAATTCCAAAATAAAATAAAGATGTCTATGTTTGTTTCTGAAAAGTGAGTATTAATTTACAAGAAATAAAAGTGTACACTAAAATTTTATGATATGAACCATTTAAAATGAGAACAAATAAGCCTGTAATTTTATTATTGTGACTAATTCTTGAAGGGCTAGCAGATAGTTTGGGGGACAGAGGTTTGGTTAAAGACATTTAACTTGCGAATGTCCAAAGGTGACCTATGGAAAAAGAAACACTTCTTTTCAGTGTCATGACCCATAGATCAAAGTCAGTATTATATCACTATGACTACTGTTTTTACCAGGTAGAAAATATAGTCATTTGGGCCTTTGTCCTACTACACTGAGACAATCTTTAAACAACTCTTAATATTTACTTTCCAAAACCATGTGTTTTCTTTTTTATTTACTCTGTACTTAAAACATAGTTTTCTTTTTTATTATTGGATATTTTATTTACTTACAATACAAATGTCATCGCCATTCCCCATTTCTTCTTGCTAGAACTCCCTATCCCATCGCCCTTCCTCCTTTAAGCTTTTATACCATTTTGATTACATGTATGTAATAAGGTCAGTTTTAGGTTGAGGGTCTAGCAATACAATAGATGCAAATAGTCAAGGAACAAGCAATACAATAAACACAAATAGTCAAAGAAAAAGCAAAGCAAAAACCCAATTACATGAACACTCCCATGATCAGTGTTTCTAAGAGCTTATCAGGATGACCAAAGCTTCCCTGTCCTAGCTCAAGTTCATTTTCATGTCTGAAGCCTACTTCCTTTTTCTAGCCTAAAATTTAGATTCCTGTCTAAAATTACTTCTTTCTCCTAGCCTAATATTTAGGTTCCTGCCTGAGATTACTTCTTGGTTCTAGCCTAATGTCAGATTTCTGCCTGAAGCCTACTTTCTTGTCCTTGGCCCATGTCAGATTCTTGTCAAGCAGCACCAAAGGCTTTCCGCCTCTCCCCATTTTTATATAATTAAAAAGACTGAGCCTGACTTAGGTTGTTCTGACAAGAATGCTTTTCTTACCCATCATGGAATTTGCATTATCCAAAGCAATGCATTTCTGTCTTAGGTTGGTAAGGCTCTGTGCAAAATCTTACCCATCCTTGGCTTGCCAGTCTGTTAATTTAATAACTCTCTCTGGGGGTTCATTTTCAGGTTCAAGCCATGTATTTCCTGCCAAGTTTCTTAAATTTTATCTAAATTCCTCCACATACCCTGGTATTTTTATATTCCCTCTCACCCACCCCCCTACCTCGACTTCAAGAAATGTAGAACCGACTAACCACTACCTATAAGCCACTCTTACTAAACTGTCACAGAAACTTCTACTTGAGTGGGTAAAACTACTGCTGGCTCTTTTTAGGCTATGGGTTCCTACCAAGTGGCCTTTTTTCATTTCATCTTTTGAACTCATGTATGGATGACCCATCCTAACTCCTGGTCTTTCATGTAAATGCTTTTCCATTTTTGATCACCTACTTAATCCATTATTCTGTCATCTCCATTCTTTTCTAGATCACCAGCTACTATGTCCACTTCCTTGTTGTGGCCCTAGCTACCCCACGTTGGGTGTCAAAAATGTTGAGAGCTGTTTGAGGGGGCCAAAATGTCTCCGACCATTCTGTCAATGTTGGAACCCGCACTGCCAAAAGCCTTGGGGGCTAAACTGTTAAAACCTGCCCTGCCCCAAGCTGCTCTAATCCGTGGGTCGGGGTCCAGCAAGAGAAAGAGTGAGGATAGACTCGAAGGATGGAGACCAGACAGAGTGTGATTCAATCCTGTTTATTCTTCAGTCACTCTTCTTCTCTCCAAGTCCCAAGGCTTGAGTTGCTAGTCCCTAGTTCCTAATCCCTAGTGCCTCCAAGTTCCAAGTTTCTCCCTCCAAGTGCTAAGTGCTTAATGTCTAATAACTAACTCCAAGTTGTTCTCTCTAACCTAATTCCTAGTTCCAAGTTGTACTCTAAGTTGTACTGTTTAACCTAATTCCTAGTTCCAAGTTGTACTCTCTGAAGTGTCTGATTCTCTGATCTCCAAATTGTTCTGAACTGTCCTGTCTGCCTCTCACCTTTTATATGTCTCACTTCTAAGCCACACCTCTAAGTCACACCTTTAATCGTGCCCTTAGGTCTTGTCCCTAAATCTGATCTCTAAGTCTCGCCCTTAAGTCACACACCTTTAAGTCTCACACACCCAAGGGAAAATCCTGGGTATCTAAAGCAAGATGTTATCAGAGTGTGTTCAGCTGTTGTAGGCTAATGTAATCAAGTCTCTGGTCAGGGTATATGGCTCAAGATGGCTGCAAGGATGATAGCCACTTTCTGTCGGCTCCCCACATTTCCTATCAATACTAATGATCAGATTCTTTTCTCCCACCCCAGACCTTCACTCTTATCCTCTAAATGGCAGGAACCCTTCAAGATAATTCTGTGACTTCTGCAGATGCTAAACTTGAGGGACTCTTTTACTGGGTCCAACTGTTTTAACTCAAACTTTCACCCATCTACCTCAAAATGACTCTTCTTTGTACACACCAACCAAAACAGGACCCTGCTCCCTTAAGCTCTATGTAACATTGGGACCACCTACCTTGTCCCCAATCCCAAAGAAATGAGACTTTACTGAGGTAGCTAATGAATTAGATATGGAATTCTCCTTCTCTGCCTGATATTTGTTTCCATCCAGGGTAACCCTCATGACTATAGATTTAAAGTTCAAGAAATCACCAATGATAACAAACAATATCTCCAAACAGGGTCAAAAAAGTGCTCTATGCCCTTGCTTGGTCCTTGTAGCTGGGGCAGAAACCTAGCTGGTCTGCTCCTGTGAAGATACCATATTCTGAGACATTCTAGAGTAGCCACTGAACTCAGAGCAGTGAGTGAGAACACTCTTACACTATTCTATGACCCAGAGCTACAACTGGGAGCAGCGGGTGCTAAGAACCCACTAGGCATCCAAACCCTGCCCCTGCGGAATGCCACTCTCCTTCCACCCCTTGTTTGATCCTTGTGGCTGAGGCAGATACCTAGCTGGTTTGCTCTCATCAAGACACCATATCCTGAGACATCCTAGAGGAGCCATGGCATTCTGAGCAGGTGGAGCTCAGGATCACAGGATCACAGACATCTGGACCGTGAGGAGTTCTGACACAAGCAAGATAACTGGAAAGGCAGGCTCCAGTTAGAGACAGTGAGTACAGGTAGCACTAGAGTTAACCAAATGGCAAAAGGCAAGTGCAACAACATAAGCAACAGAAACCAGAGTTACTTGGCATCATCAGAACCCAGTTCTTCCACCATGGCAAGCCCTGGACACCCCATCAGGCCAGAAAAGCAGGATTCAGAATTAAAATCACTTCTCATGATGATGATACAAGATTTTGAGAAGGACATAAATAACTCCCTTAAAGAAGTACAGGAGAACATAGGTAAACAGGTAGAAGCCCTTAAAAAGGAAACACAAAAATCCCTTAAAGAATTGCAAGAAAACACAACCAAACAGGTGAAAAAATTAAACAAAACCAACCAGGATCTAAAAATGGAAGTAGAAACAATAAACAAATCTCAAAGGGAGACTACCCTGGAGATAGAAAACCTAGGAAAGAGATCAGGAGCCACAGATGTAATCATCACCAACAGAATACAAGAGATAGAAGAGAGAATCTCATGTGCAGAAGATACCATGGAAAACATTGATACAACTGTCAAAGAAAATGCAAAATGCAAAAAACTCCTAACTCAAAATATCCAGAAAATCCAGGACACAATGAGAAGGCCAAACCTAAAGATAATAGGTATAGATGAAGGTGAAGATTCACAACTTAAAGGGCCAGTAAATATCTTAAACAAAATTATAGAGGAAAACTTCCCTAACCTAAAGAAAGAGATGTCCATGAATATACAAGAAGCCTACAGAACTCCAAATAGACAAGACCAGAAAAAAATTACTTCCCATCACAAAATAATCAAATGTTAAAAAAAAAATACTAAAAGCAGTAGGGGAAAAAGGTAAAGTAACATATAAAAGCAGACCTATAAAATTATATCAAACTTCTTACCAGAGACTATAAAATCCAGAAGATCTTGGACTGATATGCAGACCCTAAGAGAACACAAATGCCTACTCAGACTACTATACCAAGAAAAAGTCTCAATCACTATTGATGGAGAAACCAAGATATTCCATGACAAAACCAAATTTACACAATATCTTCCCACAAATCCAGCACTTCAAAATATAATTGATGGTAAACTCTAACACAAGGGGAGAAACTACAGCCTAAAAAAAAACAAGGAAGTAATCTTCCAATGACTTCAAAAGAAGATAGTTATACAAAAGTAATTCCACCTCTAATAACAAAAATAACAGGAAGCAACAATCATTTTTCCTTAATATCTCTTAATATCAATGGACTCAATTCTCCAATAAAAAAGACATGGACTATCAGACTGGATATGTAAACAGGACTCAGAATTTTGCTGCATACAGGAAACACACCTCAGTGAAAAAGACAGACACTACCTCAGATTAAAAGGATGGAAAGCAATCTTCAGAGCAGATGGTCACAAGAAACAAGCTGGAGTAGCAAGTCTAATATCAAGTAAAATTGGCTTTCATCCAAAAGTAATAAAAAAAAAATAAGGAAGACAGTTCATATTCATCAATGGAAAGATCTAACAAGATGAACTCTCAGTTCTGAATATCTATGCCCCAAATGCAAGTGTACCCACATACATAAAAGAAACTTTACTAAACCTTGAAGCATACATTCCACCTCACACAATAATAGTGGGAGATTTCAACACCCCACTCTCAGCAATGGACAGATCATGGAAACAGAAACAAAACAGAGACACACTTAAACTATCAGAAGTTATGAACCAAATGGTTTTAACTTATATCTATAGAACATTTCTTCCTAAAACAAAAGAATATACCTTTTCTCAACACCTCATGCTACCTTCTTCAAAATAGACCATATAATTGGTCACAAAACAGGCCTCAACATATACAAAAATATTGAAATAATCCCTTGCACCCTATTAGATCACCATGGACTAAGGCTGCTTTTTTTTTTTTTTTAATTGTGAAAAGTTTATTTGCATTAATTAACTCCTTTTTTTTCCACCATCATAAGAGATACACTTCTTCTTTGTGATCAGGGAGAAAATATTTTGGAATGGACAATCTGATTCTACTATTCATTAAAGAAAAACTGAAGTCTTAAAACAATCCAGTGCAACAATTTTCAGTAGTACAATCCAGTGCAACAATTTTCAGTAGTCCTATTTCCAGTGTAACCCAGGAAAATGTTCACATATGTTAAGAAATCCTGAATCCCAAACTGCAAATTTATCATTTTTCCTACATGTTTGAGCCAATGAGCCTAAAGCAACAGTGGTCACAGCCTTTTAGAACTTTGGACATCATGATTTACGACAGAACTATGTAGCTAAATCACTGGATCAGCCACTATCTGCCTCCATCCCATCATGCTAGCTTTGGGCTTCTCAGCTCTTAAAATTAAATAGATAACTTACTGGAGTGAGGGCTTTGATTTTTTAACTCAATTATTTTTCTTATAAAAAGTAAAATGTCAACATACGCCAGGTGGTATCACTATGTGAGATGCAACTGTAAAGAGATAAATATCTTACGGCTGACACTTTGGACTTTTAAATAAGTCATCTTTCAATAAAAGACTTGGTAAAAGTTTAAACTACTAGTCATGCTATAACAACCTGACAGGTGCATCCTTGACACATCTTATCAGGACACATAAACATTTAGCTAAGTCTTTAATATAACATGATACCATTATGATTTGAACATTATTCTCTGTAATTTATTTTCATTCTTGGATCTTTAAACCATCTTTCAATATGAAAAATTTTAGATGCAAAAATGAGTAATGCATGATTTTGTTACGCGCACCTCTTTTGTGTCCCCTTCGCCCGCGAATAAGGACATGGAGGCAGTAATCGGGTATCACTACAGATGAGGCTTTACTTCTTGTAACAGCAAAAGCGGAAAAGACGGAAGAAACTGGAAGAGGCTCCTTAAATACACCCTAGAGTGACGTATTCACTTCTGAATGGCTGTTCGCTCACCACCCAATATTATGCCTCGGGATTGGCAGTGACTAAGGCACGCCTATCTGCCTAGCAACTGCGCAGATAATTGTTTACATCTGGAGAAGACACGCGACCAGCACCATCTTGGAAATGCAAATGTATAGCCACTGCTAACAGCAGCTTCCTACATCTCTCCCTATTTAAATTATTAATATGAAACAGCCTTTTGCCGATTAAATGTAGTACCAAATAAGATTCGAACTCAAACCCGATCAAGCAAACTCCATCTTGGGGGAATAAGCGATCAAGAGCTTATAGCCCGAAGATTTTTTCCTTACCCTCCCAGGTGCAATGGAGACCAGTCCTCTGGGTGCACGGGCTAAGGAAATATAAAGAGGCATTGACACCCATCCCTGTGCAATGGAGTATATATAACTCCCAGGAGTGCGAGGGCTGTCAACCTATTATTAGGTACCACAATTATTTAGGCAAGAGCTGACTGGACTTAGACCTCTCATCTTCCCAGTGCAATGAGCTGAGCTCCTGGGGTGCATAGACTGAGAGGGTCTCTGTCATAGGCTATTTTCTAGCCTAGATAGTCAAATTTCAGGGAGGGATGCTTGCTCCAAGGCTTGCGAGTGCTTAGGCTTTAAGCTACCTTGTCACTTATTTTGCTGGGCTCTGAGCTTACAAACCAACCATCTATGAATACTAATTCACATCATAGGGCTGTACCAATCAAGCCTATTCCCGCTCTTTAGAAAGAAAGAAAGAAAAGGGCAGAAGACATTTAAGAAGTAAAATCTCCATGGGAAACAGGTTCCATCCGCACTCCATCAAGGCTGGAAATCCGGATTTGTAATTGCTGCTGTACCTGGACCAACTTCCCATTCCACTTTCCTTTTAAATAAGCAGAAAGATTATGGCTTTAAGTAAATGCATCATTCACAAATCTTAGAGGTGTAACACCTGGATGTGAGGCTGTTGACACATAGCTTATTTGAGCCACATCTGTGAGCCCCTTCACATGGGCTTAGAGCCAATCAACTCTCTGATTGACCAAAGTCTCTTTTAAGTCTCCATAACGATGTACTGAGATGGGCACAAAGGTAGGCACATGCACAACCAAGGCTAGGTCTAGTGATCCATTCTAGCCTTGTGCTAAAAAGCATGTAACATTTTTACGATTCAAGGTATCAGAATTATTCTGAAGGTTGAAAAATGAAGGGTCTACACACACCAACACCGATTGTGCAGATGTATTTCCAAAACACCTTATTAATTTTTAAATGTTATTTAAATGGCTAGAGATATTAAATCTTGTAACCGAAACATTCTGTACTTTATGAAACATATTTAACAAGACAAAGGCAGATATACCCCTTTTAAACATTTTAACAGTGGCTACAACACATAATTTAATTGTGTTGAAGCAGGGTAAATTTAAGAAAATATATATATGATTTAATTTTGGACTTGTATCCCTTTGAAAACATTAAAAAGAGGTTTTAAATCCTCTTATGGTAAGCTTAAGATGAGGTTTTGGTCAAATAATATCTCTTAACAACTTTTAAAATTACTAAGAGTAAATCAAGATTAAAAGTAAACTATTTTTATTTGCATGTACACTCACAAGCCAGAAGATGGCGTTAGATTCCCACCACAAATGGTTGTGAGACACCACGTGGCCGCTGGGAGTTTAGCCTTTATATTTTAAATTAAGTCCAGCCTTTAATGGCTGAGCTATTTCTAAAGCCAAATTGACTCAAACATAGAAAGACACTGTCTTTGAATACTTTTTTTGGAGTAACAAGTATTTTAAAAATTTTAAGAGCTCGCTATATTGAAGCAATAGCTTGTAGAAAAAATTTCTTTAGAGAAATCCACTAGTAAAATATCACATATGAATAATACACACCAAAAGATTTAACCTCTTACCCTTTTTGTATTAAAGCAACAAAATTTGTATAAATATGTAAAATATAAAACATTACCCATTTTCTGAAGCATTTATTTTTTAACAAATATCGCTCCATGGGTTTTTAAACATTATGAATAAATTTATTACCTATAAACCTTTTACCTCTACCAGAAATGTAAAGGAATGCTATAAAAATATTTTTTATGTAAACATTTATTGAAATGGTAGCTGGAGAAGACAAGTTAGGCTGTATAAAACTTAAATTTGAACTTTATTTTGGATTAATTTAATAACCAATCTTTTTTGTCCCATGGTAATATCGGATAAAAGCCAATTTTATTTTCTAATAATTGTTACACATATTAAAGGAATCTAAGGCATCTTATTTTTAACAACTTTGATTATAAAGGAATTAAAATAATTTGAATCATACTCTATCAGCAGGCACAGCTATACTTATGGAGGGAAGCAGGCATAAATTTAATTTCTGCAGCATAGTCATAACCTTTAGCCCACAGACTGTTGTAAAATCTTTGGGTCTTAGGTTTACCCCTCCTCTCACAAGAAACAATGAGAACAAAAGACAAATTCCCTTAAGCACATTTCTAGGGCCTGGTCTGAAGACCCAGAACAAAAGGAAATGCTTTGCACCTGGGCTTCTACAGGCAGTCTGCATTGTCTTAATTCAAATGTAAATGCACTTAACCTTCCTCAGGCCTGTTCTCTGAGGCTTGGCTAAGCCGAATTGTGCATTTTGGCTTTTAGCTTAAAACCTTAAATTTAAACTGTAAACCTTAAAAGACACGAGTTGTATCTTTTCTCTATAAACATAGGCAAATCAAAAAATTTTTTAAACTCTCAGCTGAGCTATTGGCCGTTTAACTATGTATCTGACCATGGCCCACGGCGGTATACCCATCACCAAATGGCAGGAGAGTCAGAGCCAAAATCTTGTAATCCAGCTTCCTTCTTTCTGATCCCGCTCCTGCAGCGGTGCCTGCACCATGGGGGGCCAGCGACTCCAGGCTGCGCTCCGCCGTCGCTCCGCCATTTTGGCTGCAGCAGCCGCGTGGGGACCCAAATTAAATTGTTTCCACCTGTGAAATAAACACAAACAGCTTCCCACCCCGGGCCACAGCAGGCCCTTAGCTAATCTTGTATCCTCTTGTTCTTACGAGGGACAATGGCTGCACGGCACCCAGCCATGACATCCTCAAAGATCATCTGTTCCATCACTGGCATTGCTTGCTCTGAGCCCGCAGGACACTCCCTGTGTGCCCGCAGCTGGAAGGCAGCTTCCCAGGGCAGACTGCCTCCCTCCTCTGTCTGCCTTTCACGGCACGCTCCCTTGCTCTGCCGGGCTGCAAGCCACCACATGTAGCAGAGCACAGACGCCTCTGCAACCGGTCTGACCCAGGCCCCATCGCAGGGACTCTGTTCCCACAGCCCGAGCCGAGAAGCACGGCAGGGGACCCTCGAGCCCAAGTGAGCCGCTGGCTCTGGCCGAGGTCGGTGGGGCTGGGCTGAGTGACTTAAGATCCTTCTTAGTCTTATCTCAGAATGGCTATCCTTTGCACAAGCGACTACTTCCTCCTCTATGCTCTCCTCCTCAGAGCTACCCAGTTCTATGGAGTCAGGCTCCTTAATGAAGTACAGGGGGGTCCTTTTGACCTCCGTTCTCTCTCCACCATCCGGTGGAGGGTCCTCAAGCTTAATGGACTCTGCAGTAGCCCTTGTTCCTTTTGAGTACTCTATCTCTCCAGGCTCTTTGGCCTGACCTCCAGGCTCCTTGGCCTGACCTCCAGGCTCCTTGGCCTGATGCCAGCTAACACTAACACACTCTGGTTCTGATAGCCTAGAGCGGACCTCTCTTGAAACCTCTTGACTTGCCCTAATAGCTGAAAGCAATGCAAACAAGAGGCTAGCTATTGCTGCGGTGGCAATGGGTGAATATCCACCCGCAACGAAGGTTTCTACCCCAAGCATACCTTCCAAAGGTGACCTCGTATCCTGTAATTTTTTAACCCGCCCCAAAACTTGGGGGTTCTTCCGCGGCACCTTGAAATTCCAGGGTTTCGGCTCCAGTTGTTACACGCACCTCTTTTGTGTCCCCTTCGCCCGCGAATAAGGACATGGAGGCAGTAATCGGGTATCACTACAGACGAGGCTTAACTTCTTGTAACAGCAAAAGCGGAAAAGACGGAAGAAACCGGAAGAGGCTCCTTAAATACACCTTAGAGTGGCGTGTTCACTTCTGAATGGCTGTTCGCTCACCACCCAATATTATGCCTTGGGATTGGCAGTGACTAAGGCACGCCTATCTGCCTAGCAACTGCGCAGATAATTGTTTACATCTGGAGAAGACACGCGGCCAGCACCATCTTGGAAATGCAAATGTATAGCCACTGCTAACCGCAGCTTCCTACATGATTTTAACACTGGAGACGAATCAAGTTATTTTCCTGTAACTTAAAAGAAAAAAAAACTTTCAATCTTGTGTGTTTCTGGACTTTTAACCTATAACAAGTATATCGTTGCATATAAAATATTTTTACCTTATTTTGAAAGCATTACATACATAATTGTCCAAAATACGTATTTTTTTAAAAAATTGACACTAATGCATCCATATTCCATTAAAAATAATCTGACTTACATGTACTTACTAGGAAGCAAGTTTAAAAATTTGGAATTTGTTTAAGTGCTGATACTTAGGAGAGGGCTAGCTGTAAGCATGTTCCCATACCTATCAACAGAACTTTGAGCTGGTTAGAAGACAGTCCCTTACCCCTCCTCCTCAGAACACTATTACATGGGAAAATACATATCTGCACAAAAAGGAAAGGCACCACACCTCAGCAGAGAACTGGTGTGCAAAGAGAGCAAGAAGACATTTAAAGCCACTGTAGCCATGAACCAGGAATTTCCTCTGGGAATTGAGTCATTGTTGAATGTTCTAGAAGTAATAGCACCCTTCAAGCACTTTAACAAGCTTAGAGAATTTGTTCAAATGAAGCTTCCTCCAGGCTTTTCTGTAAAATTAGATATACCAGTGTTTCCCACAATCACAGCCACTGTGACTTTTCAGGAGTTCCGATGTGATGAATTTGATGGATCCATCTTTGCCATTCCTGAAGACTATAAGGAAGACCCAAGTCGTTTTCCTGAACTTTAACTGATCCAAAAGAGCACTAGGCTCCAGGTGTCAAGGACAGAGCTTCTTTAAGCAGAGTCAACACATCACTGATGTGATGAAAAACTGACCTCTTATAAAACATCCTCAGCTTCCTGATGTGCCATTCATTCATCTTTTTAAAGTCACTTCCTGTCTGTAATAGTTTGACACCCAGTGACCCTGAGACCTTCCTATGTAAAGCAGTTGTGAGTGCTGTGATTTGTTTTTAAAGATTTTTACACTTCTTGTTGAAATATATATCATATAAATATATCTATAGCTATATCTAAAACACTCCTGGACCATTAATGTAAATTCTGTGTCTGAGGAGATATGAAACCCTTTGAGAAGAGGCACCTCTATCCAGGGTGGCATGTATAAATGTTCCTTTAAACTTTGTTTTCATCATTATGTACAGTTCTGTAATTTGAATGTTTAATCAACTAGAAGGAAAGCAGTTTTCTGAGGTGAACAGAGCAATGGTAACCATCAAACAGTCAAATTTACAACCTGTTGCAATACATTCTGAGGGAATGCTCCCTGCAGGGAAAGTGATGCCCCCCTTCCCCCAGAACCTTGATAACAGTTGCATTTATAGCTGCAAAGCATTCTGAGGGAGTGCTCCCTGCAGGGAATGCGGTGCCCCCAGCACCTTCATGCAGCTCATCCTGGTGCTTTGTTTCACCTGAATCTTTTTTCAGTGGAAACTGTTTGTTACTGATCTTCCTTTCATAGAACCTCTATTTTTTTTCCTAAACTTGAGTTTAAGTGTCCTTGTTCTGCTGAAAGCTGGTTTTTAATAATGACAAAACCAATGGAAAACCCACATACACATGGAAACTGAACAACACTCTGCCCAATGATGACTTGGTCAAGGAAGAAATAAAGTAAGAAATTAAAGACTTTTAGAATTTAATGAAAATGAGAACACATCATTCCAAAACTTGTGGGACTCCACAAAAACAGTACTAAGAAAAAAACTCATAGCTCTAAATCCCTACAAAAAGAAACTGGAGAGAGCATACACTAACAACTTGACAGCACACCTGAAAGCTTTAGAACAAAAAGAAGCAAATGCACAGAAGAGGAGTAGATGGCATTAAATAATCAAACTCAGGGCTGAAATCAACCAAGTAGAAATAGAAGAAGTATACAACATATCGACAAAACCAGGAGCTGGTTTTTTGAGAAAATCAACAAGATAGATAAACCCTTAACCAGACTAACCAAAGGGCATAAAGACAGTATCCAAATTAATAAAATCAGAACTGAAAAGGGAGACATAACAACAGAAACAGGAAATTAAAAAAATATCAGATCCTACTACAAAGGCCTATATGCAACAAAATTGGAAAATCTCAATGAAATGGACAATTTTCTAGACGAATACTAGGAACCAAAATTAAATTAGGAACAGATAAACCATCTAAACAGTCCCATAACCCCTAAAGAAATATAAGCAGTCATTAAAAGTCTCCCCACCAAATAAAGTACAGGGCCAGATGGTTTTAGTGCAGAATTCTATCAGATCTTAAAGGAAGACGTAATACCAATTCTCTTCAAACTATTCCACAAAATAGAAACAGAAGGAACGCTACCTAATTTGTTCTATGAAGCTACAATCATGATCATGCCTAAACCTCACTAAGACCCAAAAAATAAAGAGAACTTCAGACCAATCTCTCTCATGAATATTGATGCAAAAAATACTCAATAAAATTCTTGCAAACCAAATCCAAGAACACATCAAAACAATCATCCATCATGATCAAGTAGGCGTTATTCCAGGAATTCAGGGATGGTTCAATATTTGGAAATTCATCAATGCAATCCACTATATAAACAAACTCAAAGAAAAAAAAAGACATGATCATCTCACTAGATGCTGAGAAATAATTTGTCAAAATTCAACATCTCTTCATGTTAAGAGTCTTGGAAAGATTAAAAATTCAAGGCCCATTCCTAAACAACATGTATTGTAAAAGCAATATACAGCAAGCCAGTAGCCAACATCAAGCAAAATGGAGAGAAACTTGAAGCAATACCACTAAGATCAGGGACTAGACAAGGCTGCCCACTCTCACCCTACCTATTCAATATAGTACTGAAAGTCCTAGCCAGAGCAATTAGACAACAAAAGGAAGTGAAAGGGATACAAATAGGAAAGGAAGAAGTAAAAATTTCACTATTTGCAGATGATAGGATAGTATACTTAAGTGATCCTAAAACTTCCACCAGAGAACTCCTAAACCTGATAAACAACTTTAGCAAAGTGGCTGGATATAAAATTAACTCAAACTAATCAGTAGCCTTCCTCTACTCAAAGGATAAACAGGCTGAGAAAGAAATTAGGGAAATGACACCCTTCAAAATAGTCACAAATAATATAAAATATCTTGGAGTAAATCTTACCAGTCAAGTGAAAGATCTGTATAACAAGCACTTCAAGTCTCTGAAGAAAGAAATTGAAGAAGATCTCAGAAGATGGAATGATCTCCCATGCTCCTGGATTGGCAGGATTAATTTATTAAAAATGGCCATGTTGCCATTCAGTTGCAATCCCCATCAAAATTCCAAATCAATTCTTCATAGAGATAGAAAGAGTAATTTGCAATTTCATTTAGAATAACAAAAAACCCAGGATAGCCAGAACTGTCCTCAACAATAAAAGAACTTCTGGGGGAATCACCATCCCTGACCTCAAACTCTACTACAGAGCAATAGTGATAAAAAACTGCATCGTTTTGGCACAGAGACAGGCAAGAAGATTAATGGAATAGAATTGAAAAACCAGAAATGAACCCACACACCTATGGGCACTTGATCTTTGACAAAGGAGCTAAAACCATTCAGTGGAAAAAGGACAGCATTTTCAACAAATGGTGCTGTTTCAACTGGAGGTCAGCATGTTCAAGAATGAAAATCAGTCCATTCTTATCCCCTTGTACAAAGCTCAAGTCCAAATGGATAAAGGACCTTCACATAAAACCAGATATACTGAAACTGATACAAGAGAAGGTGGGGAAGACCCTTGAATACCTAGGCACAGGGGAGAAAACTTCCTGAACAGAACACCAATGGCTTATGTTCTAAGACCAAGAATTGACAAATGGGACCTCATAAATTTGCAAAGCTTCTGTAAGGCAAAGACACTGTCAATAGGACAAAATGGCAACCAACAGATTGGGAAAAGATCATTACCAATCCTACATCCAGTAGAGGGCTAATATCCAATATATACAAAGAACTCAAGAAATTAAACTCCAGACAATCAAATAACCCTATTAAAAATGTGGTATAGAGCTAAACAAGGAATTCTTAACTGAGGAAACTCAAATGGCTGAGAAGCACCTTAAGAAATGATCAACATCCTTAGTCATCAGGGAAATGCAAATCAAACCAGTCAAAATGGCTAAGAGCAAAAACTTGGGTTTTTGCTGAGTTGATAGTTGATGCTGGCGAGGGTGAGAATGTGGAGAAAGAGGAACGCTCCTCCATTGTTGGTGGGATTGCAAGCTGGCACAACCACTCTGGAAATTAGTCTGGTGGTTCCTCAGAAAATTGAACATAGCATTACCCAAGGACCCAGCTATACCACTCTTGGGCATATACCCAGAAGATGCTCCAATATATCAAGGATATATGTTTCACTATGTTCATAGCAGCCTTATTTATAATAGCCAGAAGCTGGAAAGAACCCAGATGTCCTTTAACAGAGAAATGGATACAAAAAATGTGGTACATTTGCACAATGAATTATTACTCAGCTATTAAAAATAATGAATTCGAGAAATTCTTAGGTAAATGGATGGAACTAGAAAATATCATCCTAAGTGAGGTAACCCAAATACAAAAGAACACACATGGTATTTACTCACTGATAAGTGAATATTAGCCCCAAAGCTTGAAATAGCCAAGATTCAACTCACAGACCACATGAAGCTCATGAAGAAAGAAGACCAAGTGTGAGTGCCTTGGTCCTACTTAGAATAAGTAACAAAATATTCAAGGGAGCAAATATGGAGACAATGTGTGGGGCAGAAACTGAAGTAGGGGATGTCTGGAGACCATTCCACCTGGGTATCCATCTCATGTACAGTCACCAAAGTTAGATTGATGTGGATATTAGGAAGTGCTTGCTGACAAGAGCCTGATATAGCTGTCTCTTTAGTGGTCTGCCACAGTCTGACATATTCAGTGGCAGGTGCTAACAGCTAACCATTGATCTGATCAAGGGTTTCCCAATGGAGGAGTTAGAGAGAAGACTGAAGAAGCTGAAAGGGTTTGTGGCCCCATCAGAAGAGCAACAATACCAAACAACCAGAGCCCCCCAGGGTCTAAACCACCAGCCTGGGAGCACATATGGAGGGAGCCATGACTCCATCTGTATATGTAGAGGAGGATGGCCTTGTCGGTCATAGGTGGGAGTGGAGATCCTTAGTCCCATGAAGGCTGGACACCAAATGAGGGGGAATTTGATGGTGGGGAGGTGGGAGTTGGGGGTAGGTGATGGCACATCCCCATAGAAGCAGGAGGAGGAGGGATTGGATGGGGGGTTTATGGGTGTGTGGGGAATTGGGTAAGGTGATAAAATCTGAAATGTAAATATAATATCCAATAAAAAAAGAAAAGTGCTCCATAGATGGATGTCAGAAGCCAATAAAAAACTGCTGTCACCCCTATATTCACTACTTCTTTTAAATATTATGACCTCTTTATTTGTTTCCTCTTTGAACAGACAAAACATGATTATAAGAAATGGCCAGATGAATATGAGAGCTGCTTATATTGGTCTTGCTAGATATATATGTTAGAATCACTTGTTCTTTCAATGATATAAGACACTCTTTTATATTCAGGATCCATGGAATCCCAGATGGGAAAAAGGCATTGTTAGTAAACTCTAGTGTTCAAAGAGATCTGGGTCCCTAATAACTTTCAATCACATCCAGAGAAAATATGTGCCAATAGTCCAACCTCTGGAAATAGGAGAAATGGGAGTCGTAATTAAACATTCTTCCAAGCACACTACTTCCTTGACACCCCCCCCTCCTAAATAGGACTAACTTATCATTTCTAGTTCTTCTGCAGACCCTGACCTCAACCTACTAATGCCTTAACATCACTCAACCTGGCTACTTTGAAGATTTCTGTCTATGCATACCCCTTCAACTAGGTCACAATTGCTACTTAAAGCTCCTCCAGTGATTCTGTCAGATAACTTTAATTCACATTTCACCAGCTGCCATGACTCTTGTGTTACCATGACCCCATACCATTTCTCTATTACTCTCTTTGGTGTGGCAGACTGTTTTATGACATGCAGGGTTTGTTCCATAGGTATAAGCTCCCTACTGTATAACAAAATGATAACCCTTGATACCTCATCTCTGCTACAGTGCTCTACACTCCAAAACATGTCAATTCTCTTTGGTACTCATGTAGATCATTGTCTATCTGCCAGCTGGTTAGGAGTTTGCAAGTTGTTTCTTTTTCCTAAATTAGGAGTAATCCATGAAGAAGAGCCTCTGCCAATTCAGGTTGTGGACTCAATTGCTGCCCAACATAACTAAAAGGCAGCTCAAATTCTATCACTCCTGGCCATTGTAGGAATAACCACAGATGTTGCTGCTGGAACAGCAGGAATGATTACCTATCTAGCCCTGTATAATCAGTTCTCTTCCTAGTTTGTATGCAATATTCAACAGGTGGCTCAAACCATGCTCAATCTGCAAGGTAACATTGATTCCCTGGCAACACTGATGCTTTAAAACCAATGAGGACTAGATCTTCTTACAGTTAAATAGGGTGACCTTTCCCTCTTTCTCAAAGAAGACTGCTGTCTCTATGTCAATTAGTCAGATATAGTAAAACACAAAATCCAACTGCTACAAACAGACCTCCAAAAAACATAATGAAGAAGATCATGTCTTGATCCCTGGGTTTTTGAAAAGTTCATATGGCAATGGATCCTGCACTTCCTAATCTCCTCCTTCTAATTTTTCTGTTTTTACTATTTGTTCCCTGCTTCATTAACTTCCTCTCCACATTCTTCCCAGAACAAATTCAAAACATTTCCAAACAGTTAATCAGTTTCTCTCACAGATTACCAACTACTCACTGGCCATAGTAGAAGCTGATGTACATGAACATTGAAAGAGTTCCAATGGTAAGAATCTGCTATAATCCAAAATTGACTATGTCTCTAAATAGCAAGAAGGAGTTTAATAGTCTGATGCCTCTATACCTGTCTGACCACTGGCACCCTCCCCTCTCTTGGTTCCCTCCATTTATAATAATAATAAAAAAGGAATGTTGGTAATCCTGCACATCCATGTTCTAGAAGTGATTTCACAAAAATCAGGAATTCTTACAGCCAGCTCTTATAGGACCCAGCTACAAGACACATGAACTCTAGTTGGCTAAGAGTTAACAGAGTTACTCCTGTGTCTCTCTCTTTGCACATGTTCTACAGGCCCAATTAAAGCTTTGTTCTTCTTGCTCCCCTCTCTCTTTTATCCTCCCTCTTCCAGAAGATGCCTCTATTTCCCCTCCTAATAAGCCTCCCATGTGAGACCTGCTGCATGATGTGAATTTACTGGGACCTGCCACATACTTTTAACATTATATAAACTGTCAGGTTCATGGGATTTTATCACAGCAGCATGAAATTAAGCTCTACATTTACATCACTGTTTTTCAGTTTGTGAAATCCACCATTCATTCTTTTTTCACTTTTATGTCATCTCAGTAATGATAAAGTAGATCATGGTTGATTTTTTGAAACTATTGGTTTTTTTCTCAGTATACACGGATCCTTGACAAGTTTTATTTACTCCTTTTACCAAGATTAAAATATATGGTTTTGTTGACTGGGATATGAAGGGAACTAAACAACCATATTCTGATTAGTTTTTAGACATGCTATACAGAAAAAGATTTATACCTAGTATTGTAAAGCTATTCATAAGACTGTAAGTAGGTAAACTGTAGGTCCAAGTAAGAGAAATGCCACTTTTATTTTGCAAAAGGATTACTTCATTAACGTAAATTCTAAATATGTATAATAATATCCACAGATTAGTTCTGCTTCTCAGCTTATATCTCAAAAGCTTCTTTTAGTATTGGTCAAATGTAAATATAGAGACTTCTAAGGGATCAAGGTGTTGAGTATCCTAGTTATATATTGGAGCATATTTTGGGTATATGCCCAGGAGTGGTATAGCTGGATCTTCAGGTAATACTATGTTCAATTTTCTGAGGAACTGCCAGCCTGATTTCCAAAGTGGTTGTTCCAGCTTGCAATCCCACCAACAATGAAAAAGTGTTTCTCTTTCTTCACATCCTCACCAGCATCTGTTGCCACCTGAGGTTTTGATCTTAGCCATTCTGACTGGTATGAGGTGGAATCTCAGGGCTGTTTTGATTTGCATTTCCCTGATGACTAATATTGTTGAACATTTCTTTAGGTGCTTCTCATCCATTTGATATATTTTTCAGTTGAAAATTCTCTGTTTAGCTCTGGACCCCATTTTAGTATGGTTACTTGATTCTCTGGATTCTAACTTCTTGAGTTCTTTGTATATATTGGATATTAACCCTCTATCAGATGTAGTATTGGTAAACATCTTTTTCCAATCTGTTGGTTGCCATTTTGTCCTGTTGGCAGTGTCCTTAGCCTTCATAGCAGCCTTATTTATAATAGCCCAAAGCTGGAAAGAAAGGAGATGTCCTTCAACAGAGGAATAGTTACGGAAAATATGGTGCATTTACACAATGAAGTTCTACACAGCTATTAAAAACAATGACTTCATGAAATTTACAGACAAACAGATGAAGCTAGAGAATATCATCTGGAGTGAGGTAACCCAATCACAAAAAAACACACATGGTATGTACTCACTGAAAGTGGATATTAATTTCAAAGCTTGGAATACCCAAGATACAATCCACAGACCACATGAAGCTCAAGAAGAATGAAAACCAAACTATGGATGCTTTGGTTCTCCTTAGAAAAGGGAACAAAATACTCACAGGAGAAAATAAAGAGAGAAAGTATGGAGCAGGGACTGAAGGAGAGGCCATCCAGAGACAGCCCAACCTGGGGATCCATCCCATGTATAGTCACTAAACCCAGACATTCTTGTGGAAGCCAAGAAGTGCAGCTGTCTTCTGAGAGGTTCTGGCAGAGCCCTACAAATACAGAGGCAGATGCTCACAGCCAAACATTGGACTGATCATGGGATGCCCAATGGAGGAGTTAGAGAAAAGACTGAAGGATCTGAAGGGGTTTGAAACCCTGTTGGGAGCCAACTCCTACCAGAAAATGGCTATCATCTTTGCCGCCATCTCAGGCCACATATTTAAAGGTTGATACTTTTCCACCCTGACAAAAGACTATTTTTTTTTTTCATGATATTTTTGCAAGCAGTTCTTAACAGCTGAGCACACTCTGATAAACATCTTCTTTTTCTCAGTCATATCCTGGACTTGTTGTTTAGTGTCCCCAGCTAAAAGGCACTCTTGGTTAAGTGTCTCCAGCTATACTCCTCTGCTTGTGCTTATATACCCATGATTTCATTTCAATAAATGAGACTTGATCAGACATTCTCTCTTCTCTTTATTCTTTATGTCTTTTGCCCTTACATCCCCACTCTCTCTCTCTTGCAGTCTCTGTTGACTGGCTGGTGGGCCAGGTCCAAACCCCATACGAAGAACAACAATATCAACCAAACAGACCTCCCCTCAAGAGCTCTCTAAACCACTAACCAAAAAGTACACATGGAGGGACCCATGGCTCCAGCCTCATATATAGGAGAAGATGGCCTTGTCCAGCAATAAGAGGAAGAGAGGCCCTTGGTCCTGTATAGGCTCAATATCCCAATGAAGGTGAATGCCAGGGTTTGTGGAGGCAGGAATGGGTGGATGGGTGGAGGAAAAGTCTCATATAAGAAGCCAGAGGGAAAATAGAATAGGGTTTTTGGGGGAATGGGTACCGGAAAGGGGGATAACATTTGAAATATAGATAAAGAAAATAGCCAATAAAATGTGTTGAGTATAAGAAACTTTACTGTGCCCTTCTCTAAATAGAGACTCACTTTGTCCAAAATAATAAGTCATATTATATCTTTCTTGTATATCACATTTGAATACTTATGAGACCTCTTCATGAAATCGAGACCAAGGCAATGTACAGAATGACCCCAATTTATAGAATATGATTATATCCTCCAAATAAATGTTACATATCACAAATTGTGGACTATGTGGTATATATCATATGCCATCATTATACACACACATACACACACACACACACACACACCAGCATTTGTGTGTGTGTGTCTGTGTGTGTGTGTGTGTTTGGTGCAAAATTACAAATATGAAGCAATATAGCCATGCTCAAGGCTCCAGTTAAACAAACTCACTAAAATCTTTATTTAGACAGTTTACTGTTGTAGTAACACATGGCTGTAGAGACCTATCACTTCATGATAATAAATAGTCACAGAAAAGAGGAATGAACAGACTTTATAATATTCTCTCCAAATTAATGGCAACAATAGATGTTTTTCTCAAGAGTTTATTTTCAATACTCATACCTCTCATTAAAAAAATAAGTTAATGATCAAGTCATAAACCTGTGTTTCTGGTTACACATTAGAAATCCAAACCATATAAAATATTATATAATCTTGTTATGTAAAACCATTTGTTGAAACCTTCTGAAATTATAAGCATGCAGAATTTATGTTCCTTTACTTACAGCTTTCTTTAAAAAACCAAAAGGAATAGACCTTTCTTCTTAGAGTATTAAACTTTGACTTTTATATAGCAGCTTGCCATTCTTTAAGTAGGTATTGTTTCTTGAGATTGAAAGCAGATCATGTGAGATTTAATGAGATATGAAAACCAAGAAGAATGAATCAGGCGCCACATCTTTTCATCTTCCACTTGAAGAATCACTTACCTCAACTTCATAAATAAGCTATCTATTCTTCTATAATGACATTATTCTAAATTTTTATTGTTAGTGATTTATTTTAGTGTTATCATAGTAACTGTTCTGAAACTCAGTTGTCATCTTATTGTATCCGATTTCCAAGTAGAGATTTTGTTCTTATTTGAGAGAGAAAGGTTACTCACATTGATTTCAAAATTCTAAACTCAAGGCACTCTTCAGAATTCAAAGACACAATATCAGAGGTGATAGGTATGAATAGTCATCATACAAGTAGACATGTTAATGAAGCAAATAACTAGTTATTGAATGTAATAAGAAAAATAGGCATGTTAGTATAAATTTAAATGAAGTTCATAAAAACAATACCATGTAATACAACTTGTTTATTTTATATCAACATTATCCTGGCTGAAGGAATTTATTTGTGAAATGTTTTTTTAATCATAGATCATATTTAATATAGTTGTGTAATTATTTAATATATGCTGCCACTAAGTTACAGCGCCAAAGACCACATTTTGTTTAGTTTTCAAAGGAGAACTAAACAGTAATAAACATGGTGATGATCTCTTATGTATAGGGAATGGTTAGAAAGCCTATCTAAATTCTCTTCAGCATTTTATAGTCTTTTTAATTATTCAGCATTAAACTTGAAATATTTCTCCTGCTATTTAACCATGATGTCAAAAAAAAAAAAAAAAACCTGCAAGGAAATAAATCTTAGTTTTGATTTTTTCCAGGCATGCTTACTTCTTAGAATCAATAGATCTTCTCTATGTCACTGTACACATTCGTTTTAGTATGGGGCTTGAATATGTTCACATTAAACTGGGTGCTGATATGAATAAAGTCCTCTCAGTCTCTAGTCAGTTTTATCTAGAATGTGAAACATTAGAGAAAATTCAAACAACTAATGTTAGATACACCATAAGCCAATATATTATAAACCACTGTACTGTGACAGTAATCTTTTGTGTTTATATTATCTGATTTTTTAGTATGGGATAATGTAATATAGCAAGGCAAATATATATGCTATACACATTTTTTCTAACATTACAACCAGTATAGAAAGTCAATAGTCAAAGCAAGAAAATGATTTCTATATCTGTTGTGCTATAATAAAATCTAATAAATGATTTTCTTAGTAAATAATGTAAACATAATAACAAAAACAATCCTAATATTGATTATAACATGAAATAACAGAAAAGAAATTAAAGCCAAGATATGACTTTTGTCTCCTCTTGATAACTTTCTTTATCAGGTTCTTATATGATATTTTAAAAATCTATCTATGGCTGAAGTTGTATCTTAGTGACTTAATAATACCACCACCTAAAGAAATAGCAACTCTGTCTGAGGTTACACAGAGGAATGTCCTCGAGTATGAGGACATGGAAATACACTTTTCCATCGGAAGAATACAAAATTATTTGCATACAAACAAAAATATAATTGTATCACTATTATTTTATAAATAGCAGCAATGTACTTCGATAATCAAATATAAATACTATACTTTTTACAGCTCTTAGCAATATGGCTAAATAAAATTTTATTATTTGAGACAAAGTATGATATAAATGTACTTTTTTAAATAGGTAGATTGTAAGAGTTATATTTCACTTCCCGTCTCTATCTATGCCCTGGAGTTAACCCTGTGGCACAGTTCTACATACCCAATTCCCACCTGGAGAGATCTGGTCTTCCAGGAGCGCTGTCACTCCTAAGTTCACAGGTGAGACCAGCACTTTTCTCTAATAACTGACTAAAAATGGACCTGCCACAAGACCACAGGGCACAGGAACCCCAGAGCAACTGGGGACAGGATCCTTCTAGTCTCTATCTGCACCTCAGAGTTAATCCTGTGGCACAGCTCTCTATACCCAAATCTCACCCAGAGTGCTGAAAAACCTAAGATCACAGTCTTACAAGCTCAAAGAAGAAGGGACAGGCTCTAGTCAGAGACCAACTAACACCAGAGATAACCAGATGGAGAGAGGCAAGTGCAAGATCCTAAACAACAGAAACCAAGGGTCACTGGCTTCATTGGAACCCAGTTCCTTCACTACAGGAAGTACTGGATACCCCAATTTTAAAAATCACATCTCATGATGATGACAGAGGACTTTAAGAAGCACATAAACAACTCTCTTAAAGAAATACAGGAGAACACAGGTAAACAGGTAGAACCCCTTAAAGAGGAAACATGAAAATCCCTTTAAAAATTACAGGAAAACACAACCAAACAGATAAAGAAATTCAACAAAGCTATCCAGGATCTAAGAAGGGATATAAAAATAGTAAAGAAATCACAAAGTGGGACAGCCCTGGAGATAGAAAACACAGGAAAGAAATCAGGAGTCATAAATGCAAGCAAGCATCATCAACAAAATATAAAAGATAGAAGATTCTCAAGTGCAGAAGATACCATAGAAAACATTGACACAACAGTCAAAGAAAATGCAAAAAGCTCCTAACCCAAAACATCCAGGAAATCCTGGACAGAAGGAGAAGACTAAATTTAAAGATGATAGGTATAGAAGAAATCAAAGACTCCAAACTTAAAGGGCCAGTAAATATCTTCAACAAAATTATAGAAGAAAGCTTCCCTAACCTAAAGAAAAAGATAACCATGAACATAAAAGAAGGCTCCAGAACTCCAAATAGAATGGACAAGAAAAGAAATTTCTCCCTTTACACAATAATCAAAACACCAAATACACAAAACAAAGACTTTTAAAAGCAGTAAGGGGAAAAGGTCAAGGAATATATAAAGGCATACTTTTCAAAATTACACTAGATTTCTCCTCAGAAACTATAAAATCCAGAAGATGTCATACAGACCCAAAGAGAACACAAATGCCAGCCCAGGCTACTATACCCAGCAAAAAATGTCAATTAAAATAGGTGGAGAAACCAAGATATTGTATAACCCAAAAAAATTACACAATATTTTTCCACAAATCCAGCTTTACAAAGGATAATAGATAGAAAACTTTAACAACTGTAGGAAAAATACACCCTAGAAAAAGTAAGAAAGTAATCTGTTTTCAACAAACCCACACAAACATAATTCCACCTCTAATGACAAAAATAACAAGAAGCAACAATTACTTTTCCTTATTATCTCTTAACATCAATGGACTCTGTATTCCAATAAAAAGACACAGACTAACAGACTAGACAAATAAACAGGACCCAGAATTTTCTTGCATTCAGGAAATGCACCACAGTGATAAAGACAGATACTACCTCAGAGTAAAATGCTAGAAAAGTTTTTTTTTTCAAGCAAATTGTCTCAAGAAATAAGCTGGAGAAACCATTCTAATTACAAATAATGCTGTGAGCCTCGAGGCCCAGAGAAGGTAGTGGCAGGGGCTTAGAGTAGGACTCTGGTGAGGGCTTTAAAGTCTGAGGGTCTTAGGGCTTTCTGGCTCTCTGACCTATACTGAAATGCTGATGATAACATTTAAAAAGTCCTCAAACTTTCATGCTCTCTCTGAAGGTAAAAAACTTAGGTGATTAACACCTGTAGCCTAACAGCATATTCTTTTTTTTCTATCTCAGCAGGAACTGCTTGGCTCTAGCTTTCTCCTGCTAGTCTGAAGTTGAAGGAAGAAGGACACTTAGAGAGCTGATTATAGAGTTCATTACTAAGTTGTAAAAAATTTACTATGAAAGCTATCTAAGGGGAAAAGCAGGAAGATCCTAAGTGGGAAAATGGAAAAATTCTATTCCATCTGGGGAAAGAAAAAAATTCTATTTTATCTATTCTAATCTATTGCTCTCTTATCTCTTTGTCCTCAGTACTTATGCATTTTTCAGAATACAAGATCACCTGTTACAAAGTTCATCACAAGTTCACACCAAAAATTAAATCAGAAATTGAAATAGAAGTTTGCAACAGAGAATGTTTAGATGGATATCCATTAAAAGTAATTATCCCACTAAACATACATCACCTGTATCAGATCCACAGGTTCAGTGAAGGTTTAAAACCATAACTAAGTTATTAGTGAATGTATAGAGAATTGCAGTGAATATTTTATCTTCTGTCCTAGCACCTATAATAAATCATTACTTCCTTTTATATGACCTTTGTTTAATTGTTTTATAACCTCTTAGAATGTGCTCTGAGTAGGAGAAAGTCTGATTACTAAGAGCAATTAACTGGTGAGACTTGGGAGACTGGCAGAGTTCTCATTGCAGTTTTTACTATCATAAAGGGACCAAATAGCAGTCCCCTTATAAAAGAGCTTAATAATGAATAATATAATTTCAGGAATTCATATAGGATCATCACTAAGACTTAAGAAGACATCTATTTATCTATATAGCATCACTATAAGACAGTAAATCATCATGGATTGGCAGAGATATGCTCCAAAAGGGTGTGCTATTACTTAGTGGTTGTTATATATGTTTAATAAGAATAGAAAAAGCATATTAATAGCAGGAATCTTTCCTAAAATGAATCCCTTACAGCCTTGCTGAATAAGGGTGCACCTGTCACAGATTATATTATAATCCAAGGCAGGCCATATCAGAATAATCACCTGCTAGTTATTAGCATGTCCTATTATGGTTCCTGACAAAATAAAATCAATTTTTAACCAAAAGTTATCAAAAAAGATAAGAAATGACATTTCATACTCCTCAAAGAAAAAAAAAATCTACCAAGAAGGACTCTCAATTCTGAACATATATGCCCCAAATGCAAGGGCACCCGCATACATAAAAGAAACTTTAATAAAGCTCAAAGCACACATTGCTCCTCACACAATTATACTGGGAGACTTCAACACCCCACTCACATCAATGTACAGATCATGGAAGCAGAAACTAAACAGAGACACAGTGAAACTAAGAGATTATGAACCAAATTGATTTAACAGATATCTATAGAACATTCCATCCTAAACCAAAGAATATACCTTCTTTTCAGCACCCCATGGTACCTTCTCCAAAATTGATCACATAATAGTCACAAAACAGGCCTAAACAGATACAAGAATATTGAAGTAATTCCATGCATCCTATCAAATCACCATGGAATGAAGCTGGTCTTCAATAACAACAAAAACAACAGAAAGCCCACATACACATGGAAACTGAACAAAACCCTACTCATTGATAACTTGGTTAATGACAAAATAAAGAAATTAAAGGCATTTTAGAACTCAATGAAAATGAAGGCACAACATACCAAAACTCATGGCACACAATGAAAGCAGTGATAAGAAGAAAACTCAAAGCTCTGTGTGCCTTCAAAAAGAAACTGAAGAGAACATATACTAGTAGCATAACAGAACATCTGAAAGCTCTGGAATAGAAAAAAACAAATGCACCCAAGAAGAGTAGACAGCCGATGTCTGTCTGTAGCTCAAGCTTGGGTGTGGGTTCTGTTGGGCTGAGTTGTGGATCCCATGTGTCTGTTGCCCCAGGCAGCTGGAATGGGGGCTCAGGGAGCAGAAGTGGAAAGTTGACTGAGTTCACTCCATGGTGTGCTGGGTGGACAAGCCATTGCCAGGCTCCGCCATGGGCATGGGGAGATCTCAGCCTGAAATCCTGTGGGGGCAGAGCTTTTGGGTTGGGGGGTCTCATGGGTGAAGCAGCTGACCAGGAGACTGGTGGTCTCTGTCCTTGGGCTCCCAGACGGCCGCTGAGAGCCACGGAAGAACTGAGATACAGGGGAATACGGGCTGGAAGGGGCCCACAGCTGAAAGGAACAGGGAGAGAAGCTCTGGCTGCGCCCCACGGGGTAGAAAGTCTTGGTCATTGTGACTTGCTTGGCTGGGTCAATGCTGGCTTGGCTAGTTTGCTTGAGTTGGCAGGCCTCCAAGGCTGGACCATGGAGAGGTCCTCCATGGCGGCTTGGTAATCGAAGGCCTCCTCCATGGTTCTTCATGATGGGCTCCAATGACACAAAAAAAGTCCATGGTTTTAAAAGGTTTATTGTCATGTCGGAAAGTGGATACAGCTGTACCTTGTACCCCCATAGTGGGCCTGAGTTTAAATACCATTTGTAAGGAGGAGGGGCTGGGAAGAAATGTTTAATTGGCTATGCCCTCTGGCCTTTAAATATATCATTAATATGGAGAGGTCTTCAGCCTTGTGTCAGGAGCCTGAAATCTGGGAGCATGGCAAAATGTATGTCATCTCTTGCAGGGATACCTGTTGAGTCTCTGGTCATCACTAGCCAGTGCTCCACCAGAAACCATGTTATTCTTTCATAGTCCCACAAGCCAGAAATAATCAAATGCAGGGCTGAAATCAACCAAATAAAACCCAAAAGAACTACACAAAGAATCAACAAAACCAGGCACTGGATCTTTGAGAAAATAAACAAGATAAGTAAACACTTAGCCAGACTAATGAGAGGGCACACAGACAGTATCCAAATTCACAAAATCAGAAATGAAAAGGGAGACATAACAACAGAGACTGAGGAAATTCAAAAAATCATTAGATCCTACTACAAAAGCCTATACTCAACATAATTGGAAAATCTGGATGAAATGGACAATTTCCTAGATAGATATCAGGTACCAAAGTTAAATCAGGATCAGGTAAACCATCTAAACAGTCCCATAACCCCTAAAGAAATAGAAATAGTCATTAAAAGTCTCCCAAACTAGATGGGTTTTGTTCAGAATTATATTAGACATCCCAAGAAGACCTAATACTAATACTGTTCACACTATTTCACAAAATAAAAACAGAAGGAACACTGACCTCATCATATGAAGCCACAATTATGGTGATAACTAAAGCAAACAAAGACCTAATATAAAAGAGAATTTCACACCAATTTCCCTTATCAATACTGATGCAAAAATACTCAATAAAACTCTTACAAACCAAATCCAAGAACACATCAAAATGATCATCCATTATGATCAAACATGCTTAATCCCAGGGATGCAGGAATGGTTCAATATATGAAAATCCATCAAAATAATTCACTATATAAACTAACTCAAAGGAAAAAACACACATGATCATCACATTAGACACTGAGAATTTGACAAAATTCAACACCCCTTCATGGTAAAAGTCATGAAAAGATTCAGGCATTCAAGGCCTATACCTAAGCATAGTAAAATAAATATACAGCAAACCAGTAGCCAACATGAATCTAAATGCAGAGAAACTTGAAGCAATCCCACTAAAATCAGGGGCTAGAAAAGGCTGTCAACTTTCTCCCTACCTTTTTAATATAGTAATGGAATTCTTAGCCAGAGAATTAGACTACAAAAGGAGGTCAAGGAAGAAGTCAAAATATCACTATTGGCAGATGATATGATAGTATAGTTAAGTGTCTCCAAAATTCCACCAGCAAACCCCTACACCTGATAAACTACTTCAGCAAAGTAATTGGATATATAATTAACTCAAACAAATCACTAGTCATCCCCTACTCAAAGGATAAACAGCCTGAGAAAGAAATTAGGGAATCATTACCCTTTACAATAGTCACAAATCATATAAAATACCTTGATGTGACTCTAACCAGTCTGTATGACAAGAACTTCAAGTCTCTGAAGAAAAAAAAATCAAAGAAGATCATCAGAGATAGAAAGATTGCAAATGCTCATAGATTGACAAGATTAATATAGTAAAAATTGCCATCTTGCTGAAAGCAATCTACAGATCAATAGAATCACAATCAAAAGTCCATGTACATTTTTCATAGAGTTAGAAAGACCAAATTTTAAATTCCTTTGGAATAATGAAAAAAAAACAGGATAGTGAAAACTGTTCTCAAGAATAAAGAATTTATGGGAGAATAATCATTTCTGACCTCAAACTGTACTACAGAGCGATAGTGATAAAAACTATTTGGTACTGGTACAGAGGAAGGCAGGTAGATCAATGAAATAGAATTGAAGACCCAGAAATGAACCTACATACCTATGGTCACTGGACTTTTGACAAAGGAGCAAAAACCATCCAGTGGAAAAAAGACATTATTTTTCAACAAATGGTGCTGGTTCAACTGGCAGTCAGCATATAGAAGAATGTAAATGGATCCAGTGCTATCTCCTTGTACAAAGCTCAAATCCAAATGGAGCAAGGAACTTCACATAGAACTAGACACACTGAAATAAATAGAAGAAGAAGTGGGGAAGAGGCTCAAATACACTGGCACAGGGAAAAATTTCCTGAACAGAAAACCAATGGCATATGCTCTAGTATCAACCCTTAACAAATGGAACCTCATAAAATTGCAAAGCATCTGTAGGTAAAGGGCACTGTCAATAGGACAAAATGGCAACCAACTGATTGGGAAAAGATCTTTATCAACCCTACATCTGATAGAGGACAAATATCCAATTTATAAAAAGAACTCATGAAGCCTCCAGAGGACCAAATGACCATATTTTAAAATGGGATACAAAGCTAAACAAAGATTTATCAACTGCGTAGTATTGAATGGCTGAGAAGCACCTAAAGAAATGTTCAATATCCTTAGTCATCAGGGAAATGCAAATTTAAACAACACTGAGATTCCACCTCATACCAGTCAGAATGGCTAAGATCAAACTCTGGTGACAGCAGATGTTGGTGAGGATGTGGAGAAAGAACACTCTTCAGTTATTGGTGGGATAGCAGGCTGGTACAACCACTCAGGAAATCAGTCTGGCTGTTTCTCAGAAAATTGGACAGAGTACTACTTGACGACCTAGTGGTAACTCCTGGGCTTATACCCAAAGATGCTTCAATATATAATAGGGATACATGCTCCACTATGCTCTTAGCAGCCTTATTTATAATAGTCAGAAGTCGGAAAGTACCCAGATGTCCTTCAACAGAGAAATGGCTACAGAAAATTTGGTACAGTTACACAATGGAATACTACCCAAATATTAAAAACAATCACTTCATGAAAGTCTTAGCAAATGGATGGAACTAGAAAATTTTATTCTGGTGAGGTAACCCAATCACGAAGGAACACACATGATAGACATTCACTGATAAGTGGATATTAAACCAAAAGCTTGGAATACCCAAGATAAAATTCACAAACTATATGAAACTCAAGAAGAAGGAAGAACAAATAGTTTACTCTTCAGTGCTTCTTGGAAGGGGGGAAATTCTCACAGGAGGAAATATGGAGATAAAGTGTGGAGCAGAGAATGAGGCAAAGGCCATTTAAGACTGCTCCACCTGGGGATCTTTCACATATATAGTTGTTAAAACTGGACCATATTGAGGGTGCTGAGAAGTGCTTGCTGACAGGAGCCTGAAATGTCTGTCTCCTAAGGGGCTCTGCCAGAGTTATGACAAATAGAGGCAGATGCTCACAGCCAACCATTGGACTGAGAGCAGAGCCCCAGATAGAGGAGTTGGAGAATGGATTGAAGCAGCTGAGGGATTTTGCAGCCCTATGGGCAGAGAAACAGTGTCAATCAACCAGACTCCACTCCCCCTACAGCGCTCTTGAAGAATGGACCACCAACCAAAGTGTACATGTGGAGTGCTACATGGCTCTGGCTTCGTATTGTGGCAGAGGATGGCCTTATTAGACATCAGGGGGAGAAGTGGCCATTGGTACTATGGGGGTTTGATGCCCCAGTGTAGGGGCATCAAGGGTGGATAGGCTGGAGTGGATGGGTGTGGGAGCACCCTCATAGAAACATGGGGAGGGGATATGGGATAGGGGGTCCAGAAGGGAAACCAGGAAAGTAGATAACATTTGAAAATAAATAAATAAAATATGTATTTCAGATTAAAAAAAAATCTTTATAAAGTTATATTTTTAAACTTTTTTATCTTTTATAACAAAATTTTACTTTTTATAATATACTATAATAAAACTAAGAAATATAATTTTATATAACTAGTAGATATATTTCTTTTTAAAATTACTTTAATATTTTATAGTCTAGTCATTTTCTCTCTCCCAGTACACCCTCCCATAGTTCCCTATCCCAATCCTTCTCCATCGTGTATCCAGGTGGATACCTCGACCCTCAACATGCTTACCTTCTTCCTGAGGCCTCAAGTCTCTCAAGACTTCAGTTCTTCCACTGAGGATAAAACAGGCAGTTCTCTATTGTATATGTGTTAGAGACCTCTGCCCAGCTCATGTGTGCTGCCTGGTTGCTGACTCATTGTCTTAGAGATCTCAGGGTTCCAGGTTAGTTGAAACTGCTTGTTTTCCTATGAGGTTGTCCTCCTCAGCTCCTCCAGCCTTTCCCTAATTCAACTATAGAGATCCTCAACATCAGTCCAATGATTGGTTATAAGTAGTGTATCTGACGCAGTCAGATACTTGTTGGGCCTTTTGTAGGACAGTTATGCTAGACTCTTTTCTGTAAGCATTCCATAGCATCAGTAATAGTATCAGGCCATGGAGCCTACCCTGAAGAAGAGTCCCATGATGGGCAGGTCACTAGTCATCCATTCCCTCAAATTCTCCATTTTTGTCCCTGTAAGTTTTTTAGACAGGAACAATTCTGGGTCAGTGCTTTTTGACTGTAGAATGGCAACCTCATCCCTCTACTTGAAGCTCTACCATTCTACTAGATGTAGAAATTCTACATGTTCCCTCTCCCCACTCTTGGACATATCATTTAAAGACCCTCCCTTTCAGTCCTGAGAGTATCTCATCTCCCAGGTCTCTGGTACTTTCTAAAGTGTACCCCCACCTCCCACCCACTAAGGCTGCATATTTCGATTCATTCTGCTGGCCCCCAGGGTTCTCTCTTGTCTCCCCTTCACTCATACCTAATCATGATTCCCTTTTCCCCTTTCTCTCCCATCTTTGAACCAGATTCCTCCTCCCCCCCCCACGTCTGCCACCTATAATTGTTTTTATCTCCCTCCCAAGTGGGATTGAAGTATCCTCAGTTGGGGCCTTCTGCTTCTTAACCGTCTTGATTTCTGTAGATTGTATTTTAGGTATTCTGTGATTTTTTTGGCAAATATCCACTTCTTAGTGAATACATACCATGCATATCTTTTTGCTTCTGTGTTACCACTTTCAGGATGATATTTTCTAGTTCCATCCATTTGTCTGCAAAACTCATGCTATCCTCATACTTAATAGCTGAATAGTATTCCATTGTGTAAATGGAACCATATTTCCTGTATCCATTCTTCCCATTGTGGGTCATCTGAATTGTTTCTACCTTCTGGATATCACAGATAAGGCTGCTATTAACATAGTGGAGCATGTGGTCCTATGGAATGGTAGGGCAACTTTGGAGTATATGCCCATGAAATGGTATAGACAAATGTTTGGATAAATCTATTTCCAGTTTTCTGAGGAACCTCCAGATTGATTTCCAGAGTGGCTGTTCCAGTTTGCAATCACAGATTCAAACACAGATTTAGGAAAAGGAATCTACAGGTTCAATTTAATCTCCATCAAAATACTAATACAATTCTTCACAAACATAGAAAAAACAATTCTCAATTTGTTATTGGAAAAAAATAAGACAGTAAAAATCAATTTCTTAACATCAAAAGAACTTCTGGGGGAATTCCCATCCCTGACCTCAAACTGTACTATAAAGCAATAATGATATAAACTGGATCACATTGGTATAGAGTCAGACATGTTGATCAAAGGAATAGATTTGAAGACCTCTAGGGTACTTGGAAAAGTCCTAACACCTCTCTGGGTGTGTTAACTTTGTACAGTGCAATTATGAATTTAAAAAACTGCTGCCCTGTTGAGCTTTGATGCTGCAGATAATGCTGATAAAATTATCTATGGCCTGAGGTCAATATTTCCATTTTAGTCAAACCTCAGGAATGGCATATATAACTTGATCATACTACCCATTCTTATCCTGGGAATACTTTTATTCCTGACCATCATGATAAAGCTTGTCTCTACATCAACAAGCTAGTAGCCAAAGTACATGACTTGAAACTGATAATAGACTGCCAGAGTTATTAATTTAACAGTCTGGCAAGCCAAAAACAGGTAAGATTCTGCACAGAGCCTTACCAACCTAAGACAGTAGTGCATTACTTATGATACTGCATATTCCATGATGGGTAAGGAAGGTTTACTTGTCAGAACGACCTAAGACAATCTGGTTTATGAAATAAAAAGGGGGAGATGTGGAGAGCTTTTGGGGCTGCTTGACAGGAATCTGTCATTGGCCAAGGACAAGAAAATGGGCTGCTTGTAAGGAATCTGAAATAGACCAAAGACATGGAAATGGACTGCAGTCTGGAATTTGACATTGGGTTGGAACAAACAAGTAATTTTAGGCAGAAATCTAAATCCTAGGCTAGAACAAACAAGTAATTATAGACAGAAATCTAAATCTTAAGTTAGAACAAGGAAGTAGGCTTCAAGCATGAAAATGACTTTGGACTAGGACAGAGAAGTATGCTCAGATATTTTAATCTTCCTGATAAGCCCTTAGAAAAGGAACTCTGTTTATTTTAGTGCATGTTCTTTGATTATCTGGGTTTATTGTCTTCCTTGTTCCAGGACTATTTGCATCTATTGTATTGCTAGTTCCTCAACCTAGAACTGACCTCAATATTTGCATGTAATTTAAACAGTATAGAGGCAAAAAAGGAGGAGGAGGGATGGGATAGGGGATTAATGGCTGGGAGGAATGGGGAATGGGGATGGCATTTAAAATGTAAATTAATAAAATGTTGAATAAAAAAAAGAATTAAAGACCCAGAAATAAACTGATACACTTATGATCACTTGTACTTGTCAGAGAGGATGTGGAGAAAGAGGAAAACTCCTTGTCTGGTGGAATATGTTTCTCTTCTTACTACAACACTTTAAAACACACTTCTGAAATTTAATTTTTTCTATGTAAACATGGACAATAACTCCACTAATAAAAACCTAGCATAATTGTGTTTTACATAATTGTGTTAAAGTATTATAAGGTAACCACATTTTTCTCAAATTAATATGACAAGAGCCTCAAAGCACTAATATAAGTAGTCATAAAGATAGTTCATAAAATAATTACTGGGAACTTAGCAAATAAAACTGAATGAAAAGTCATATAAGCGTCCCATGAGATTTGTTTCTAAATTAACATCATATATATATATATATATATATAGGCTCTTAAGAATCATCTGTGAATACATACCATACACACACACAAACCACACAGACACACACACACACACACACACACACACACACACTAACTTATACTATTTATCTATTCTCACTCATGTCCCTCTCCCTCTCTCTGCCTCTTCCAATTTACAATATCCTTCAAATTCTGATTCACTGTGTTTATTTCATTATTTAATATTTACTTTTATGATTTTACCTACAAGTTGATATTTACTTACTCTGTGTGTGTGTGTGTGTGTGTGTGTGAGAGAGAGAGAGAGAGAGAGAGAGAGAGAGAGAGAGAGAGAGATTCTAGAATATTGAATTATTCTAATCCCAAAATATAGAAAAATTCTAACCCAAAAACATCTGAAATAAAGCTTATTATTACAACATCACTTTTGATCATGGCTCTCACTTTTATTGTTGAAACACAGGGACAGTCCAATTTCCCAAAGTTGTACAGATCAGTTCCATTTCTAGTTTCTTTTACCTCTTCAAGAAAAAATTATACTCATTTTTTAAAACAATTTTATTTTAAAAATACAGTTAGTGTCCTCTCCTCAAACTCATTAACTTTAATTACCTTTTTTAAGTCTATGAAACATCAACTGCTCAGATCTACTGGTCTATTTTTTCCCTCTCTTCTATTATTTAAATTATGTAAAGAGAAAATTCAGTGATTTTTTTCATACTTTTTTTCCTCTAGTCTAAGAAATCATGAAGAATTCGGGAGACCATAATTTCTTAGTGAAGATTATCAAGAATGAAATCAAAGTATTAGAGCTTTATTTTCATGGTAATTAAACTCATAAAACAAAACAGCACAAAGAACTTAATTTGGGGAATGGCTTAACTTTGGGGAAAACTACTTTGGAATAGTATTGGATTTCATAAAATGGATATAGTAAAATAATACATTTAAAATAATTCTCATCACCTTTTAAATATGTAAAACATTATATGTAGGAATAAGTTGTGAACTAATATCTTAATATATTCCTGTGGGTCTATTATGACTAAATATAACAGGTTATATAAAATATACCCTGGCATTTACTGCCATGTGACCATTATTCATTAGATAAGTAACAGCTTGCTGAAAAAGAGTAGGTGGCTTTTCAAAATATTAAAATGTACTTTTCATAATTGGCATTAAAATCATAAAGCTTTCATGTGCACCAAATTATTTTCTCATGAAAAATCTCACCTTTACTCTGAGAAGAAATTTGAATAATATTTCTACACAATACTAGTGAAAAAGGCAATGATTTAGAAATGAGAGCCTAATGATTGCTTATTATTTTTCTTCACAAAATTAACTCCCACACAATCAAAGGTCAAACTCATGTTTGCACTAATGAGTTTTTAAACTAGTATTGAAAAAGATATTTGAGCACTTTACATTGTTACCTGAAGAGATTTAATTTTTCTTAAACAATTACTTGGTTTTAATTTACACTATGAGAATTAATAATAATCTTGAGCAAATGTCCATGTTTTTTTTATTTACTAATGAACACAGTCAATAAATGGGGAGAAGAATCCAATGCTTTGACAAATCAGTTTAATAGAATGAAGCACATAAATAAAAAGCATGGTCTATACATGAAGCCTTCCTAGAGATTGTATGTATGTCAGGGCATTCTGCCTAGAAACTGTCAAAATGCATCATTAAATAAAGGTTTTAGTAAAATATTAATATTTTACTTTACTTTTTGTAAATAAAAGTATCACACTTTAAAAAAATTCTTTCAGTGGGGGACATTGGGAAATCCTGCAAATTTACAATTTGTAATTCAAGGTACAAACAGACTTTAGTGTGAAACTTGCCAATAATAATGTTAGATAAAAATGTTTATTATGGAAAAACTAAGAAAATCTGAATACTTCTTACTCATTACATTGGTAAATACATGTGGATATTTTCTACATGTAAGAAAACATCCACATCATAGAAATAGAGCAAATATTACATGCTACCAGTGATTATCAACCAATGAATCACAATCCCTCTTACAATCATATATCAGATATCCTGTAATTCACATGTTTGCATTACAATTCATAACAAGAACAACATTACAGTTATCAAGTAGTAATGAAATAGTTTTATGTTTGAGAGTCAACACACCTTGGTGAATGTTATTGAGCAGGTATCACTAGGAAGCATGAGAACCACTTTGCTAAAGGATGATGGCATGGAGGGAGATTATTCAGTGGCTACACACATACTTATATATCATTGAACTGGTAATAATAATGCCATACATGAACATTTATTTCAACATCCAGCCACATGTTTTTGTTAAATATATTTATAAGGGTGATTATACATCAATCTATGTAGAGCTGAGGATTGAAAATGGAAATGAAGGAATGGAGAATGAAAGAAGCAAGGAAGGCAGACTAGAAGACAAGAATATAAGACAGAAACAATAGAAGAAAGGAAGGAAGGAAGGAAGGAAGGAAGGAAGGAAGGAAGGAAGGAAGGAAGGAAGGAAGGGAGGGAGGGAGGGAGGGAGGAAGGAAGGGAGGAAGGGAGGAAGGATTGGTGAAGAAGGGAAGGAGGAAGCAAGATAGGAAGTAGGCAAGGAGGGAGGAAGCAAGCAAGAAAGAAAGTGACATAAAGAGAAAGGAAGCATTTCTCTCTTCAGGAATTCATAAATTGTAATCACAGGGGTCAAGCTTCAGGGGATTTTTCATTATCAAATTCAGATGTCTCCATGTGTTAAGTTTTCTAGAAGCCCACAACAATGCTTAAAATATCTCTTGACTGAAAAGTTAAAATTGGTTTCTCTACAATAATTGCAACAAATGAACTTTGCCTGTATTTTGTAGAGCAAAATTTTTCCTTAAACCATTTTTATTGGATATTTTATTGATTTATATTTAAGATGCCATCCCCTTTCACCATTTCCCCTCCTTAGAAACCCTCTATCCAATACCCTTCTTCCTTTTTGTTTTCAGTTCTAGGTTGAGGAACTAGCAATACAATAGATGCAAATAGTAAAAGAACAAGCAAGGCAATAAACAAAATTTTTTGAACAATCCCGTAATCACTGTTTCTAAGGGCTTATCAGGATGACCAAAATATCTGAGCCAACTTCTCTGTCTTAGCCCAAAGTCATTTTCATGTCTGAAGCCTACTTCCTTGTTCTAGCCTAAGATTTGTGTTGGGGGCCGACTTTTAGCAGAAAGCGGCTATCAGCTTTGCAGCCATCTTGAGCCATATACCCTGACATGAGACTTGTATTTACAATAGCCTACAACAGCTGAGCACACTCTGATAACATCTTGCTTTGGATACCCAGGACTTTCCTTGGGTGTGTGAGATTAAAGGTGTGTGACTTAAGAGTGTGACCTAGAGATCAGATTTAGAGACAAGACCTAAGGGCATGATTAAAGGTGTAACTTAGAGGCATGGCTTAGAAGTGAGACATATAAAAGGCAGAGGCAGACGGCAGAGAGATATACTCTTTAGGGAGAGTCTTTAGACAGCACAGCTAGACTTGGGACTTGGACTAGGAAGAGAGACTGGAGAATAAACGGGATTGAATCACACTCTGTCTGGGCTCCATTCTTCGAATCCGTCCTCACTCTCTCTCTTGCTGAACCCCAACCTGTGGACTGGAGCGGCAGCTTGGGCCGGGATACAGTGGCCGCCAAACCCAGGGCAGCCGGGGCCTCAACATTTTACTCTGGCTGCGACATTTTTTGGCACCCAACATGGGGCTAGTGAGGTTCTCAACAGATTTGGATTCAAGAACTGTTATAAAACTAAAGAGAAATCAGTATCAGCCATGGTCATTTTCTTGGTTCAATGATTGTAGCTGGATAGAACTGATTGTTTATATTCATTAACAATTTTTATAGGACCTTGAGACAAGAAGACAGGCAGTTTCCTCTCAGATCAAGTTTGAATCATCATAGTTTTGGTCTAACCATGTAGTTTCTTCAGGAATGGGGATTTACCTTACATTTTTGAGAGGCAAATAAGGGTGAAATCAATAGTGTATATTGTTTTCTGAATCAATTGTACTGCCCTTACTAACTATTCAAAAGCAGGTTTCATGTGCCTTGTACTAGAGTTTTCATTTGTCTATGGTCTTTATGGGTAACACTGTCAGTCCAAGTGGCTTAAATTCCTTTAACACACACACACACACACACACACACACACACACACACCTAAACACATGCACATACATGAACAAAATTCTTTATATTTGTACACGTTTATGTATGACTATATGTATTCATGTATTCACAAATACTTACATGCATTTTATATGGCATTAAGTAAATATAATGTGGTTCCTTGAGGTTTTATCAATCTTTGTATAATTTCTCTCTTGTCCCTCTTTCTTCTTTATTGTTCTTTTTTCTGAGTACCCAGTTGGATCTTTGTCTCTAAATTTCATTTCCTTCCTCATATTAACTATATCTTGTCATTCTCCAAAGCACAAACATCACTTACCACCCAACTTATGGTTACTTTACACTTTCCTGGTTCTCCATGTCTTATACTCATATCTTGGAATTTGGTGCTAGGATCCCAAGATAAGAAAAAACATGTTTTACTTTCTGGATGTGGTATAACCCACTAATATAACTTTTTTTTGTCCGTCCATTTAGCTGCAAATCAGTTACTTAATTTAGTATATAGCTAAATAATATATTTTCAGTATCCATTCCTATGTTTGATCAGCACTTTAAAATATTCTTACAGGTGAAATATAAGTAACATTCACATGTTTATGGTAACCAACAGCAATCTAAATAGGCTTCAGGATCATTCCTCAGGCAGGTAAGCATGACAAATATTGGAAAACTAGTCAGCTTCATGGACGTAATAAGATCATGGACCTTATAAAAGAATCAACTACCAACAATTTTCTAGAACACAATAATCCCTTACTATATTCAAAATGTTATTGTTATGCCAGCAAATAAATAGAGCTACCATACATTATCAAAGAAATCCCTCTTTATATTCAATTGAGACCATCACAAGATATACATTTGGACACATTGTGCAGAGATCAATGGATTGATGTAACATGGCCCCTACAGATATATCAATATCATGATTCCTGTATCTGTGGCTCGGAAAACACCATAAAAGGGGGGATAAAAGATTATGAATGTCAGAGTACAAGAAAATCTGCACTGAAATAATCTCCCCTGAAAGTGATTGCATAAAAAGATGAGAACAATGACAATGTCAAAAGATACACTAATGTGTAAGGACAATTTCTTGGGTCTGACCCATAGAGAAAAAATCACAATGACTGCTGGGAAAAAGAGGGATAAGACACTTTGTTAGTTATCCAGTTAAGAGTAGTCAGTCCTGAAACCATATACATAGAAAGAACAAGAATTAATTCAACAGACTGTATTTTTATAATTGCATATACAATATTTATTTAATTATATTAATCAATTTAAAGAGACTATCAACAGGAAAGTGTACAGTGAAGATATACAGGGGTTTGAAAAGGAGTAGGTAAGAAAGGCTAGAGAAAGAAAAGGAAGACAGGAAAGGTATAATTCTACTTCAATTAAAACACATTTTAAAAAATTACATTACATATAAAGCAAAAATAAAACATCAGCCAATAACATTGAAATACCAATTATTTGGAAATAATAAATATTATATGTTTAATAAGCCTCATGGGTAATATAATTCTGAGATTTTAGAATTTTAGGCAGGATAAATATTTTTGATACTTAAAGAATAAGTATCTAAACATGCCAATTTTATATTTTAAATAATTTTAAACCTTGTAGAATAAAAACAAATTGTATTTATATATATTTTCTTTGTATATCCATATTGTCACCATGGTTTTATATTCATAATATATAAAATATTTTATATCCACAATATATATTTTAAAATAGTTTTGCTGCATCCTTGTTTTTAATCAAACTTTTTTCCAAATTATTGCCTTCCTTTTATTTATTTTTTATTAATTTAATTTAATTTAGCTTATTCAATTAGCACATTGTTCATGTTTAGATACAAAGTTTTAGCTCTTTTGCTATATCAAACAACCTATATGTAACCTTAATATTCTAAGAATTCCATTAGTTTTGATTATGTAAGTATTTTCTGAATATGTAATCAATAGATCCAATAGTATTTTGTAGTGGTGTACAAACTCCGTATAGTTTAAAGATTGTAATTCATATTTTATTTTCTTTTGTACATTAATTTATCAAACTTTGTTAGTCTATTAAGCCATAACAATTAATAATGGCTGAAATATACAGATGGAATGTTTCCTTATGTTTTTGAGAATATATTTTCCATGTTTAGATTTATTGCATACAATGGTATGATTAGAATAACTTAAGTAAATGATTGCAACATACCAGCTTACAGGTGAAAAACAATTTAATTGTCTCATATTTCCTCAATATGTTTAATTAGTTTTCAAAAGACTTTTCTGAACCACATTTCTTATGAGGCTTACTATCTGAACTATATTAGAATCTCAGTCCAATGTCACAAAAGTTAATGGCTGATTTTAAATATGTATCAAAAAAAACCAGAATAAGTTGAAAACAAAACATTAAACATAAATGCATGGGAAGTGACCAATAAGAACAATCATCATATAAATTAAAACCAGAATGAGATATTATTATGAGTTAATATAAATATGTATTGTTATTAGCAAAGACATAAAATAATAAAGCATTGGAAAAGATATAAAGAAAAAGAAATTCATGCTTAGAATTCATAGGCATTTAAATTAGTACAATCATTATGAAAAATAACATGGAAGTTTCTCAAACTTTAAAAATTTAAAGCTGGGCAGTGTTGGTGCATGCCTTTAATCCCAGCACTTGGGAGGCAGAAGCAGGTGGATTTCTGAGTTTGAGGCCAGCCTGGTCTTCAGAGTGAGTTCCAGGATAGCCAGGGCTACACAGAGAAACACTGTGTCAAAAAAAACAAAAATAAATAAAAATAAATAAAAAATAAAAAAACAAATAAAAATTAAATGCTGTATTACCTAGCAATTTAGATAAAATGAAGGCTTTATTTCATGCCACAGAGACACCCACATGCCATTCAGTGAGGTGTTATTAATGTCTTTATCGTTCCTTTTGCTTAACAGATTTCTTTATTCTCAGTCTTTTATGTTCTTTAGAACTCTCAGTCAGTTTTATGGAGGTCAGTTATATGTTCATGAATTTCCTAAAGATCGCTATGGTTCATTCATGTTAAATTAAATAAGTTTTGAAATTTTATATTTCTGAAAATTAGCTTGGATATCAATCACTGAGATTATATTTTTTTTATTTTTGTATATTTAGAAGTGGGCATTTTTTTCTTTCACTTATTCACTTTCATATGCTGACAACTAGAAATTCATTCAATTTTTTATGAAATGTATAACATATATGACAAAAGCATTTTTATAAACACACATTTATTTCTGCTTAGAATATTTTTATTGATATTATCTACTATGTACACAGAAATGTTACGGCAAATTTCAGTAAATGAACCAGCTACATGACTACTATAAAGAATTTTTAGCTATGGAATTTCAGACATAATCATATTTTCATATTGTAATATTTATTTTTATTAATTATTATTAGAAATTAAGGTTTTAAAGCTAATCAGAATTTTTTCTGACTATGGATTACTTTGTTCTTGCTATTTTTGGTAACTATATTATTCAGTGTTCTTAGAAAGTCTACAGCTTCTTTTCATGGTCACCAGAGAATGAATTTAGAGATGATATACCTCTTCTTTGATTGCAGTCAACTAAATTCTTCTCTTTCTGACAGATCCTCTCAGGAGAGTATGGCAGTGCTGGCAGAATTCTTTGTTCAGATTAATCTCCTTTCCCTGGAGAACTTAGAGCATAATATTTCAATGTTGTGGCAGGTGTATGACCTTCTAGCAGTTGACTATAATCAGATCCATACATATGATAGATTATAAATTTTGATTAAAAGAATAATTTCACTGAAATTTTATTATTTGAAAAGTAGGTTAAAAATAAGAATCCTAATAGAACTAAAAAGAGATTGCACTGGTGACCTTTGTGAGCTGAATTTTCACAAATCATAGAACAATAGAAATGAAATTTTATTGCATGCTGTTTCCTTTAAAGTCTATTTAACACTATTATATCCTCATAAATATATGTACAACCTTGTAGGTGTTTCTTTGTTTTTAACAGTTGAAAATATATAAATTTGGAGGCATCATATGAACTTCTTTAGAAAAAAACATAATGTGATTGGTCCTTGGAAGGATATACAGAATTTCAAAATAATAAAATAAAAAAGATAACAATATACTGTTTGTTCCCATTTTTTTACAAAAGAATCACAAAATATAGTTAAATCTTTAAATTTATACTATATAAACAAAATTTCTGAAAGTTAATTAGTTACATGTATGTAGATTTAATGTGTATATTTTATCCATAAAATATAAGTATACACTTCTCGATTGCTTGGGACTATAAGTAAAATTCAACATTAAAAAAAATATATATACATACAAAGGGGGTTAGAATCACAAGAATATGACTAGATTGAAATGAATACTTAATTCCTAGGTCTCAACTGAAATGGACAGAAAATGTGATAGAAAAACAGTTTGCTGTGTATGTTTTTCAGATAAAACACTTTATTTAGGGGTAACTCATGTGTAGTAAAAAGTATAAAATAAAATAAAATTTAGCTATTTCCTTTGAGAGTTTTTCTTTTCATTTTTCTTTCTTTCTTGTCCCATTTATTTTTTTCATTATTTTCTTTTATATTAATTTTTAGATGCCAGTTTGTTTTGTAAAGCAAAACAGAAAAAGTGTGGATTCACATGAAAGAGGAGGTGGGGAGCATATCAAAAATGTTGATGGGAAATCAATAATCAGACTATATCTTAAGGGGGAAATATATTTTAAATAAAAAAATAGAAAATAGTTATAATACATAAAGTTGCATTTTTAAATAGCAAGGTCTGACACAAGAACAAAAGGATATTTAAATACAATATTAACTCATACACACATATTTTGCTTATATAAATATAAATTTAATGTGGATAATAAAATAAACTGTAAAATAATTTTTTTTCACTCAAAATATATTATAAATATAAACTCTAAACAACTTTGAGTACTGTGATTCTTTTCTTGGTTTTAATATACAAACCACAGATAGACAATCAATAGACTAGAACTCAGCAATATTTAACATATTTTGCTATATAAAATACAATGTCTATACTATTCTATGTTTTATTTAGAAATAGCTGAGTGAAGTTAATAGGCAACAGTCCAGATTACCTTACATGGATAGTTGGTTTTCAAAACATCAGAAATCCACAGAATTGACATGACAAACATTTCTGTATTAATGTTCATTTTGGTTAGAGACCTGTCTGCTCCTGACAGCTTCCTGTATTGAATTCTAAGAAAAAATTGAGCATCTTTGGAGTTACTCCAGTTGTGGGGAGACAGCCACGAGGCAAGAATTGCCTCTTTCCTTCTACAGACAAATTATTGTCCAGAAAAGGATGCACTTGCAGAATAGTCGACTGATTATATCTGCCTAGACAGAGTAATCAGCCCTTAATAATTCTGCAGCACTAAGGTCTGTGAGATGATCCTGGGCCAGAAGGCGGAAGAACAGATGCTCCAAAGTTTTGAAGTAGAGGGAGTGTCTAGGTGGTCAGAGGTCTCTATAAATTGGCTAAGTTTTAGAAGCTATGCTTTGTGCTTCCCACAATTATAGTTAACTCAGTCACTCTGGATTTCTGACGGGGTTGAAAACTTGTAGCCTCATAGCCAATCCTGGCTATTTACCTTGAGAGAAATGATTTATGTGGATGCTCGTCAGCTGACATTCATCCTAAAGCCAGGTTCAGAACTAAATGTTTTAGTTAGGATAGATGACAGAGGTGCTGGTTAGTCAACAAAAGGATGGACTGGGTATTAGGACTATCTTGTACCTCACTGGTACAAATTGGCATAATTATGCTCTAATTGTATTTTGAGAAAAAAGTTTCATTTTAACAGGAAGGGTGATGTGTAGGAGGAGCAAAGGTGGGAGGAGTATTGAGAGGAAGAGAAGGAGTAAGAAGAGGAAGAGAAGAAGGAGAAGAGAAGCTAGGTGATGAAAGAGAGAAAGAGGGGGGAGACAGGGAGGCAGATGCTCATGTATCTCCACCAGTCAAAGATAGTTAATATATCTAGGTTGGATAGTGGGTTACACCTCTGATTGAGCAATACCAAACTTATAAATCCTATGATTAACATTTTTAAAAAAATGTATAAATGGAAAAAGGAAAAGGGGGCATGGGATAGGGATTTTCTAAGGGGGGGGGGAATGGGGAAAGGTGATGGCATCTAAAGTGTAAAAAAAAATCTAATTAAAAAAAAGAAATCAAACACAAAGTTGAAAAAATTAGAAAAGACAGAACAGACAAATATATAGTTCAAAATATATAGAAATCAGCAGGAAGAAAATAACATGTATCTTGGGCTGTCATTGTTGCTTAATGATAAAAGAACTTGCTTCCAAACCTGTCTACTATAGTTTGATCTCTGGGACCAACATAAAGAAAGGAGAGACTTGATTCCTACACATTTTTATACAACTGACATATGAAGGCACTAGACACACACACACACACACACACACACACACACACACACACACACAAACACAGGCACACACATGCACAGAGAATTGGGGGCAGAGGCTGAGAGACAGAGATACAGACAGGGGGAATGCATGGTAAAAAAAAGTAGGTCAAAATATCAGTAGATTCAATAACAATTAAAGAGTAGACACACACACACACACACACACACACACACACACCCCAACAAATAAACCATCACCTACCATTAAAATATGAAAATATAAATATGTGATTACATACATCAGAGCCAAAATTTTGATGAACTAAGCTGGAAGTGACCAAGAAGCCTACTCCCTGAAAGCTGTCTCTTACGGAATCACAGTGTTCTGGAGAATCTGCTAAAGGAAAAGAGCTTTCTGGGGTGGAAACTAGCTCCAAACTACATGAATGCAATGAGTATTGGAGCAGCAGAATAGTCACAATAGTTCAATAGCACATTTTTTAAAAATGCTAGATATAATCAATATCTGTGAAATTAGACTTTTAGCAAATTCAACAGAAGAGGTTTCTTGTCTAGTATAGTAAAATTAGCAAAGTACCGAATCTCTAGAGTGTAAATGTAAATGTAGTCTTTATTTTTTCAGAGGTAGGGGATGAAAATATAGCCTTAAACAAGCTTTTTAAATTCATGGTATGGACTGAACCCAGAGCATTTCCTTTTTTGTTCTAAGTATGTGTAGACCTAGGCCTGGAAGCTTCTATCTTTCATAAAATCTAATGTTCTGCAATTCTAGATCTAGAAGACTTCAATTTCCAGCCATTCTCTCCTAAACTAGGCCTAGAATGAACTCTGGCTGGCTGGTTCAACTCAGCTCTTCTGTCTCAAACTCTTCTCCAAGATGACTGATACGAATTGGCTTCTCATGGCTTCTGACTGAATTTTTCTAATTATGAAGACTGCTTCTGAGCTCCATGAACTGAACTGCTTAGAACTCAATTGAATTCAACTCACTCAATTAAATTGCTCTTAAGTTAACTGAACTTGATTCTCTCCCTCACTGCACTGTAAGTAGCATCTTTTTCCTTTCTATTCTTGTGAAAGTGGAGCATATTTTATCTTTGACTCATTATGTCAAATCTTTCTCTGATTAGTCACGGTCTACCCAGAATTTAACATTATAGTTTGGGATAAAACAAGTATACTACATGTATACTAAAGGAATGTCTGCATTCCAGCCAGCCTTCTGGCTGTCTAAAGATGTGTGCCTTGTCTGCATTCCAATCTGTTTAAGTATTTGGATGTGACCCATTGTCAAAGTAGGCATGTTGCTGGATTAAAATTCATCTATACTAGAGAGGTCACAAACACTACAAGAAAGACTACTACTGCCTTTTTGTGAAACCAATTTAATTTTTAAGTGTATTCTTAACATTTATGTTTTTATACCCAAATATAAGTATTGCTATGATCCCTCATCAAAGAAGCATCTTTGGCATTAGATGAAAATTATTAGAAACATCCACAAAATGTCAAAAATGCAGATAATAAGTGACTTTAGGATATACAACCCCAACTGATGAAATTGTAAGACGAACTGTATATTTAGTGAAGATCCTGAAAGATGGGTAAGAGTGTAAAAGTCAGAAACCTCAAAGTCTTCAAGACTCTTATAATCTTTCTGCCTTCTCAAACTCTATGAATAAACTCAATGAAATGGTTGTTTGAACAAGATAAGACTGTAACCATCACTGGCACACCATTTGGACATGTGAATTCCTCATGGTACTACAAATAGATAAGAAATTCTAACAGGATTGCTTGTTGTCTACTTAGAAAGATAAAAAGCCTTTTTCATATACTGTAGGAGGAGCTAGGTGTGAGGAGTAAAGAGAGGAAGAGGAAGAGAAAGGAGAGGAAGAGGAAAAGAAAGAGGAGCTAAGAGAGACAGAGAACTAGAGAGAGGGGAGATAGAGGCTGATGTTTGCTTGTCTGTAGCAGTCAGAAGTAGTTGGTATATCTAGGTTGGGTATTGGGTTACAACTCTGATTGTAAGGGTATCTTGATCATTACTAAATATATAAGCCTTTGGATAATCTAAGTATTAGAATCTCATCTGTACTGAGCCCATGTGGTTGGCGCAATGGTCTGGGCACTGCTCAGCCTTGCAGAGACAGTGTGGAAGATTGGCAGAGCCATCTCCCATGCTGGAATCTTGTGGGTAGCAAAGCTGGTGTCTTTAGCTTGCCATTTCTAGCTGTGGTGTGCATGTGGACTCTGGCCACACAACATGGCGGCTGAGCTCAGCAGAGCTGCTGTAGCTTAGATAGTCGGCTCTACCAGCAGCCTTTTTTAAATACTTACTAAAACAATGTACAGGCTCTCTATTAGGTTATTCAATCTCAAGTGGTCAGCCATTAAAACATGTGTATGGAAGCAAAGTTAAATGGGCAAGGTATACAGTTATGCGTACAAGCATGTTTGAAGATCAGTATATACATGTAAAAATAATAAGAAATTATGAATTTTGGACAAGGAATACAGTAGTAGTTGGAGAGGCATGCATGTCATAGATTCTTAGTGCTCATCTATGAAGTTCTCAAACAAAATTATAGAATAAAAATGTATTTAAAATGATCCATTATTATACACAAACACACAGAAAAAGTATAGAACACAGTCCTCAAGTTCTGTTAAAGGAACATAAAAATATTTTCTAATGACATTCTTTACCTATAGATCAGGGTTTTTATCTTGTCATAGATAAGAATTAATACAGAGAGAGACCCATAAATGGACAATACAACTAGAGAGACAATTTGGGCCACTAGGCTACAAATAGAATGTGTTAATCAAAGTACCCCTCATGTTTTTGAAATATATGCAAAAGAGAAGGAAGAAAGATTATAAGAGACAGAAGTGATTCATGATGCAAAAGAAACATTGTCTTCCAGATACAACAGAACTGATGCACACATAAACTCAGAGATAGTGTACATAAGGCCTGCACAGGTTGAAATGAGATGGGTTCCCAAGAATAAGAGGGGAAGTAGATGGTGGCTTCCTGTCCTGTGCAGGAAGCTACATTCAGTTTCTTTAAATTGAGTCTAACCTGGTGAATTAACAATATTTGAGGGCAGACAACATGTCCACATGTAGTTAGCCAACATAAACTGCACTTAATGAGACTTTGGTGGACTTTTTGCCTCATATTGCTTCCTTTGATCATTTTTGCGTTTTATTGGTTTATTTGGTATATGTTTTCTTTTATTATATGTATTTTTCTCAGTTTTTGGTGTAAAGGAGAATGTTTTATTTTGTATATGTTTCTTATTTTCTGTTTGTTATTGTCTATTTTTTAATTAGAGAAAAAAGATTAAGTTCATTAGATAGCGAGGTAGAGAGTATCTGGACTGCATTTGGAAAGAAAAAACATTATATAAATACATAATGTAAAACATTTTTCATAATAAAAGAGAATCTAAGAGCTATTTATTGCAACATACCAACGAGATAACATCCTGTAAAATACAAAACTGTGGTAACATCAAAACCTGAGAGATTGTCAAGGATTGCCTGTCAGTGTATGTATTAAGAAACACAACTCAGAAAAAGATGAAAGACAGTAAAAGTCTTATATATAGTGACATAATTTTTGTACAAGCAGAACATGTCATTATATATTTGATCAAACATGTAGAATTTATAACAAATAGGGTGAATCTTAGAAATTTTGATATTATCAGATGTCAACATAGTTTCACTGACTATTGTGGCAATATTGTGCTAGGAGAACATCTGCATGTGTGAGAGAAAAGAATATAAGTGAAACCTGCTTATTTTACTTTCAATTTGGCTGCAGCTAAAAAATGTATAAAAATAAAATAAGTGGTAAAATACATATAATTGAAATTTTGCTTTTAGTGTGTTGTTTCCAATGGGATGAAACCAGTATAGAAGTCAGTAACTATTTTCATAATAAATCAAAACCAAATTTCAATAAAACAATTATTTAGGTATGGCATAATCCATTTATCTTAGTCTGTAATACATTCCAATACCCACAAAGAGCTTTTGGAGCCTGTCTTTTAGAAATTTGGCAGGAATTTGACATTAAACTAGGACACATGTTGTCTCAGACAGGAATTTGAACTTGGGCTAAGGCCCTAAGAAAGCTCAAGTTGAATAGAGCTGAGGAATGTCTTCTTTGTATCTGGATGGGTCTTGTTAAGACTCTGAATATAGTAACCTTTGTCTATGCTTTGTTCCTTAACCACTCTGTGTAAGCATTAGGAAGGACCACCTGGAGTCATGTTATAATGTTGTCTAATTGTCCTTCTTTTTTTTTTTTTTTTTTTCAATCTTCACTCCCTCCCTTGAGAAATAGTTGAAATAGTTGACTGACACAGCTGGCTTGGTCAGATGGTGCCTCAGTGTTGGAACTTGGGTAAGGGGAATAGAGTAACTGTGGGAAAAGGAGTGTGTGAAAAACAACAACAACAACAACAACAAAAAAAAAACCAAAACCAATTTGGGCCAATGGTGAATAAACAGTGAAAAAAGGGACAAGGTATTTGATCATGTGTTTGGAGATATGCTAAAATTTAGATGAGTAAACATAATTTTCAAAGATGATTTTAGTCTTGGACCCTGATTAGAGATAATTTAGACATGAGACAGAATGGGTTTTAGAAAAGTAGTCTTTCCCACCTGTTGGGGATGCTTTAGTAAAAGAGAAGGAAAATTCATGCAAGCTGTTCAGAGCTCTTCTAGGGACAAGAGGAGATCAGGAGCCATCCTGTTTCCTCTCTGGTTCCTATTGAGGAAATGCTTAGTTCTGGTTCTGGGTTGCTTAAGTAGGATATCTGGGTTCTTTTGTCACATCTATTTCTCTTTCCTCTCTGTCTATTGTCTGTCCTTGGCATGCCAATCTGTTCATGTCTGTCACTTTATTTATTTTCATTTTGTTGCTTGATTGTTGCTCTGTGTTTCATGTTTAAAAGAAAAAAAATAAAAGGTTAAAACTTTATCTGCTTTATCTTCACCCCTTGATTTAGTTTTATCTTGTTTCCAAAAAATAAACCAAAAAAACCCCCAAAAAAACAAAACCGAGTTTCAATTTGCCCCAAAACTGATAAGTTGCCCTGCACCTGTAGAGTGAAAAATTATAAAAATCATTTTATAAAATGTATATAGGCTTTTCTTTAGGCCTCACTTTAAAGGCCATGGAAAATTTTCTCTGAAGCAAGCTAAAAATGTAGACTGGCTGGTTTCAGGAACCAGCTAAACCACAAAGGGAAGAAAGGAATGTAAGTCATCTAGGTGGTATTGAGAAATTGTTGTGCAAGTGACAGGGCAATGCCACAATGACAGGGCAAGGCCACAGTGACATGGCAAGACCACATTTTTGAGAAGAATGAGTATACAGAGTGTTTTCCACATGACCGTGATTCACTTAGGTTGGGTTCCTCTGGAATTCTCCACTATTTTTATGTTATATTTCCTTAGCAACCCCTCACTTCCTCCTCACTCCCCTGGTTTGTGGTTTTTCCCTTTAAAAAAGCCCCTCAGCCAGCCAGTCTTTGTCAATTCAGCTCCTGCATGGGCAAATGAATTGACCATTAGCCGGCTAACTCTCCCGAATAAAGCTTCTACTGTTTACATTCAGATTTGATGTCTTGCAAGTTTTTGGGTGGCCATGACTTCCCAAGACTTGAGTGAGGGTCTCCCCAGAGAGGAGGTCTTCACACCTGTACTTAGGAATATAGCACAGCTGGAGAGGCTCTGCCATAGGCTGATTATTTTTGCACAAGCCACTCTTAAAGGGGCCAGCAGTTTCTTGGCTTCTATGGTAAAGAAGCTGATGGTTGCATTTCCTAGAAAAATCTTTGTGACTGTGAGTATTGGGTTCCACAGGTGACAAGGTGCTTCTCCCCTGAAATTACAGCTAGAAAAAGTAAGGTCATTTTGTCTAGTCTAAATATATAACATGTGTATAGCAAATTCATGATTCTTTCTGACTGGTTTTAAAAGTAGAAATATGTTCTGCATGTCTTGTTCATAGATTATTGGCTTATAAATTATTGGGTATGATAAAAATTTGTAACATTGGTAACAGAAAGTTGTCTTAAAACTAGTAACTCAGGGTTGGAGTCACTCTAGACAACAACACATGGTATGAGCCAAGCCAGGGAAGCAGGTCTCTAAAGATACCTCTAAATTGGAATAATATTTTATGTAATTCTTTTTCTAGAAACTAGACTTATAAAAGTTAGAATATAAAACTATGTTTCTTTAATGAGATATTAAAAGCTGCACCATCATGCATTCATATATAAGAACTGGCAACCAAACTTTGTAACATTAAAGTAATGTATTTGGTATTGATTTTAGAGAGAATGGATTGTTTACACTGTTAAAAATTGGTTTTGCTTTCCAAATTATGGTGATGTTCTGATATGGCAAAAGAAACTTAAAAATTATAGTTAAACTGCTAATGCTCCATGAGCTACAGTTTACAATTTAATCTCAAACTCAAAATATTTAATTCACCTAAGTTTGTAATTAAGAAAAAAATCAGGTCTGTGGAGATTATCACAAGATTTACGAAAGGTTAATGAAACAATGGAACTTATGGGAGCAATTCAACCTGTCTTACCTACTCCAGGTATCATCCCAAGAAATACATATACAATTATTACAAATTTAAAAGATTGTTTTTATACTATTCCCTGTATCCTGATGGTTGTAAAAGGTTTGTATTTCCCATGCATGCTTATAATTTTAAAGCACCCATGAAGCCATATCACTGGAAAGTTTTGCCTCAAGAAATAGCCAATAGTCCTATGTTATATCAAAAATTTGGTGCTGCTTTAATACAAGAAGTTAGGACTTTGTATCCTTCAATATATATTATTATATGGATTGTAGTTTATTAGTTGATCCCTCTGAAGAAGTTTTACTACAAGCCTTTGCTCTTATACAACAAGCTTTACAATTTTTGGGAGTAGTTGTTGCTCCAGAGAAGATTCAAAAGCAATATCCTTTTCAATATTTGGGATATCAGTTATATCCTAAACAAATTGTGGCACGGAAAATTCAAATAAGAAAAGATAATTTACTTACCTTAAATGATTTTTCAGAAGTTGCTAGGAGATGTTAATTGGCTAAGACCTCAACTTAAGCTTACCACAGGAGAATTTATATTACTGTTTGAAGTTCTCAGGAGGGATGCAGATTCTGGTTTTCCTTGACAATTAACTGATGAGAGATGAATAACTTCACAGAAAATGGAGAAATTTTGTCAATGACAGACGAATTAGATAGATTATAGTCAATTGTTGGCTGTTTGCATTCTTTCTACTTCTCATTCATACACAGCAGTTCTTTGGCAGAAATGACCATTAATGTGGATTCATCTTTTTTCATCCCCAAGTAAAGTTTTAATACCCTATTATGAAGCTGATGCTATGTTAATACAGAATTATAGGATAAAATCATGAAAGTATTTTGGGAAAGAATGAAATAAAATATTTATTTCTTATCTCAAACATCAATTATATTTGTTATTGTAAAATACAGATATTTGGCCTATTACATATGCAAACTTTTCAGGCAAAATTGATAAATCATTACCCAAAAGATAAATTGATACAATTTGCCTCTATGTATCCTTTTGTATTTCAATTTTATGAACGTAGACCAGGGAAAATGGACTTACTGTTCTTACAGACAGCTCACCTAATGGGAATGCAGCATATGTAATTGGATCACATGTTCATTCTCTTCAGTTTTTCCCCAGTTCATCACAAATAATTGAATTATGTGTTGTAGCGACTGTTTTGAAATGATGAAAAATCAAGTTTTTAATTTATATACTGATAGCCAATGCTCATGGTTTACAATTTTTTGAAACTGTTTTTTTATACTGCTACTCCTCAAATTTCACAATTATTTATGCAATTACAACTCAATTTAAGAGAACATACTGTTCCTTACTTTATAGGACATTTAAAAGCTTATACTGGATTGCCTGAACATCTTAGTGAGGGCAATACAATAGCAGATTTCTATACCAAACATATTATAGACCTTACACAGAAACAATTGACCAAACAATCTCATTCTTTACATCATCAAAATAATAGCTTGAGACAACAATTTGATATTTCTGCAGAATGTGCATGTTAAGTTGAAAACTCTTGTTCTCATTGTCCTCATTTTTTTCTTGTATCACATAATGTTAATTCTCGAGGACTCGTACCTAATCTATTATGAAAAATGGATGCTACTCATATTACTGATTGGAAAAGTAGAATATGTTCATGCGACTATTGATATCTTCTCAGGCTTTCTTGTGACAATTTCTTTAACAGGAGAGGCAACTAAAAATTTAAGTAGTCATTGTGTAAGTTGTTTCTTTGTGCTGGATATTCCAAATCAGATTAAAACAGATAATGGAACTGGCTACTGCAGTCAAGCATTTGAGATATTTTGTAGACAATTTGATATTACCCTTATTACTGATATTCTTTATAATCCTCAAGGACAAGGTATTGTGGAACTTTCTCATGGAACTTTAAAGCAATAACTTCATAAAATAATAAAAAAGGGAATTATATCCCCATACAACACAAATTTATTTAAATCATGCTCTTATTTTAAAATTCTAAACATTGGATTCCAAGGGACTCTCTGCTGAGTGTCTATGGCATTCTACAACTTGGTTGTATTCTACACCTAGGTGAAATGGAAGGATTCACGTACTGTCATATGACTTAGTCTCAATCAGGTATTAATATGTAGTTGAGGGCAAGTTTGTGTTTTTTTCTGCAGGATCATGAAGGAGCATGCTAGCTGCCAGAAAGATTGATGAGACATGCTGATTCTGAAACAAAAAATGATGCTGACTGTGATATTGTGTAGTGTCCTGACAATGGTGACAGGAAAGCTGCATTAGACATATATTCTTGACTCAACTTTGCTTTCCTATATCCTAGATTGAGCATGCTGCCATGAGTCAAGCTTTTACACCTTGTGGGAGAGAGAACATGGAGACTGTGGAAACAGTCTTTAAAAAATTAATCAAATAGAGAAGATATAATGACTGTACTCTTTTCTTTAATGTTACCAGTTATTCTGACTCAATCATTGACTGGTCTGGAAATCAATCCAATATTGGATAAAAGGAAAAGACAGTGGGCATTTGGAAGTTTGGTTCTGGACATTAATTGTGTTAATGTATTGAAATCTGGCATGTCTTTTATGGTGGTCTATCAACTAGATTTTGTTTTATTGCCCGTGAGTATTACAGGACCTCTGTATTCTGAAAAATCAAAACAATAACAACAAAAAACAAAACCTTGCAGATATTGGAAGAAATGAGTCAGGACTTAAGCAGAAGCAAGAGGGTAGTGGGCTTGACTATTGTTGGCAGACTGGCTTTGATTACTTTACATTTCCACCACTGCTACAGACCAACTACACCCACCTGCTGCGGCAGGCTCATGAAAACCCAGCTGCTGCCCACCACCTGGTGCTCTGCCATGTGGGTTGGGCAGCCAGCCAGGCCTACACAGACCTCGTGGTTCCACCTTCCTGATACCAGACTGCATCAGCCTGGAAAGTATATGATAATACAGTCACTAAAAAACACAGTGGACTAAACTGGATGCTCTGAGTCAAATGACTTGGCTAAACCAAGGTAAGTCATTTCTCATGTCACGTGTATCAATTCCACAAAGAAAAAGCTTGAAAGCCAAACTGACTTTGCCCAAGAGACTATGGAGACCATGGGAACTGTTGGCTAGTGGGCTCTGTCATTTTTTAAAATAATATATAACTGGTAGATTATTGTTTACTCTTTCTCAGACTTCTGACTACATTGACATGCTAGGCTTTCACAGATATTAACTGTTACCTCATTACCTTAACTCAGTTGCCTTCAATTAAATGCTTCATGTTTCCTCTTCTTGCTATGCCACGGTCCTAATATTATCTGAGTTCCTATAAATTTGCCTAACTCAAATAAAACATTCCACTATACAATTCAGCAAAGGTTCATCTTAAAGATTCCTTGTGTTGTTAACTCATACTGTTACCTCTTTTGTAAACTTATAAACTACAGGAAACCCACTGAGATCTACCTCTCATGGACCAAATAGACTCCATACAGATAAGTTTTGATTTTTAATATTCTCTCCACTGTTGCATTTTTCATATACAGACTTGCTGGAAACATATTCATTAAAGTGATGTCACACATCTATACAAGATATCCAGGCTCACTATGTCAAAATTTCCAAATATTCTTAATACTTTGTTTTTGTTTAGGTTACAGATTACTCTTTTTTTTTTCTGTTAAGTAGTTAACTAGGCCAATAGAAAAGGTGTTATCTTACAAAAATTATTTAGGAAAATTAGAAACTCTTCAAAGTTAAACACAAAACAGATTTTTAAAAAGTATTACATTCTCATGACCATATCCATCTTCTAGGCTGACAAATCAATCGGTAAGAAAAATAATTAACAGGCAAAATAAAATGTGAATTACAACATTAAAACCACTAAAAATATCCAAAACTGATTAATCACTACAAACATTTTATTTGTGAGTTATTGCAGGCCTAATTAAATAAGATATATGATGAACAATTATAGCCATGTCTCTGAAGAACAATTTTCTTCATAGAAAGTAGTCATTCTCATTTCTTGTGAGCATGACAAATTTTAATTTACAACCTTGACAGGTATAATCTATTTTCTAGAATTTCAAAACTAAGAAAAACTAAAACAGAAAGGACATAAGCTCTTCTTATATACTATTACTTTTATTATATAAAGACAGGTAAGTAACAAAATATTTCCAAAGAAAAGTAGTATGATGGATATTTATACTAATATTACTTTCATTAAAAAATATATATGTGCACATATGCTTAATAAAATTTGATCACTGTTCTTTCTCCTTTTCCTCACTTCAATCTCTTCCAGCTACTCTCCCTTGAATAATTTTTTAATGTTTTTAAATATATATATATGGACAAACTACATACATATAATTTGTAAATTATAAACTATAACTATACAAGTAATAGTACATTTGCATTGTTTACAAATGTATGATTTCAGTGCTTACCACTCTGCATAGTACAAATAAAAAAGCTCATCTATGGTAGATGCTAATCTCTTCCTTCCAGTGGTCAGTAGTTCTTTATCATTTTCTCTTTCCAGAATATACTATGCAATCTTTCACAAAACAAATGAATTATCTTAAACATCAGAGTTTCTTTTATATAAGACTTAACTGACTTTATAGTAACTTTATTTATTTTAAATTATATTTATATTGTAATTAACATGGGTCTGCAAGTTTCTTGATACCATGTATATTGTTTTCAAAAATAGCTTCAGAAGCAAGTGTTTAATATATACAAATTTACAAGTTCTATATAGTTACATATCTCATTTTTCAGAGAAGTCAAGGCTAGCCAAAAACTTTATTCTTCCTGCATTTCCCTACCAACCGGCCTCATATTAATAATATAATCACAAGCTTTATTCCAATAGATTAAAACTAACCATTGAATCTATTAGCTTTTGCAGACATATGATTCATTATAATTCAATGGCATAGTCATTAATTGATCAACATTAATAAAACTATGTCATTTTCCATTTTCATCACCTGGATGCATGAACCTTAACTTCATCCCCAAGTGTGAGTATAGAGAGAAGCACAGCAAGATGGATACTATTTGACTCTGGCTTACCTCAGTGTGAGATGACACTCACTCTTGCATTGCTGCACCATTCAATGCTTCACCATTCATTTTGCTTGGCATTGCTGATGCTCATTGATTTTAACTTCTTTGACAGAAATTTACCAAGAATCTCCTTGTGGTATTCTGACTACATTCCTTTAGCAGAAGAGTAATATTTAATATTGTTATTTTGGTGTGGGTCTCCTCTTTCTGATATATTGGTCTGAGATTATTTATTCTCTGTGTTTTCTTGAGTATACATCGCTACTTTTGGTTTAAGGTTTTTGTCTAGTGCTTTAGGTATACCTGGACTGGTATATAGATACTATTTATATTGGTTTATCATAGAAAGATTTTTTTCATCTACAGTGATTAAAAGTTTACCTGAGTACAATATTCTGGACTAGCATCTGTTGTCTCTTGGGTATTGAAACATTTTTTTCTCACCCTTTTTGCTTTTAAAATCCCTATTGTTTTCTTTCTTTTTGTTTTACTGATTGGAGGTTATTTATGTCTTGTGTTGTCATTGGTGTGGTTAACCTCTTTGAGCTGGAGTTTTGTTTCTATTAGCTTTTGTAGGACTGGAATTAATAGATAGATACTGTTTAAATTTGACTTTATCATTGAATCACCTTCTCCTCCATCTATACTAATTGAAAGTTTTGTTTGGTGTAAATTTCTGGCTTAGAATATGGTGTCTCTTAGAGTCTTCAGGATATCCACCCAGGCTCTTCTGGTGTTTAGGGTCTCCATTGAAATGTTAGTTGTGATTCTTAAAGGTCAATCTTTATATGTCACCAACTCATTTTTCTTTACAGTATTCAATATTCTTTTATCATTATGTATGTTTAATGCTTTGATTTTGATTGGATTTATAGGGGCTCAGAGAGACCAAAGTAGCAATCATGGAACCTTCATGGATCTGCACTAGGTTCTCTGGATATATGTTGTAGTTGTTTAGCTTGTCATTTTTGTGGGGATCCTACCAGTGGCAGAAGGGTGTTTATGACTCATTTGCCTGTTGTCGAGAGCCCTTTATTATTCATATTGTATTGCCTCATTTAGCTTGATATGAAGGTTTGTGCCTCATCTTATTACATCTTCTTATGCTGGGCTTGGTTTATATCCCTGAGAGGTTGGGTCTTTTCTGAAGTGAAACAAGAGATGTAAATCTAGAGGAGAGTGAAGGTCTGAAAAGAGTAGGTTTTGAAGAGTAGAACAAGGGGAGGCTATAATCGGGATTTATTGTATGAGAGATGAATTATAAGTAAAAGTCAGGTATTATTCTAATAGGTCTACTTTTATATGTTATTTTGTCTTTTCCTTTTGCAACTTTTAATATTGTTTCTTTTTTATCTGTGTGGTTTGTGTTTTGATTATTATAATTCAATGGAAATTGTTTGGTCTAATTTTGTATGTGTTTGTGTGTATTGGTTTGGTGCACACCTTAATAGACAACTTTTTATTCAAGTTAGGCAATTTTTCTTCTATGATTTATAAAAAAAAATTTTATAACTTTGACATGGGTTATTTTTTTTTACTTTGTCTACTCTATGGTTCATAAACTCATTATGCTTCTTAAATATACTTATAATGGCAAGGAATTTTGAATTTCTTGTCTTGTGCTTCAGCCACATTTAATTTTTCAGGACCTACTTTAGTAAAGGTGCTAGGTCCTGGTGGCCATATGTTGTTCTGGCTGTTATTATCTTTTTATATTACTATCTAGGCATTTGAGTTTGGGATGAATATAACTTTTGGTGTTTATATCTGTTCTTTCCTTTGCAGAGTCAGTATTCTCTTCTTCAGGCTATTTTGTCTTCTCTATAAATTGTGTAGTAATGGAGTTTCTGAGTTCTTGCTTGGTGTATCCACATGGTGTTTTGTGTAGAAAGTGTTTTTTTGTTGTTGTTGTTTTTATTGGATATTATATTTACATTTTAGATTTTGCCCCCAACCGTCCTTTCCCCCACCACCCAGGAACCTCCTATCCCAACCCCCCCCTTATGCTTCTATGAGGATGTGCCCCTACCTACTGTTAAGTTCCTTAACTGTAGCTAAAAATTTCTGAATAAAGAAATTTATTTAATCCAAAACTTATTTTTAGCTAAATTATTATACCAAAACATTTTCCATTGAAGAATAGTTGTGTTAAATAAACATTATTCTTGTCCAACATAAGAAAATTAACAGAGGAGAATATTTCATGTCATTAATATTTTTCTCTTCTTTAACAAGAATAATAAATAATAATGAAAATCACCTTCAAGGTTTCAAACAAAAGCACCATCTTGTGTCACACTGCTTTTTTCTAAATCAATTCAATTTACATAAAGAGAAAAAACTAATCAACTGAGGGTTTTACTAATCTTCTATGGTATCACATCTATAAGAGTGTTTTTATGGTCTAAAATATAACTCTCAAAGAAGGGTTATTTTTGCATCTGGAAGATACAAAATGATTTGAATAAGCACAAGTGCATAATAACAAATAGATAATTAACAATGTAAAATAAACTCATAAAGTAATACAGCACATTTCTTCTAGATATCCTTTTATAGTCTAATGCCTTTATGGTTATGGTTCAATTGTTTGTAATTCTAAACTAAATATAAGAATGTTATTAAAAATTTTAAAGAAGTTTATCCATTACCATAAACAATTTAAATGCTTAACATAAGTAAGTAGTAAGATTTCTCAATATTCTCTCTACCTCAGATAACAGGAAAAAAAATGAGCCTATAAACATGGCTGAGAAATTATGTTTGATAGAAGTTATACAACTTTACATCAGATGTAATGAACAGTAATTCTGGTCTATATTAGATCATCAAGTAATATATCACATAATTAAAAGGCAATTCCACAAACAAATTAAAAACAAAAAAACATAAATATCTAAAACTTAAATGCTACATTAGCAATTCAATTACACAAGCAAATGCAAGAACATTTAAGGAAAATCTATCCTGATCACAAATGCAGTTATCTGATATTGACAAAAAGGCACACTAAACAAAACTTAAAAGACATTAGCAATTCAAAAACTGAGTAGCTATAACATTTAGGATATGTATCTAGTACATGCATACATTTGCCAAGGCAGTTCATAAAAGAGAAAATTTACCTAGAACTCATGAAAACAGAAGAGAAGTAGCAGGAGACAGACTCATGTTATAAAAACTAAGAAGTCACATTTTTAACCACCAACAGTAAGCAGAGATAAACGAGATCCTTAGAGGCTTTGGAAACCTCAAATTCACCCTCAGTGAAACACCACTCCCACAATACCAGACCAACTCATCCTTCCTAAACATTCCCATCTACTGGGGATCAAGTATTCAAATGCCCAATATTCTTGACAGATCTCTCATTATAAACAACACTGTTGGTTCAGGTGAAAGCACACTTGAAATTTTTCCAAAAAAAAAAAAAAAATATAGAGAGAGAGAAAAAATAAAACAGAATAGAAAATATTTTATTATACAAGCAATCTATATCAGTATAGAGCAAAACATCTTAATCTTAAAAAATGTTATCTATTCACTAAATAAAATATTTCATTTTAATATTAATTTGTTTCATCTCACAGGTCCATAAACTGTTGGGGGCCGACTTTTAGCAGAAAGCGGCTATCAGCTTTGCAGCCATCTTGAGCCATATACCCTGACATGAGATTTAAATTACAATAGCCTACAACAGCTGAGAACACTCTGATAATCTTGGTTTAGATACCTTGAGATTAAAGGTGTGTGAGATTAAAGGTGTGTGACTTAATAATATACTTAGAAGTGTAGAGATCAGATTTGGAGAAAAGACCTAAGGGCATGATTAAAGGTGTAACTTAGAGGCGTGGCTTAGAAGTCAGACTATAAAAGACAGAACCAGAGATCAGAGAATATAGACTGAGATCAGAGACTATAGAGGGATCATCAGAGACGAATCTCAGACATTAGGTAAAATCTGGCCTCACCCTCGCTCTTGCTGAACCCCCGACCTGAAGATCGGAGCAGCAACTTGGGCCGGGATACAGTGGCCGCCCAAACGTGGGTCGGCCCGGGCCTCAACATTTTGCCTGGGCTGCAACATTTATTTTGGCCGCCCCAACTTGGGGCTAGTGCGGTCCTCAACATTATTTTGGCGCCCAACGTGGGGCTAGTGTGGACCCCAACATTTATTTTGGCCACCCCAACTTGGGGCTAGTGCGGTCCCCAACATTTATTTTGGCGCCCAACGTGGGGCAGCAAGAACGAGAGACCCAGTGACGGACTTTACTGGAAGAAGGATCTGTTGATTGTCCCAGAAATCTGCCGCGTTGAGAAAGGTAAGGAAATGGGACAAGAGATTAGTCAACCTGAATCCAACTCTCTGTTTTGGTTTGCTTCGAGAAAGGTAATGAAAATGGGACAAGAAATTAGTCAGCCTGAATTCAGCTCTCTGTTTTGGTTTTGTTGTTTGCTGCTCACATGTGTTAATTTTCTGCTTTTGTTCTTGAATGCTGTCTTTTTTGTTCAAAATAAAAGGAAGCATAAGTTAGAATCCAAAATACAACCAAAGGTTGATGACAATTTGTCAGAGCCAGATTGTGCTGACAAAGAGGAAGAGGAAGTCAAATTTTATGATGCTGAAATGCCCCCTCCCTATGCACCTCCACCTCCAAGTGCTCCCCCAATGGAGATGGTGGTTATAGATCCCATAAGGGAGTTACAGGAAAAATATCTGTTCTTAAACAACAAATAGAGTTAGAAAAAGAGTATCAGGATTTAATTAATCAGCTACAAAAATTAAAGACTGGAAAGATGTCTCAAGAGGTAAACTGTGAAAATCCCCTGGCTCCTTGCATTCCTCAACCAGGAATCCAAAGGCAGTCCCTATCACCTAGCTTAAGATTAGCCACAGATCAGCCAGAGGAGGGAAAGGCTGAGGCTTTCCCTGTATCTGAGACTAGAGACAATCAAGGAGTTACTTGGAGACATCACACAGGTTTTAATTTTCAAATTATTAAGGAATTAAAAAATGCAGTATCTCAATACGGTGCCACTGCTCCTTTTACTCTTGCAATTTTAGACTCTGCTGCAGAGGAGTGGCTAACTCCTAGTGATTGGAATACGTTAGCGAGAGCAGTTCTTACTGGTGGAGACTATTTAATTTGGAAATCAGAGTATCATGAGAATTGCAAAGAAACAGCTAGGAGAAATATTCAGGCAGGTAATGGTTGGTCCTTTGATGCCTTAGTAGGAGAAGGGCAATTTGCTTCTAGTGATAACCAGATGCAATATGACCCAGCTTTATTTGCTCAAATTCAAAATGCAGCCATGAAGGCTTGGCGTACACTTCCGGTAAAGGGAGACCCTGGTGCATCTTTAAAACAGTCAGGCAAGGGCCTGATGAGCGATTTTCTGACTTTGTTCATCGATTAATGACAACAGCAGGAAGGATTTTTGGTAATGCAGAGGCAGGTGTAGATTCTGTGAAACAACTTGCATATGAAAATGCTAATCCTGCCTGCCAAGCGGCCATTAGACCTTATAGGAAAAAGACAGACCTTACGGGCTACATCAGACTTTGTTCTGACATAGGTCCCTCTTACCAACAGGGCTTAGCTATGGCGGCTGCTATGCAAGGAAAATCAGTAAGAGATTTTTTGGCAATTAAAGACAGAAAGGCATGTTTTAAATGTGGTAAGCCTGGACACTTTGCAAGAGATTGCAAAGTAGAAAATGAGTTAAGCCAGAGACAGCCCAGAAAACAGCCTGGGCTCTGCCCAATTTGCAAACGTGGAAGGCATTGGGCTAGTGATTGTAGGTCTAAACAAGACGCACAAGGTAATACCCTTTCCCATAATTAGGGAAACAGGAACAGGGGCCAGCTCCAGGCCCCGAACCAACCGACGCAAGCCAAAACAGGCTTATGGAGCAGTCAGTGTCCTACCAGCGAATACCAATCCCTTTCTGAACTTAGTCGAGCAACACCAGGAAGCGCAGGACTAGACCTCAGTTCTGCCACCCACACAGTATTAACCCCAGAAATGGGACCTCAGGCCTTACCCGCTGGAGTCTTTGGACTGCTCTATCCAAATGTGTTTGGCCTGATAGTGGGAAGAAGCAGTGCTACTATGCAGGGACTACAAATTTTTCCTGGAGTTATAGATAATGATTATCAGGGTGAGATCAAAGTAATGGCACAGGCAATTCAAAACATAGTCACCATTCCTACAGGAAAGAGGATAGCTCAACTATTGTTAATTCCATTATACCCTACTAATCACAAATATAAGAATCCTAAAAAAGGGGATCAAGGTTTTGGTTCCTCTGATGCATACTAGGTACAGCCTATAGTTAAACAAAAACCTATGATGACAATTTGGCTAGATGGAAAGGCATTTCAAGGCTTGGTTGACACAGGAGCTGATGTGACTATCCTAAAACAAAGTGATTGGCCTGCTACCTGGCCTCTGACCCCAACCTTAACCAATGTAAGGGGTATTGGCCAAAGTCAAAATCCACTACAAAGCTCTAAGGTGCTAACGTGGAAAGATAAAGAAGGAAATACAGGAAATATACAACCCTATGTCATCTCAGGCCTTCCCATTAATCTCTGGGGCAGAGATCTGTTATCCCAGTTGGGATTGATTATGTGCAGCCCTAATGAAGTAATCACAGCTCAAATGATAAACCCTGGATTTTCCCCCAGGGAAAGGATTAGGAAAAAGTGAAGAAGGGATTAGCTAACTTGAATTAGGCTGGGCGGTGGTGGTGCACGCCTTTAATCCCAGCACTCAGGAGGCAGAGGCTGGCAGATCTCTGAGTTCAAGGCCAGCCTGGTCTACAGAGTGAGTTCCAGGTTAGCCAGGGCTACCAGATCCTCTCTCTGAAGGAAATACCAAGGCAGAACTAGCTACTCGTATAGCTGCAGTGACTTTATCAGATCAGCAATCTAATTTGGATCAGGCCATAAAGGCTCATGAGTTATATCACCTTAATTCTAAAACTTTAAAAGGTATGTTTAGACACATACAGTGGTTTCATTTATGCAACATTACAAACTGGAGAAGCAAGCAAGCATGTGATCGCTCATATGCTTGCTACAATCGCTGTATTGGGTGTGCCTAAACAGATAAAAACTGACAATGGCCCAGGTTATACAAGCTCCAGTTTCCACCAATTTTGTGAAAGATTGGGAATACTACATAAAACGGGTATTCCATATAATCCACAGGGCCAAGGTATGGTAGAAAGGGTACACCAAACCATTAAATGTCAATTTGAAAAAATTAAAAAGGGGGAATGGTACCCTACCAAGGGATCCCCCAGAAATATCCTTCATCATGCACTCTTCATTTTAAATTTTTTAAATTTGGATTCTGAAGGAAAATCTGCTGCAGATAGATTCTGGCATCCTGATACCAAAAAGAATTTTGCAACAGTCCTCTGGAAAGACCCATTAACTGGAACCTGGAATGGGCCAGATCCAGTGCTTATCTGGGGAAGAGGTTCTGTTTGCATATATTCCCAAACTGCAGATGCTGCACGTTGGCTGCCAGAGAGACTGATTAAACAAATAGACAACAATAACAAATCCAGGGAGGAGAAACCCCCTGAGAAGCGTATTTTTTCTTCACAGGAAACATGAAGATGCTTCACAATTGCCTTCAAACTGGAACAGATCAACGAGTAAACCTGACCTGAGAAGTTATCAGTGCTGAAGAAGACATCACCACCCATATCTCCAGGGTGGCTCTATTGGACTCTTGATTCCCTGACTTATGATTTAGTGGGGAACTAGATTGTTTTAGATTTAGTGGGAATTTAGGTTGTTTAGACCCAGGAGAAAACCCACTACCACAGTTACTATAGTTGGTTTTTTTTTTTTTGGTTTTAGATTGACTAGAGCAGGAACAGGGATTTCCTTAGTTTTCTTTAGATCAAAGCTATGATCAGTTTTGTATTTATATAGATTTAGATTCTGATATAAGACATTTATAAACAGAATAGGAGAGGCTTACACTTTTTACTCCTCTGATAGAGGGAGTTATATGTTGCCCTTAAAAAAGAGTGTTGCTGTCATACTAACTATTCAGGCATTGTTAAGTCTCTTGTCTTTTGGGTCCATGTGGTTCAACAAACTGATGGCTTTTGTATGAGATGCTATTCAAATGAAACCCACACAGGTCCATTGTTACAGGCTGGAAGTAAGGGATTGTAAAACCTCTGTCATCAAGACTAATGAGGTATATCCCCTAACTTACGCGCTAAGCCGGATAGTCAGTGACGGGTAAGAGATCATACCGAGACCCTTGCCCCTAAAAGAAGGGAGGCCTCACCATCCTAAGACAGGAGCTCAACCAGTGGCTGTTGAGTATCCAAGGACGGAAAAGGAGGCTGGCGTCCTTTGCTCCAACCTAGGACAGGCACGGTTTCCATAAGTTTTCCCAGCCTTCCCTTTTAATAAAAAATTGTAAAAAAGTGTAAAAACTTTTCTCTCTCTCTGTCTCTCTCTGTCTTTTTCTGTCTCTCTCTATCTCTGTGTCTCTGTCTCTGTCTCTCTCTCTCTCTCTTTGATTCTAGAATACATTAAAACCTTACTACAGTTACCCCCCTTTACTTTTCTCAGTTTCTCTGCTTACCCCTTGTCCCCCAAATCCACCCATTCTCTGTTTACCTTAGGAAAGAGCAGGCCTCCCAGAGTTATCAAATAGACTTGACATAGCATTACAATAAGACTAGGCACAAATCTTAATTTAAAAGTTAGGTGAGAGAAAAACAGTAGGAAAAAAAAGGATCTCAAAAGCAAATAAGAGTTATACACAAACACATTCTCTCTGTGAGGAATCCCTCAAGAACACCAAGTTAACAAACATAATATTTATGCAGATGAACTAATTGAGACAAATACTGGCTTCATGAGTATTTCTTTAGTAAATGTGAGTATCTATGTTACCTGATTAATTAATTCTGTATGTTGGGTTCTCATGGTGTCCATGACTTCTCTGACTGCAGCAAATTTCACAACAAAATGCATTTACATCTTAACAAACGGTTTTTGGCTTCTGTCTATTGTGACATGGTCATCAGCCATTTTTTTTTTTCTGATGACATTATGGCAGTGTTTTACAGGACAATTCATTAATATCAAGTTACGAAGTTCTGTCTTCAGTGCTATGACTTGACTGGTGTCTTTCATTATGGATGAGCTTCACAAAGTAGATGAATATAGAAGCATACTTTAATATAGAAAAAATAAGAGGAAAGGGACAGATAATTATTTAGGTATCATATCTAGTTTTTTTTGTGCCATGTAGCTTGCATTAGAAAGATCAGCACATAAAACTATACAGATAGAGTTCAATTATGAATGGCCTTATCTGCTCTAATGAGTTTGCATGCCACAGTGAGAATACTGAAGGATTTTTCAACAGCAAAATGTGTGTATGACTAGAGTACGACACAGTATCCAGAGTGGAAATATTACAAAATAATGAAGACCAGAAAGCAGTAGACGTGAAAAGAGGACAAGCTGTCAAGAGTTTTTAGTAAACAATGAAAAGTAGTCTTAAAACAAGGACAAAAGCAGAATTAAACTGTGGCTGTAATGGAAATGAATGTGCTCTAATTTTTTTGTAAAAATAAAATAATAACAATAACAAGAGAGCAAAAATTTTTCTACAGTGCAACAATAAAGTTTTAGATAAGTTAGTAGAGAAATACTATTTTGCTAAATAAATAATATAGAAGAGGACATCTATTTATATTGGTACAGAATCAGTCAGTGAAAGAAATCATAAGAATAGGAAAAAAATTATACAAGATAATGACTCCTCAGAGAATATTTATCCTCTTCCATAGATGAGTTCCTTTAAGTTTGGCCTGTGAAGAATACTCAACCTTGAAACTGTATACATACCAACAGAAATGGATTCATGATTCACACACACACACACACACACACACACACACACACACACACACACGATAAAAATCAAAGAAAGTAAGAATTTCAATTTGAGAGTATGGAAGGGTGGTAATTATTTGAAGAATCTAAGAATGGTTGAAGAGAGGAAAGAAAGGGAGGAAGTGATCCAATTCCATTTCAGTTAAAATATATTAATGTAATGTAAGAAAATGTTCAGGGGTAATTTTGGAAAAGAAAAATGATCTGAGAATTTTATTGCTTTCTACTTTATGTTTATCGTCTCAGAAAAACCTCATGTTTATTTTTAGTATGAATTTAATGGGGAATTTATATTCATCCACTAAATAACTGATTTATTTCCACTTTTGCTATTATAGTGCAACTTGCAGTTTGTCAATATGTATAAAAATACATAGTTTATTTAAAGGTGATGTTTGATCATACTTAAATAGATGATTCTATACCTATGTGTAAATAGATAGTATTAATAGTACTGAGTGAGTTGTAAAATAAAAATTAAAGAAAATACAAATACTTCTCTGGGAGTGAAATTATGGAGAAGTTAGAGTTAGAATGATTTTTAGTTAATTAATATGATCAAATGTGTTGTATGCATGTGTGAAATTCTCAAAGAGCACACAAAAATATTATAAACACATAATTTAGTATATTAATAAAAGTTTGACAACGATTATATTCATCTGCATATTTGATAACAAGTGATTTCTTCAAAATGTATAAGTTATACCCCCTGTTACTTGTACATTCTAAGAACAAGTGAAACAAATAACTTCAACAAATACCATAAGTGTACTACAAGAATAGAATTTATTTTTTCTGATATAATGAAACATCTGAGAGCAATTATTACTACTTACCTTGATTTCTTGTATATAACACTAACAATAACACTAACATTGATGCTTGCTCCTCTTTCAACATTTTTTGCAAGGTTTACACTGCTGTTCTTCCAGTTCTCAGCTGACACACAGCTTCCTGGAGAAATAGGCAAGAACCCTTAAATACTGTTCTGTTTTATCAGGACATGCTATTCATTTCTGAAGCATCTGACTCAGTCTCTGGACAAATGTTCATTTGTTTCCAAGAGAGCCTACCAGTGAGTTTTAAAATTTGTAAATTTTTATAAGAAATCGAGAGAAGACAGTCAGAAAAAGTTTTGAAATGACAAAAAAAAATGACACTGTCTTCAAAAGTGATGTAATACTTAGCGTCCAGGTCACTTTGAAAAATAATGCTAATGTATGTACATACCATGGAGATAATACATGTTAACAGAAGTGTATTAATGCCTAGATGTCCCCATTAACAATATTTCATCTTCCTTTTACTTGAAATAAAACTATTTCACTCTTTTTATGTGTTCCTCCTTTATTGTAGGCATAATTAATATTAGACAATTAACTTATCTACTAGCAATTTCTACTAATGAAATACTACTGTTATTTCATTTTTATAATTATAATTATAATTATAATTATATTTTATTTTATAATTATAATTCATATTTGAATTATTGTATAATACAGTGTATTCAGTAAATAATAATATTATAACTATTAATAATATATATATAATAAAGAGTTAAATTAATTAATGCTAAGATATTTTATGTTCCCAAATTATTTCTTATCTTGAAGGAATCAGGAGTCATAGCCACCCTAGAACAATTTTAATCTAGCACTTGGCACTGTGAGTCAGGATCATCAAAGAATCATGTAATGCCAAGGCTATATAGTAAGACCTTGTCTCCATTCAAGAAAAACAAAATAGAATAAAACAAAATAAAACAAAAACTTGCAGGACAGGTATATAATTTTCAAGGCTTCTAGAGTAGCAGAGTTTATACAGAAATTCCCATGATTGCTACCGTGTTAATTCTTGTTAAGAAAGCAATGTTTAGACAGAGGTACAGCAAGCATCTACTCTGCAAAGCATTAGCCTAAGAAACATTTTGCTTAGAATGTTCATAATTTTTAAATTATAATAACAGAATCTAGGATTTAAAGAATTAAACATTATAATATTGTGATATTTTGTAAAATATTTTGTTATCCATTTGTCATAATGGAAAGGATAATATATATGCTTAATGAATATTAATACACTCTTAAGGGAAGGTTCATTTAAATTTCCTGTGACATTTATCCACTACTTAAGATTTATTAATCAAAGAATTATCACATGGGTCATCTATTTTAATTCCGTTGTACAACCAACATATAACACATGCAAGTTTAGATTATAAACTTGTCACTTTCCATACAGTTGTGCAAAGAAATTTATTCTCAAATCGCTTCTTTCAATAAAAAGCAAAATGGAGAGGTTAGGCATGGTTCTTGGTTGAGGGATGGGGCCACCCACCATTCTCTTCTTAAAAATTTTAACCCAGAGTGGAGCAAAGACTGAAGAAAAGTTCATCCAGAGCCTGCTTCACCTGGGGATTCATTTCACGTGCAGCCACCAAAGCCAATTACCTTATGCCAAGCAGTGCTTGCTTGCAGGAGCCTGATATAGCTGTCTCCGGAGAGGCTCTGCCAGAGCCTTATAGATACAGATGCGGGTGCTTACAGCCAACCATCTGACTGAGCACTGGGTCCCCAAAGGAGGATTTAGAGAAAAGACTGAAGGATCTGAAGGGCTTGCAACCCTATAGGAAGAACAACAATATCAACCAGCCAGACCTCCCAGAGCTCCCAGTCAGTAAACCACCAACCAAAGAGTACATAAACATAGAGGGACCCATTGCTCCAGCTGCATATGTAGCAGAAGATGGCCTTATATGGCATCGGGAGCGGAGTGGCTCTTGGTCCTGTGAAGGCTCAAAGACCCAGAATCAGGGAATGTTAGGGAAGTGAGGCAGGAGTGGGTGGATGGGGGAGCATTCTCCTAGAAGCAGGGAGAGGGGGAGGAGGAGGTGATGGGGCTTTGGGAGGGGGAATTGAGAAAGGGGGATAACATTTGAAATGTAAATAAATAAAACAATCATTACAATTTTTTAAAATAATAAGTAAAGTTTTATTTTAATGGAAAACAACATTGTTCCATATCTTGTAATATTATATAAATCTCCTACAGATGGATAGAAAATTATGTCTGCATATCTTCTTTATTAGCCACATTCACTTCTATAGACAAAAGTTGGTCCTGTGAAGGCTTGATGCCCTAATGTAGTGGAATGCTAGGGTAGTGGGGCAGGAGTGGGCATGTGGGTAGTGAGCACTCTTGTGGCTGCAGGGCGAGAGGGGTGAGATGAGGGGGTTCTCATAACCGAATGCGGGAAGGGAGATAATACTTGAAATATAACTAAGTAAAATAACCAATAAAAATATAAAAAAATGAAAAAAATAAATAAAAAGTAATTTCTTCTATTAAAAAAAGATTTCTTTGTGATAGTAGATGTGAAGCAATTGGTTTTTAGAATGTGGCTGAGCTATAAAGATAATACTGTACCTTTGAATTCTGTCACCATATCCCATAGAAAAAGCTTAAAGACAAAAGGCACCTGCTGTTTCTACCAAACAATACTCTGACAACCTAAGGTCACTTCACTATTGTCTTCCCTCCCCCAGGTTGGCTGTTAGCCATAGGGTAAGTCTCTAATCCCAATCAATCTGTGATCTCTTTAGCACAAGAAGTTTTATATAATAAAGAAAAGTAAATGGTTGAAAACCATGTAAGATTGCAACAACAAAAATGTTTGTACATTTCCAGAAGATAAATTTTGAAAAAAGATTGTCTAGACATCATGGTAAAGTTTTATTAAATGTATATCATTTTATATCTTCTGCTACTGTCACCATGTTAACAGTGCTGAATTTGTAGGTGTCACATGTGACTTAAATGAGTATACATGTGCATGAAAGTATGTATCTATTCCATCTTATATTTTCTCTTTAAGAAATCATTTAGAATAATCTTAACACTAAAGAATAAAGAGTTAGTTATGTGTGGATAGCCCCGAGGACTTTGAACATCTGCTGTTATGGCATAATTAGGCATATAAAATTCACTTTCTTAATATTGAATGTGGTAAAGATCCAGATAATGAATATATATTATATGCTCAAATCCCACCCAGTGAAATAAGTACTGGGTTTCTGTAGCCATCTAAATTTCATTCAAAAAGACTCATTCTTGATACATGGTGGCAAGTATGAAATAATTCATTCTATTTTTTAAACTTGAAGTGGCTGCTTGAAGTAATATTGGCAGTAGGGATATGTATTTAAAAGGGTGATTTAACCTTAGCATTAATATAATTTTACAAAATAGCATGGGTGTTTAAAAAGTAAATTTATTTTCTTAAACTTTCAAAGAATTTGGTTATTTAAAATATCCAACTTGTAGTTATGTTCCATAAGGACACACATGTTTAAAATAATTAAATTTAAAGAACACAAATTCAGAAATTTCCACATGTTGCAAGATTCATAAGAAAGAATAGAACAGACTATACATAGTCTCTTAAAAATTATAGGTTTGAATACCTGATTTAACAATGAGATTGGAATTTGCTTATTCAGTTCATAGTAAAGATCAAGAAGGGTATAAAAGAAAGTGCAGTGAAAGCTATAATATAATATCAAGCTTTCTAGTACTCACAGTATATATAATTTTTCTGATTCTAATTATCAATTCTCTTCACTATCTATCTGGACTGCCTTGTAATTTACAGAGATGTTGATATTAATTTTTAAAATTATTTTAAAAGTGTTTTATAATTTTTTGTCATTTCTATTGAATTCATTTTTAGCACAGCAAAATCTAGTTTATTGTGTGGAAACAAGCCTATTTCAAAGTCTATTTGAATAAAATGCAAGAAGTGTGAGTGACCATTTGAAGGGGTTGAACAGAAAAACGCATGATCATATAAATCTATACTTAAAATCCTTAACAATGTTCAACATTCATGATTTAAAAGCTAAGAATATGTGTAACATTGAGTAAGCAATCCCACAGAGATTGAATCTTTAGAAGTAAAAATACAGTAGTTAGGCATATTAATACTGTACTATGTCATTCTATGTACTACTAAACTTTCCTGCTAATATTATAATTTTGTTGTTTGATGTGAATAAGATTTAGTAGATTTCTGTGAAATGAGAATCATAAATGATAATTGTTTTATTAATTACATTGTATACATATTTGTCGCCTCCTAAACTGACCAGCAGACACAAGACAATGGACACGGGATCTCCTTCCCAACATGGTTTATTCAGGAACCTTGAATTACCATAAAAGCTCCCCCACCCCCAGCTCTAGCTCCCAGCCCTTAAATCTCTGTGTCCTCTCCAATGAGAACCTGCCAAGAAGTCATTCTCAATTGGTGCTGAGCACATATGTCACATGGCCTGATCTTAAATAAGGATGAACAAGCAAAATGCATGCGCAGTAAAGCTTAGCCTACATGCCACCCAGGCTTCCTGAAATGGTGAGCCAACATGCCAGGGGTGTCTGGCACCCAGCCAGGTGCCATCTTGAGGTCCGCTCCCCACACATATGAAATCTTTTCCCCTTTCCCATTTTCCCTTCACAAACTCCATCCCCCATTTCTTTCCTCTTTGCCTCTAAGTAAGTGTTCCCTCTTCCATTCACCTACTCCCACCTCACCCTTCTAGCATGCACCTTCTCTGGGTCATCAAGGCTCCACAGGATCAAATGCCTCCTTACCCACTAATGCCAGATAAGGCAGTAATCTGCTACATATGTAGCATGAGCCATGGACCAGCTCTTTGATTGGTGATTTAGTCCCTAGGAGCTCTGAGGTGTCTGGTTAGTTGATACTGTTGTTCTTCCTATGGGCTTGCAATCCCCTTTAGCTCCTTAAGTCCTTTTCTTAACTCTTTCATTGAGGTCCCTGAGCTCAGTCCAATGGTTGGCTGTGAGTATCTGCATCTGTCTCAGTCAGGAATTGGCAGAAACTTTCAGAGGACAGCCATACCTGGTTCCTGTTTGCAAGTACATCTTGGTATCAGCAATAGTGTGTACGAATTTGGTGTCTGCAATGGCATGGTTCCCATAATAGGGTAGTATCTGGATTGCCTTTGCTTCGGACTTTACTCCATTTTTGTCCCTGCCTTTCCTTTAGGCAAAAAAAATTCTGGGTTAAAATTTTTGAGATGGGAGTGTGGCCCCATCCCTCAACTGGGTCCACATCTAACTACTGAATGTGGTCTCTTCAGTTTCTATTTCCCTGCTGTTGGGAATCTCAGCTAACGTCATCCCCACTGAGTCCTGGTAATCTCTCACTTCTATGGCATCTGAGACTTCCTAGTGGTTCCTCAGTTCTTTACTCTCTACTGTGACATATTTCTATTCATTCTCCTGGAGCTCTGGATTTCTCTCCTGTTTCTTTCCATACCTGAGCCTGTCTCCTTTTTACCCTCCCTCTCTCATCTCCCACCCAGGTCCCTTGCTTCCTCTGACTTCCATGATTATTTTGTTACCCCTTCTAAATGGGATTGACGCATTCACAATTTGTCTTGCCTTATTTTAAAGCTTCATATGTACTGTGAGGTATATCATGGACATTCTGACCTTTTGGTCTAATAACCACTTATCCGTGAAGACATACTATGAATTTCAAATGAGTGAGAAGCTCCTAAAGAAATGTTCAACATCCCTAGTCATCAGCAAATTGCAAATCAAAACAACCATGAGATTCCACATTATTCTAATCAGAATGAATAAAATCAAAAACCACTTCGTTGTTAAAAACAAGGACTTCACAAATTTTGCCAGCAAATGGATGGAACTAGAAAATATCCTGAGTGATTCAACCGAGACCCAAATGATAATTATTTGATTTAATATATTTTATAAACTTTACACTATTATATTATTATTGTAGTTTCATTCCCTGGCTAGCATGTGATGCTTCTCACTTGTCAGAGGGCTATTCCATAATCTTCCTGAGAATCAAGAGTTATTAAAGTCATAATCTGGCAATAAATTTTACTTACTTAGAAATTTACTATGTAATATACAAAAATCACTTGTAACATATATTTGCAGATTTACTAATTCATAAAAGTTATATTAATTGGCCACCTTTCCAATAATAAACACATATTAGAAGAATACGAGTATCATGCAAACTAAGTTAATTTTGAATGTTTCATTCATTTCATGAGGAATCATAAAACATTAAATTGGCTCATAATATATTAATGAATTTACTAGAAGATATTAGAACAGAATATTATAAGACACAGAAAGACTAGGATCTTGATGCAAGACCACTTTTGCTGAAGACACTGTACACTTAGGTCACAGTGATTAGATGATTAGAACTAGATCTGACCTGAAGGCTTCATTCATATAGTCTAGCATACATGGTTGTAGAAACTAATATGAATGCTGGAACAGGAGGGAAGCAATACATAACATTTTTCAGCTACAACCCCTGTAAAATTACCAGGATGTTAAGATATACTTACGTTTCAATAAATGGTAAATACATGTTGTTAATAACTCATAGCTCTATAACTATATGTAATGCCCTCATAATAGAAGAGAAAAAATTGCCAGGTACTGTAAACTGAAAGAAATTTTCAGGATAAAGTGATGTCATGAACTCTAGAAAAATCTACTACAACTATGCTAAACCAGCAAAACTCTTTACTACATTTTTAATCTTAGCCTTATACCCAAAAGAAAGTGCAGATACTACACTTTACAAAAGAAGCCTCCTCTGATCAATCAATTGGAGACAATCACAGACTACAACTGAAGACAATGTAAAGATCAACAGTGTATAAGAATTTTAATCCAGCAGCAACATGATTGCTCTGGTAAGGAATCACATTCAAAGACCATGCCCTAGATACAGTATGACCTACCTGAAACACAGTCATGCCCTAGGTACACACATTTAATCCCTAACAAAGAAGGTAGAATTGATTTGTAGAAGGAACCACCCATGTTTGAAAGTGACATCTAATATAGAGGTAATCAAAATGATGAATCACAGAAAGATTTGGCAGAATGAGTCAGACACAGCATACATAAAACTCAGAGGAGAACTGAAGAAGAAGAAAGGCTCCTAAAGAGCTAAGAGAGAGAGAAAAAAGGGTGGTATGATTTTTGCTGTGTGGTAGATGGTGTTTGTGTATGGCGGTTTTAATAGGACAGTTATACAGAGAAAGGTTACATACAGAATGAACCAGAGAAAGAGAAGGACCATAAGATTAAAACATATTGTAAGGTAGTATGAACCCAGGAAAAGCAATTCAGTGAGAGCCAAAACAAGCCACACTGAACCAGTCAGCTTCAAAGATTACACAATATGGAGGCGAGAAGTTTCTAGGCCTAGGCATAGATAGAATAGAGAAGAAAATGGTCTGCATATGCATTATCATAGTCAGTTCATTTATGTCTTAGGTTGGTCAGGCTCTGTGCAGAATCTTACCCATCCTTGGCTTGCAAGCTTGATAAATTAATAACTCTTTCTGGGGGGTCCATTATCAGTTTCAAGTCATGTACATTGGCTGCCAACTTGTTGATGTAGTTAGAGACAAACTTTAAAATGATGGGTAGGAATAAAAGTATTCCCAGGACAAGAAGGGCTAGCATGATCAAGCTATATATTCCATTCCTGAGGTTTGCCTAAAATGGAAATACTGACCTCAGGCCATAGATAATTTTATTGGCATTATTTGCAGCATCAAAACTCAACAGAGCAGCATTCTTTAAATTCATAATCTCACTATGCAAAGTTAACACATCCAGAGAGGTATTAGGATTATGCCAAATACCCTACAGGTGTCTTTAAACTTTTTTCTAATTATAATGACAATTACTGTAAATTTTAGAAGTAACACTACTCCAATGGTATTTGTCATGACACTTGAAATGGCTCCTAACTCTTGAACCCTGAGCCTTCTTTAGATAATTTGAATAGGATATAGAGCATCAATCCTTTTATCCAGACACCTATATAAATCTTTTTGTATACTCAATACATTAGTAACATTATTATTATTATTATTATTATTATTATTATTATTATTATTATTATTTGCTAGATGGTTAACAAAAATAGCTGTCTTAACTCCTTGGGTCAAAGCTATTGTAGAAGCTGTGGTGGTAGCAATTAATGAAATTAAAGCTGTTATGCCAGCAATAATCAAGCCCGGTACCCTCTTGCTTCTGTTTAAAACTCACTTCTTCCAGCACATTCAAGCTTTTTTCAGAGAATCAAGGATTTTTAATATTCAGGGTAGTAAAACAAAAGCTGGTTAATAGACCATCTTAACAGACATGCCAGGTTTCAACACACTAACACAATTAGAAAATATACAGTCAATGCAACTTACAATAAATACTATAGAAGAGACAAAACCAATTATGCTTGACAATTAAAAGAGCCTTAAAACATGCACTAACCCTTGTTTGAAATCCAGATCCTGACCCAACTTTATCTCTTGCTATCATAACATCATAGAGAACTGTGGCTAACTTCCAAATATGTCTCTAAAAATCTCGAGATCTAGCCTTCCAAATGAAGACTGTTGTTTTCAATATTGAATTGATTTCTAGACCAATACATGATTGAGTCCAAATAGCTGGTCACCTTTAAGAAAATACAAGAGTCATTATAATTTCTCTGAGCCTATGATTCTATGATTTACAAGAGTCATATTAATTTCTATATTTTTGATTCTCTGTCCCACAAGGTCTAAAAACTTGACGCAAAGAAGCTTGGCCCATCTTGGATGAAGGCAAGAAAAGGTGGATTAGGAAAATATGTCCAACAAGGATGTCTGGTTCTTTGATTCTATTTCATTGATTAACCTGTCTGTTTTTATGCCAATGCCATGCAGCTTTCATTACTGTTGATGTGTAGTATAGTTTGAACTCAGAGATGATGATGTCTCAAGAAGTTCTTTTATTATACACTATTAATTTATCAGCCCTGGGAGTTTTATGGTATTGTTTTTATTGTTGTTGTCATTGTCATTATTTGTTTTTGTTTTGTTTTTATTTGTTTTGTTTTTTTCCACATGAACATGAAAGTTGTTCTTTCAAAGTCTGTAAATATTGTGTTGTAATTTTGATGGAAATGTCATTAAATGTATAGATTGGTTTTGGTAAGATGGATATTTTTATTATGTAAATACCAACACATGAGCATTTTAGATCATCTCATCTTTTGATATATCCCTCAATATTTTCTTAAAAGACTTGAAGTTCTTGTCATACAGATTTTTCACTTTTTTGATTAGAGTTACACCAAGATGTTTTATATTATTTGTGTCTGTTGTAAATGGTGCTGTTTTCTTGTTCAGTGTTCCTGATGTTTTATTTAATTTTGTATACAACTAATTCACTGAAGGTGTTGATCAGCTTTAGAAGTTCTCTGTTAGAGTTTTTTGGATAACTTATGTATATTATCATCTCATTTTGAATATTGATACTTTAACTGGGAGGGAGAGTAAAAATCATTGGGGTCCATCTCTACTTCAAGCTGGAGACCTAGTACATGCAAAGCACTGGGTAGCCTATGGGGTACACCCTAGCTGAGTTAGTGAAGATTTCTATCAGTGGAGGATGCAGAAACTAAAGTGGCTACCACTTATATCCAGGTGAAACTTGCAGTGGAGACAGGAGGGCATCAACCTACCTTCAAAACCTTCAACTAAAAATGTGTGTAGCCTACAAGAAGTGCAGGCATAAATATGAGGCAGAGATTGAAGGAAGAGCCAACTAATGAGACTCATCCCATGTGAGAGACCCAAACTCTAAAACTTTTAACACTTTGCTAGCAGACAGAAACAGCATAACTGTCTCCAGAGAGGCTTCAATCAGTAGCATAAACAAATATCAGGGAATCTCGTGGGGAGTGAGCAATAGAAGTCAGTCAGCTGGAGGGGGTCAAAGACACCACAAGAAGACCTATAGACTCAACTAACCTGGACCCAAAGAGGCTCAGAGAGATTGAACCACTAACCAAGGAGCATGCAGGAGCTGAACCTAGGTCCCATACAAGCATATGTGTAGGTTGGTCTTCACATAAATCACCTAACAATTTGAAGATGGGGCTGTCTCTGACTCTGCTTACTTGGGCCTCACTGAGAGAAGTTGTACTTGGACTTACTGGAGCTAAATGGCTCAGGATTTCATAGAAACAAGGGGGAGCTTCCACTTCCTTAAGGAGAAGAGAAAGGTTTTATGAGAGAGGAATTTGTAAGAGTTGGACTGAAAAGATAGAAGTGAGAGGGATTGTGATGAGAATGTGAAGTAAATAATAACAAATAAATTGTTGAAAAAAGGTGAATTTAGGTGAATCCTAAATATTTAAATAAGTATGTAAAATGGAAAGCAAGAAATTAATAGTCTAACTAATTCAATATAAACCTGTTTGTCAGCTTTGATAAATTTAACAGTACAAGTTAGCAATCTTGTTGGACTGACCAGGGCCATTTTTTGACAAGTCAAAAGTTATCTGCATTTTAAATATTTTAACTATGTCCCCAAATTCTTCATATATGGATATTTCTCAGTTAAAATATACAATATTTTGGACTAACTGTACACTTACAATTTATATTCACTGTGACAATAAGAAATTATAAAGATTACTTTCTGAAAACAAATGTCATTTAAAACAATTGATTCAAATAAAGCACAGATGAAGCTGGTGTGTGTAGAAAGTGCAAATGGTATTGATGCAAACAGTAGACTATAGATGTCTGAGTTCCTAAGAGTTTCAAAATATAAATTTGAAATTTTAATAAAGGGTTTATTAAAACTGGGCTTGAAGATACTAAAACATCAAACATTTACGAACTGCAGCCTTTAAAAAAAAATTCTAGAAACAATTGTTGCATTCCACTATTAATTTTCTTCCTTATATTACAAAACAATACTTAAAATGCCATTTTCAGAATCAGAAATTTAAGCAATATCATTATTTTTGTAAGAAATGACCTTTAAAACCCTAGAATTCCAATGAGCAATGAGAAAGAGAAGGTGGTATTCACCTGTTTCTCCTTTGTAAAATGTGAATGCTAAGTGATCCTGTAACATTTAGTTGTGGCCAATTTGTAGGCAGTGTGTTTTGACATTACATTGAGTTGAAATCATTTCAGTAATGATTATGTAAATTATGACAGGCAGGCATTTTAGCAATAAGATTACAACCACAAACAATAAATTAACAGAATGATATTACTCCATTTTGTATATCATTTCCACCACTGAGCTTTTTGTTTTGTAATCTGGATTATAAGAGAAGCAGGGTGTAGACTGCTTCATATTTCTCAGAATCCTGGCTCATCATTCTGTTCAAATCAACAAAAACTGTGTGCTAAAAGTTCACTATAACAGTTATTATAGCCCACTCATTATCAAGGTTTGCAGCACAGGGCATGGTTAGGCAATCTCATTCCAGCCCAATAAACTTGCCTGCCCACTGTCATCTTCAAATTCTCTGATTGGTTTCAGCAACATTTTGTTCATTTTGGCAGACAAGTATGTTCTTTTTCTTGCTTAAACTGATCCTCATTTAAATGTTTTTATGACTAAAATAAATGAAATAATTTCTCAACCATTTTTTTGTTGTTCACATTTTTCTACAAACAAAACTGATGTGTTTATTCATTTTGTACTTTGCAACTGTGATAAGTGTATGCATTATATTTCTACTACAAAATTGGAATTGTGTTTTTAATTATTTGGAATATGTATTTTAAATATGAATCTAGTCAATTTTATTTGTTTAAATTTCACTTACCATGAATACAATATAGTATCATTAAAATCATTTCATTGACTGATTATTTTATGGTCTTTTTTTTGCCCAGTGTTTGGTTCTATCCTATGTCTCTGGGATCTCCATTCTCCAGTTCCTGGTCATCCAGGTACTGTAAGGTATGGCTTCCCTCTCTTGACATAGGCCTCAAGTGGGATTAGTCATTGGCTGATCACTGCTACAATTTCTGTACCACAATTAACCAAGTACATTTTTCAGGCAGGACATATTGTAGCTAGAAGTCTACCACTGGAAAGACTTGCCTGGTTACAGAAGATGGTTGATTCAGAATCTTCAACAGAAGAATTACTAAAGAAAATATGGTATCTTTACAAAATTAACTCAGCTACTAGAAACAATGATACTATGAAATTTTCAGGCAAATAAATGGAACTACCTGAATGAAGTCACCCTGACCCAGAAAGACAAACATGATATATGCTCACTTGTAAGTGGATATAAACTGTAAAGTAAAGTATAATCATGCTATAATTCATTGACCCAAAGATGCCAAGTAACAAGGAGGGCTCAAGGGGGATGCAAAGATCTTCCAGGAAAGAGAAATAAAATACATATTGAGGGTTGACTTGAGGAGAGTGGGAAAGGTATAGGAGGAATCTGGGAGGGGCAGATGGAAGAGGGAGTATTGAGAGAGAAAACTAGAACCTGGAGCAATTAGAGGTTAAGGTGGAACTATATCAAGTTTCAATAAGACTAGGTATATCCTCTCATATTAATGTTAGAGGAAGTTACCCAGTAGAAGGAGAAGTGTCCCAAAAGCAGACAAAAGTGTCAGAAAAAGCTCCCTCTCTTTCTGAGTCCTACAAAACACCAAGCTATACAACTACAACATATAAACTGGTACATGGGCCTAGATTAGACCCATGGTAGTACAGTGGAAGTTCCCACAAATCTATTTTGATTATCCTATGACTCTTAGTAATGGATGCAGAGTTTGAATAGGCCATCTCCTATAACCAGGCAACACTTCCATTGATTGGGATACCAACCCACCACAAAACCTTCATTCTTTTTTTTTTTTTTTTTTTTTTAATTTATTTGTTTTGTTTTTTTTGTTTTTTTTATTAGATCTTTCATTTACACTTCAGATACCATCCCGTTTCCCCATCCCCCCCCCTTAGAAAACCCCTATCCCATGCCCCCTTTTCCTTTTTGCATTTATACATTTTTTTAAGAAATGTTAATCATAGGCTTTATAAGTTTGGTATTGTTCAATCAGAGGTGTAACCCACTACCCAACCTAGATATATCAACTATCTTTGACTGGTGGAGATACATAAACATCTGCTTCCCTGTTTCCCCCCTCTATCTCTCTTTCATCACCTAGCTTCTCCTCTCCTTCTTCTTCTCCTCTTCTTACTCCTTTTCTTCCTCTCAGTACTCCTCCCACCTTAGCTCCTCCTACACATCACCCTTCCTGTTAAAAGGAAACTTTTCTCTCAAAATACAATTAGAGCATAATTATGCCTATTTGTACCAGTGAGGTACAAGATAGTCCTAATACCCAGTCCATCCTTTTGTTGACTAACCAGCACCTCTGTCATCTATCCTAATTAAAACACTTAGTTCTGAACCTGGCTTTTTCCTTGGCTTTAGGATGAATGTCAGCTGATGACCATACACTCAGATCTTTTCTCTCAAAGCAAATAGCTATAAGTTTTCAACCCCATCAGAAATCCAGAATGACTGAGTTGACTATAATTGTGGGAAGCACCAAGCATAGCTTCTAAAACTTAGCCAATTTATAGAGACCTCTGAACACCTGGACACTAGAGTTAACAGGCAACACTCCAGATTACCTTACATGGATAGCTGGTTTTCAAAACATCAGAAATCCTTAGAATTGACATGACAAACATTCCAGTATCAATGTTCATTTTCATTAGAGACCTGTCTGCTCCGGACAGCTTCCTATGTTAAACTCTAAGAAGAAATTGAGCATCCTTGGAGTTACTCCAGTTGTGGTGAGACAGCCACTAGGCAAGAATTGCCACTTTCCTTCTACAGACAAATTACTGTCCAGAAAAGGACACACTTGCAGAATAGTCGACTGATTATATCTGCCTAGACAGAGTAATCAGCCCTTAATAATTCTGCAGCACTAAGGTCTGTCAGATGATCCTGGGCCAGAAGGCAGAAGAACAGATGCTCCAAAACCTTCATTCTACAGTTTGTCCTGTCAGCATCATATCCTGGGGTAGAAGTAGCACAGATATTGTGGAATGGCTAACCAATGAATGATCCAATTTTAAAGCCATGCCACAGTATCAACAAAGACATCTGGACCCTGAGAAGTACAGACAAAAGCAAGATAACTGGAAAGGCAGGTTCCAGTCAGGGACAGTGAGTGTATGCAGCACTAGAGTTAACCAGATGGAGAAAGGCAAGCGCAAGAATGTAAGCAAAAGAATCCAAAGTTACATGGCATCATCAGAACCCAGTTCTCCAATCATAGCAAGCCCTGAACACCCCATAACACCAGAAAAGCAAGATTCAAAATTAAAATAACTTTTCATGATGATGATACAGGACTTTAAGAAGGACATGAATAACACTCTCAAAGAATTTAAGTAAAACACAGGTAGACAGGTAGAAGACCTGAAAGAGGAAACACAAAAATCCCTTAAAGAATTGCAAGAAAACACAACCAAACAGGTGAAAGAATTAAACAAAACCATCCAGGATCTAAAAATGGAAGTAGAAACAATAAAGAAATCACAAAGGGAGACTACCCTGGAGATAGAAAACCTAGGAAAAAGATCAGGAGTCATAGACACAAGTATCACCAACAGAATACAAGACATAGAAGAAAGAATCTCATGTACAGAAGATACCATGGAAAACATTGACACAACTGTCAAAGAAAATGCAAAATGCAAAAAACTCCTAGCCTGAAATATCCAGAAAATCCAGGACACAATGAGAAGGCCAAACCTAAGGATAATAGGTATAGATGAAGGTGAAGATTCCCAACTTAAAGAAGCCTATAGAACTACAAATAGCCTATATCAGAAAAGAAATACCTCCCGCCACATAATAATCAAAACATCAAATGTACAAAACAAAGAAAAAATACTAAAAGCAATACAGGAAAAAGGTAAAGTAACATATAAAGGCAGACCTATAAGAATTACACCAGACTTCTCACCAGAGACTATAAAAGCCAGAAGATCCTGGACCGATATCATATAGACCCTAAGACAACATAAATGCCAGCCTAGACTACTATACCCAGCAAAACTCTCAATCACTATTGATGAAGAAAGCAGGATATTCCACGACAAAACCAAATTTACACAATATCTTACCACTATTCCAGCACTTCAAAAGATAATTGGAAGAAAACTCCAACACAAGGAGGGAAACTATAACCTAGAAAAAGCAAGAAAGTAATCTTCCAACAAACCCAAAAGAAGATAACTACACAAACATAAATCCACGTCCAATAAAAAAACAACAGGAAACAACATTCATTTTTCCTTAATATCTTTTAATATCAATGGATTCAACTCACCAATAAAAAGACATAGACTATCAGACTGGATACATAAACAAGACCCAGCATTTTGCTGCATACACGAAATGCACCTCTGTGAAAAAGACAGACACTACCTCAGAGTAAAAGGATGGAAATCAATCTTCCAAGCAAATGGTCCCAAGAAACAAGCCGGAGTAGCTATTCTAATATCAAATAAAATTGATATTCAACCAAAAGTAATCAAAATAAATGAAGGACAGTTCATATTCATCAAAGGAAAATGTACCAAGATGAACTCTCAATTCTGAACATCTATGCCCCAAATGCAAGAGCATCCACATATATAAAAGAACCCTTACTAAAGTTTGAAGCATGCATTGCACCTCACACAATAATAGTGGGAGATTTCAATGCCCCACTCTCAGCAATGGACAGATCAATCATGGAAACAAAAACTAAAGCAAGATACAATGAAATTAACAGAAGTTATGAACCAATTGGACTTAAGTGATATCTATAGACCATTTCATCCTAAAACAAAAGAATATACCTTTTTCTCAGGACCTCATGGTACCTTCTCCAAAATAGACCACATAATTGGTCACAAAACAGGCCTAAATGTTCCATGCCAACCCTGACCAGCAGGAATTAAGACATAGAACAACTGGTTCCTTCTCACAGCACTTTACTCAGGATGCTTAGCAGTTGGTAGTCAAGATGGAGAGCCCATGATCCCTTCCTGGGCACAGCTTATAAACCCTGCCAGGAGGCCATGAACTCATGCCACGTATCATCTCTCCATAGGCTCGTGACGCTTGCGTAAGATCAAGCCACCTTGAAGCACAGCCTTCACACCTAATAAGGACTTGTTTATCACTCAGCCCTCGGGTGGCCATCACCATCTTGGGGCGAGGTTCTTATGGCGCCTAACAGTTCCCCCTTTTTGTTTAAATTGGAAAACGTCACAGAAAGCATTGACCTGTACCCAGCAATTAAAGTATTTACAGGGGAAGATTGTACTACCCTCCCTTCAGGATCACCTCCCGGAGTGATGGTAGACCCATCCTGCACTCCTTTTTCGCAGGGATGGGATCAAGAGAATGCAAAACCCATATGCATACAGGTATACCTCCCTGTGCCAAGAAATCTGGCACAGTGCGGGGCCTCGCCCAATATGTGACTATTCTTTCAGGCTAGCAAGCCATGTTTGGGGCATAAAAAGCTTGTGCTATCATGGCAAGATCTCTCTTTCGGGCTTGAGCCATACAGCAGAGGCAATAGAGGCAGAGAACCAAGACACCCAACAAGACTATAGCCAATGCCCCTATGCCCGCCCACTCCTTCAGGTGATGCATTGCTTGTCGAATCCATGAAGACAGTCCCTCAGCCAGCGTAAGATTAATCTGGGTAGAATTCACTGTGAACGATGACAACTCACAGCTCTCTCATCAAGCGAACAAACCCCTCAGACCAATGCTTAGACAAATGCTTAGACAATTCTTTGGACAAATTAGCAGCATGTGTCATGTTATAACAAAGAATGTTGATTTCACACAACCCACTCATCTTCCATTCTCATCCCAACACAGAGTATAAAAACAACTTTCTTTATAGCAATCTAACTTATCTTTATTTATACTACCATAGCTAACTATCCACAAAAAAGTTGGCCAAACACACTGATGTAGGGCTAAAAGAAACATTTCTAAAGGATCCCTTTCTCTCCACACTTTCATAAAAGGATGCACCATAACTGGTACCACCCTATAGAAACAAATACTACCTTCTAATCCTATACTACAATTTCTATTTACACTGGCTATATCATCTTTATAAGGCAAAAAAGGTAATCCTAAACTCATATTACTAATAAAAATGCATGGAAAAACTTGTGCATCATGGCAAATTGGCATTGGAACCTGAAACACCAACAGAATCCCCCATCATGATTTCATCATCACAGGACTTGCTTTTCAGAGTAGAAGCAGGAGGATCATCCAAATTGCATCGACGAACCAGTCTCTCCGGGACCCATATAGGATCATCTCGTGTCTGTGGATAAACACAAACAGATCCTCTGGACCAGGCCAGAACAGGATCAGGGCCGTTCCATTTTCCAGTTAAGACATCTTTCCACCGTACCAATCCTTTTCTTTCTGGAATCCAATTAGTATGTCGTTCAGCAAAGGAATGACCTTGCTCATCCACTTGCAAAAAGTTTAAAGTAAATAATGCAAGGGATATCCTTTCTTTGTGTTGTGTCCATGGCCAATCCCCCCTTTTTGTTTAAGAAGACATTATTTAAGGGTACGATGATGGGCTCTTTCCACTATGCCCTGTCCTTGTGGATTATAAGGCAATCCATGTTTTAACATAATTTGCATTTGTTCACAAAAGGATACAAATGAGGCAGCTGTATATCCCAGGCCATTATCTGTTTTAATAATCTGGGGCTTACCCCAGGCTGCCCATGCCTCTAGGCAATGTGCAATGATATTGCAAGCCTTTTCCCCCGTTAAAGGGGTGGCAAAGATAAGTCCTGAACAAGTGTCCACTGAAACATGGATATATTTTAATTTTCCAAATTTGGAAAAATGAGTCACATCCATTTGCCAGATTCGAAGAGGCTGCAGGCCTTTAGGATTAACTCCCACTCCTGGAGGATTATGATGAACTCTGCAATCCGGGCAGATCTGTCTAGCAGCCTCTCTGGAGATGCCAAATTTAAGCTGTAATGTATTAGCATTGACATGAAAATTGGCATGAAATTGTTTAGCCAGATTTACTGGAATTTCAGTAAGAGAAGGGAAGACAAACTCCCTTCGAGTAGCCTCATCCACTTCGGTATTAGCAGTACTTATAGGTCCTGGTAGACCTGTATGGGCTCTCACATGTTGCACAAAAAATGGAAGTTGCCGTTTTCATAGAAGATCTTGTAATTCAGCAAGCAAGCAAAATATAGGACTGGAGGTCTTAATTTTACGAGCCACTTCTAATTCCTTTAATAAATTTACCACATACAGGAAATCAGAAATCAAATTAAATGATTGTGGGAATTTTTTAAACACCTCTATTACTAACTTCAATTCAATAATTTGAGGTGAAGCTGGAGCAAATTGTATAATCACTGGTTCATTGGTATTAACATTATAAGAACCACAGCCAGTCTTTGATCCATCAGTATAAATAATGGCTGCCCCAGCTATTGGAAAATTGTTTGTCACTTTGGGCATAACAATAGGGTGTTCCTTAAAAAATTGAATCAAAGGATGCTGGGGATAATGATTATCAAACTCTCCAGCATATCCACATTTTAAAATTGCCCAACCATCCACAGTGGCACATAACACTTGCAATTGATTGCTGTTATAAGGAATTATAATTTTAACTGGCTCTATTCCAAAATACTGGAAAGACTGTTGCACTCCTTCTAGAGTGAGTATAGCAACAGCAGTAGGATAATGATCCAAGGTTTTTGCAATGGATATTTTTGGATCAATCCATTTTAATGGTCTATTCTGCCACAAAACAGCAGTAGGTTGAGCGTTTGTTTTAAAAATAATTAATAAAATATTTTCTGTGGATTCACAACATCACAATGACGACTTTGCTATCTCCTTTTCTACAGTTTTCAACACTTTTTGCCCTTCAGGAGTCAACTCTCTGGGTGAATCCAATGCAGCATCTCCACACAGAAGAAGCTGAAGCTGATAATTGGGAATTTTCAAATAGGGCCTAATCCAATTAATATCTCCCAATAATTTTTGAAAATCATTTAAGGTCTTAAGATGATCTTTTCGAATCTCAATCTTCATTGGCATTACTTTATCAGACTCAATTTTTGCACCCAAGTAGAATACTACTTGGTCTTGTTGGACCTTTTCAGGGGCTATATACAACCCCTGAGCTTGCAATTACTCAACTAATAAATGATAGGCTTCTTGTAACTGTTTTTCATTCTTATGTGATAATAAAGCATCATCTACATAATGAAAACATTTAAGATTAGGAAATTTGTCTCTAGTGGGCTTAATGGCTGCTCCTACATAAAACTGACATATAGTAGAGCTATTAGCCATGCCTTGATTTTTTTTTTTTTTTTTTTTTTTTTTAGCAGTGTGATGGAAGCTAACAGAATCAAGGAAGGAAAGAGTTATTCTAAGTCATAACTCTAGGGATATAGTCGAGTATGGTGAAGAGGTATAGTGGAAGACTAGCTCCCAGATGTAACAGCCAGACTGAGGAGACTGGATATACCTCATGGCAAAGACAGTCTAGAAATATACAACCAACCAGGAGTGAGGCAAGGCTGTGACCACTGATCCTCATATTTCATATAGGCATATCTTTGAACTAAGAGCCACCTGGCAAAGTTTCCACAGCTTCCCAACATAGTCTTCACGTCTGGTAATACTTCATGAACCTCTTTGGGATTTTTCAGATGAAAATCACAATGCATAGATATATGCTTTGTGATCAAAGATACAGACTATAGTCTCTTTAAAAGTTGTCTTTAAGTTATATAGTTCCTCAAAATTCTTGACCATCATTTTCAGTTCATCCATATACTTAAATATTAGTGTAAGTATTTTGATTTCAAACCAATTCCCCATGAGATATGCCTTATTTAGAGAAATAAAATCTTTTTAAAATATTTATTTTTCTTTATATTTATTTATTATTTTCTTTATATTTATTTATTTATTTATATTTATAAGTGTGTAACTGTGTGAGTATATGCAAATGAGTTTAGGTGGCTATGATGGCCAGAAATTAAAGGCAGGTCTCCCAGATGGGAAATGACAGCTAAATAAGATTCTTCATAGTGTTTGTATTTAAATCAGTCCTAGATAAGAGCTCATGCTCAATGACTGAGCTATTTCTCCAGACTTCACTTTTGCTTTTGCTCAACGCTGCATGATTATTTAAAATACATATTTTAAAAACTGAAATATATATTAATTCTAGTAACACTAAATTTCAGCTGAATCTCTATGGAGACACTCATTTTGTTTACAAATAAATACAACTTTACTTCTGGATCTTAATAAATCTGAGGCTGTTTTCATTCATAAGCTCATTATTGCACTGAGTAGAAACTTCAGTATTATGTGAAGAACCTAGGAGATATTTATTTATATTTGAGATACACACTGAAAATCACATTTTAAAAGTGCAGACAGGAATGCTGAAATTATTGAAATAAACTCTGGGAATTCCTTGAAGTGCAATATCTTTTTGACATGAGTCGAAGAGAGATGCTATACATCAAATTCTAAAGTATAAATGCACCTATAAGTCAGAACTCTCAGAAAATGACCTTTTTACAAGTTCAGTGAAGTAAACTGTAATTGATTGTAAAACAGTTTTAAAAAGTGGATATTATATCTATGGAGGATCTGAGTTTAAAGAGCACAAGAAACTCTAAAATGCATCATAAAATATAAACCTGATCAATAGTAATTAATGTAAAAACAACAGTAAAGTAACATACACTTTTCAACTATTAACTCTGTAGTAGTAATTATGTCTTAGAAGAATCATCAAAGATCTGTGCTATTACTTATATTTTGTAGACTGAATTTTGTGTGGAATATGAACATTTCTGAATGATAGTGAACACTGTTGTGGGTAGTTTATAATTTCTATTCCCTTATCCTCCATTTGTTTGTAATTACTAATTTTACAATAATTTTCAATTTGATTGGCTGGCAACATTGTTTTGCAAGTCCAACCAGAATGTCTAGTTTTCTACCCTGAAGACTGTCAATTACTATCACCTAATTTGTATACTCCAATAGTCCTCACCCAAGGTCATGTTGAACCTAGAAATATACAGGTGCCAAATGCTAGGCCTAACCTTGACCAGTGCTTCAAGTAGACTCTTTTTTGTCTACTTGACAAAATGCATGCTAGGACTGAGTTTTAGTTACTCTGGCTATCAATTAGATCAGTTGTATTATAATCTAGGATTTGTTTCTAATTTATCCATTTGTAATTCCTAGTAATGTGAAATACAGAACATATATTTTTACAAATATGTATCTCTTCCCCAACTTAAAGAACTATATTATTCTCACTTTAGTTCTACAAAGGGCTTTGAAAGAAGTATTTAAGAATTCTGAGAAAAACAAATACCTAAGAAGCCACAGGGGATACATAAATATAGAATTAATAAAATTACAGGAATTAATACTTATCCTTTATATCACTGAATGTTAGTGCTTTCATATACCCAACAATAAGAAGGAAACTAGAGAGGACTGGATTAGAAAACGGGATTCTTTTTCTTGTTGTTGTTGTGTCCAAGAAATATACCTTATCATCAACAATAAATGCTGCCATAGGATAAAAGAATAAGGAATGAGATATTTCAAGCATAAAATCTAAGATATAAGAATGCACATATATTTTAGTTTTCTAATATTTTTTATTCACTCTACATAACTATCACAACCCTCCTACTTCCTCTATCCATAGTCTTACCCTTACATATTCCTCCCTCATTGCACATTCCTCTTCTCCTCAGAGAAAGAGGAGCCCTTCTTGGGTACCAACCCATCCTGGTACATCTAGTTCCAGGAGGGCTATGCACATTTTTTCCCACTGAGTCCCAACTATGTAATCTAGGTAGAGGAAGGGAAACCAATGGCAGGGAATAGAGGCCAAGACAGCTCCTGATCCACTTCTTAGGGAGCCCAGGTGAAGAACAAACTGCACATTTGCTACAAATATATGTACTTTAATCTCTATCAAAACAAATATTAAGGTAAAGCTAGTCAGAAAAAACAAAGTCACTTCATACTTATCTATATAACAATACATTAAAAGAATATTACAATTCTAAATGTATACGGACTAAACATGGGTATAGCTTTTATCACAAAACAATTGTAACTTGATGCAAAACCACAGAATAAAGTCAAAATGATAATAGTAGGCAACTTCAAGACCCTACTCTAACAATTAGACAACTTATCCTGACAAAAACTAAAGGCACAAACTTCAGAGTTAAATGACAATATAAATAAAGTCTTTTAATTTATACTTTAAAATAGAAGCAAACAGTTGATAATTATTTGATACCAATATTTACATTATTTTTGATGTAATTAATTTAAATTAAAATTATTCTTTGGGAAACATTAGTTTTAGTAACTCATCAAAGCTGCTTATTTAGCCTCTGGGATCACTGTTCTACTTAACAAAATGGTCAATGCCTAGATAAGGGATATTAGAAATAGATTAGTAATTTAAAAAAGAGTAATCTTTAATCTACTAAAAATGAAAATGACACTATGGCAAAATTACACTGAACTGCATGTGAGTTCACAATGGATATTATTTTGGGTATAGTAACTTGTAGATTAATGTTATGTCTATGTTAATTAAGGTGAAGTCTTCTGTATTTGTTTATATAGAGGGTTTTTATTAACTAAGAATAATTTATTTAAAAAATAAAATAAAAACTTTTAGAAAACATTTTCTACATTTTCCATGCTTTTATAAAAACTACTTGCCATTGACTGATATTCAGTTGGTTTTGATTTACAGTTATCATTTACAGCTGCATAATTTTACATCACATGATGCTATCTCCCAGAGCTTTTCATTCACTGCTAGAGAAGAATAAAACTATGTACCTGCAAACCATTAAAAATAAAGTTCAATCTATTTTGAAGTTTGTTATATAAAAAGTTGTTTACCAAAATAAATACAAAAATGAGTACCACCTTTTAATTAAAATGTATAATTTTTTTTCGATACAGGGTTTCTTTGTATAGCTCTGGCTGTCCTGGAACTCACTCTGTAGAACAAGCTGGCCTTGAACTCAGAAATCCACCTGCCTCTGACTCCCAAGTGCTGGGATTAAAGGCGTGCACCACCACTGCCCGGCATACTTTTTTATTTTTATTGTTTCTTTATAATTTTGATTGAGTATTTTATAATATCATATATCAACTTTTATTAATATATACATTATATATATTTCAAATGCTAATATAATGTCTTTGATTTCTGATTACAGTTAATTTGTTAAGAGTGATAATTTTTAAAATTTTATTCATTTACATTTCAAATGATATCCCCTTCCTAGTTATCCTTCCAGAATTCCCCCATCCCTCCTCCCTCTCCCCCATCACTGTTCCAGCATTGAGCAATGCTGGAGCATCAAGCCTATACAGGACCAAGGGCCTCCCCTCCCACTGATGTCAGATAAGGCCATCCTCTGCTACATATGTATCTGAAGCCATGGATCACTCAATATATACTCTTTGGTTTATGATTTAGTCCCTAAGAGCTTTGGGTGGTCCGTTTAGTTGATATTGTCCTTCCTATGGGGTTGCAATCCTTTTCAGCTTCTTCACTCCTTCCCTAGCTCTTCTATTGGGGTCTCTGGGCTCAGTCTCATGGTTGGCTATGAGTATCTACATCTGTATTGGTCAGGTGACGGTAGACTCAGGGAACAGCCATATCAGGCTCCTGTCAGCAAGTGTTTCTTGGTATCAGCAATAGTGTGGGATTTTGGTGTCTGTAGATGGGATGAATACCTATGTAGGACAGTCTCTGGATGGTCTTTCCTTCACTCTCTGTTCCACTTTTTGTCCCTATCTCTCCTTTGGGCAGGAATATTTCTGGGTCAAAAATTTTGATATGCATGGGTGGCCCCTTTCCTCAACTGGGGCCTTACTTATCTACTGGAGGTAGACTCTACAGGTTCTATCTCCACTTTGTTGGGTATTTCAGCTAAGTCATCACTGTTGGATCTTGGGAGCCTCTTGCTTCCCCGGCATCTGGAACTTTCTCGTGGCCATTCTTGGTTCCCCATCACTCACTCCTGCATATTTCTATTCAATTTCCTGACCCTTTGTACTTCTATCCTGCCCTTCCAAAACCAGGTCTTGCGCTCTTTGTCCTTCTTCTCTTCTTTCCCTCCCAGGTTCTTCCCTGCCTGTAATTATATTTCCCCTTCTATGTAGGATTGAAGCATCTACATTTAGAATCCAGAGAACTAAATAACCCTTTTAAAAATGGAGTAATAGCTAAACAAAGAATTCTCAACTGAGGAATCTCAAATGGCTGAGAAGCACTAAAAAAAAATGTTTAACATCCTTAGTCATCAGGCAAATGCAAATCAAGATGACCCTGAGATTCCACCTCACACCAATCAGAATGGTAAAGACCATAAATGACAGCAGATGCTGTTGAGCATATGGAGAAAGAGGAACACTTCTCCATTGCTGGAAGGACTGCAAGCTGGTAAAACCACTTTGGAAAACAATCTGGTGGTGCCTCAGAAAACTGGAAATAATTCTAACTGAAGATCCAGCTAAATCACTCTTGGATATATACCCTAAAGATGCTACAACATATAACAATGACAAATGCTCCACTATGTTTACAGCAACCTTATTTTTAGGAGCCAGAATCTGGAAATAACCCAGACGTCCCACAACAAGGAAATAGATAAGGAAAATGTGGTACATTTACAAAATGAAGTACTACTCAGCAATTAACAACAATGACTTCATAAAATTCATAGACAAATGGATGGAACTAGAAAATACCATCCTGAGTGAGTTAACCCAGGCACAAAAGAACACACATGGTATGTACTCACTTATAAGTGGATATTAGCCCAAAACCTCAGAATGCCGATGATACAACCCACAAACCATATGGAGCTTAAAAAGAATGATAATCCTTAACATGAGTTTTGATATATACAAATTAAAATGTACATAAGTAGTTTGTAATATAAAGTAATTTAGATTTTAAAGTGTTCAACAACATGATTGATTATATATAATAAACAATGCTTATTAATACTGTAGAGAAATTGATGGCTAAATTGGCTTGGAATAGCTCAGTTACAAAGAGATAATTTTTAAGAAAATATTCCAAATATGATTGATAGTAATAATAACAATGAAAATAATTGCATATAATCTAATTAGCCTTTTAAGTTAAATATTTGATTGCTAAATATATTCATATTTATCAAATTGGTCATTTTAATTTTTTGTGTTTTACTTTGTATTGAATTTTGCTGATGACTCTAAATTTACACAGGCCTATATATGAGTCTTATATTCTAGTTCTTTCATTTCTTCACTGGTAAAATGAAAAGTTTGATGTTAATTCTCCTGAATATTCACTAGGTTTTAAATATATCACATAGTGAGTATAGTTTGAAAATAAGAGATAACATATCCTGTTGTTATTAATCCCCAAGAATTGATAGGACAGGTAAAGCAATATTTTCAGAGACATTAACCTGTATACTGTTTTTGTAGTTGTATGGTCAATGGATTCTGAGTTGAAGTATCTGAATAATAAATATACCTTAGAATGTGAATTTAGTCTTTGGAAAAATAATGTGATATTCTGAGGAAATAACTACAAAGATTTATGCTTGTCTTATGCTAAGAAAGTAATCAATGCCTAACAAAATATTTTTAAACATTTTCTAGAACATCATGGCTAAATATTTAGAATTTCTGATTTATAATGTATTTATTATGCATATCAGACTTCGAGGATACAACCCTTATCTTCTGTTATATTTTGTCTCATAAGGTAGAAAATCATATAATTTAGATTTAGAAGGGAATCCATACATAGCACAATGATTAACAATATACCTAGATTAAAGGGTTTGATTTTGAAAACAATGTCCCCCTTGGCTCTTTTTTATGATATTGTGCATGGGGAGCTATTTTTACTGGTAGCTGGGAAATGCATTGAAAAAATTAAAGAATGAAAGGGAGTTAAATGGAGATGACAAAAATCAAAGTGAGAAGGAGGTTTTCAAATGAATTGGAAAGAAGTTTATTGACAAGATCTAAATCTGAGAGGATAACTGGTTATCTTCAAATCTTATTTTTAAATTTTTAGCTATCTTTTTATTACATTTTATTTGTTATTTTATTTATTTACATTACAATGTTATCCCCCTTACCAGTTTCCCGTCCACAGGCCCCCTATCCGTTCCTACCTCCTCCTGCCTCTATGGGGGTGTTCCCCCACTCACCCACACCTGCCTCAGCAGCCTAGCATTCCCCTAGTCATCAACTCTCAACAGAACCAAAGGGCTCTCTTCCCAGTGATGCCAGATAAGGTAATCTTGTGCTGCCTATTCAGCTGTAGCCATGGATACCCCCCCCCCCCCCGCAGTGTACTCTTTGGTTGGAGGTTAGATCCCTGGGAGCTTTGGGGGCATCTGGTTGGTTGATAATGTTGTTCTTCCTATGAGGTTGCAAACCCCTTCAGCTCCTACAGTTCTTGCCCTGATTCCCCTGATTCTCCACACTCAGTCCAATGTTTGGCTGTGTACATTCACATCTGTATTAGTCCAGCTCTGGCCAAGCCTCTTAGGGGGACAGCTATACTGGACTCCTGTGAGTAAGCACTTCTTGGAACCAGCAATCTGGGTTTGGTCTCTGCAGATTGGGTGGATCCCTAGGTGGGGCAGTCTTTGGATGGCCTTTCCTTCAGTTTCTGCTCAACTTTTTGTCCCTGCATTTTCTTTTGAAAGGAAGAAAACTGGATTTATATTTTTGAGGTGGGTGGGTAGCCCCATCCCTCAACTAAGGACCATGCCTATCTACTGGATTTAGTCTCTATAGGTTCTACCTAACTTTTGTTGGGTATTTTGGCTAAAGTCCTCTTTGTCGGGTCCTGAGAACCTCTTGGGTCCCTGGCATCTGGGACTTTCTAGTGGGTACTCTCAGTTCCTGCTTGCCCACTGCTATACACCTACTTTCAAATTCTGATCCTCTGGACATTTCCCCCACCTCCTCTTGTATCTGAATTGCCTCCCCTTTCCCTCCCCCTCCTGTCACCCTCACAGATCCCTCTCTTCCTCTACTTCCCAGATATCATTCTCTCCCCCCTACTGAGTAGGGCTATAGCATCCACACTTTGGTGTGATCTTTTTTCTTGGGTTTCATATGGTCTGTGAGTTGTATCATCGGTATTCTAAGCTTTTGTGGGGCTAATATCCACTTATCAGTGAGTGCATACTGTGTGTGTATGGATTTTTTGGTTTTTGGTTTTGTGTGTGTGTGTGGGGGTTGTGTGTGACTGGGTTACCTCACTCAAGAAGTTATTTTTAAGTTCTAAGCATTTGCCTACAAATTTTATGAAATTATTGTTTTTAATAGCTGAGTAGTACTCCATTGTGTAAATGTATCACATTTTTTATGTATCCATTCCTCTGTTGAGAACATCTGGGTTGTTTCCAGCTTCTGGCTATTATAAATAAGGCTGATAAGAACATAGTGGAGCATGTGGCCTTGTAATATGTTGTAGCATCTTTTGGGTATATGCCCAGGACTGATATACATGGCTCCTCATGTAGAACTATTTCCAATTTTCTGAGGAACCTCCAACTGATTTTCAGAATGGTTGTACCAGCTTGCAAGCCCACCAACAATAGAAGTGTGTTGCCCTTACTCCACATTCTTGCCAGCATCTGCTGTCACCTGAGTTTTTGATCTTATCCATTCTGACTGGTGTAAGGTGGAATCTCAGGGTTGCTTTGATTTGCACTTCCCTGATGACTAAGGATGTTGAACATTTCTTTAACTGCTTCTCTTTTCAGACATTTGAGATTCCTCGGATGAGAATTTTCTGTTTAGATCTTTACCCTGTTTTTTTAAATATGGTTTTTGGTTCTCTCGAGTCTAACTTTCTGAGTTCTTTATTTTGGATATTAGCTCTCAATCAGATGAAGAGTTGGTAAAGATCTTTTCCCAATTTATGGATTGGCATTTTGTCCTATTGACAGTGTCCTTCACCTTATAGAAGCTTTTCAATTTTATGAGGTCCCATTTGTTAATTCTTGACTTTAGAGCAGAAGCCATTGGTGTTTTGTTCCAGAAAATTTTCCCTGTGCCAATGTGTTCAAGGTTCTTTTCCACTTTGTCTTCTATTCGAGTCATTGTATCTGGTTGTATGTGGAGGTCCTTGATCCACTAGGATTTTAGCTTTGTACAAAAAGATAAGAATAAGTCAATTTGCATTCTTTTACATGCAGTTGAACCAGCACCATTTGTTGAAAATGCTGTCTTTTCCCCCTGCCTCTCCCCCAGGATGGTTTTAGATACTTTTTCAAAGTTCAAGTGACCATAGGGGATTGTGTTCATTTCTGGGTTTTCAATTCTATTCCATTTATTTATCTGTTCATCTCTGTACCAATACCTTGTGGGTTTTAACACTATTTCTCTGTAGTATAGCTTAAGAACAGGGATAGTGGTTTCCCCCAGAAGTTGTTTTATTGTTGAGAACGGTTTTTGATATTATGGGTTTTTGTTATTTCAGATAAATATGATAATTGTTCTTTCTATCTCTGTGAGGAATTAGTTGAAATTTTGATGGAGATTACACTGAACCTGTTGATTGCTTTCAGCAAGATGGCCATTTTTCAATGGTAATCCTGCTGATCCATGAGCATGGAAGATATTTCCATCTCCTGAAGTCTTTAGTAATTTCTTCAGAGATGTAAATTTCTTGTCATACAGATATTTCATTTGCTTCATTAGTGTCACACCAAGATATTTCATCTTATTTGTGACTATTGTAAAGGGTGTTGTTTCCCTAATTTCTTTCTCAGCCTGTTTATGCTTTGAGTAAGGAATGCTACAGATTTATTTGAGTTAATTTTGTATCCAGCCACTTTGCTGAAGTTATTTATCAGCTGTAGGAGTTCTCTCATGTATTTTTGAGGGGGTCAGTTATGTATACTATCATATCATCTGTAAATAGTTATATTTTAACTTCTTTCTTATTTGTATCCACTTGATCTTCTTTTGTTGCCTAATTCTTCTGTATGGAACTTCAAGAACTGTATTGAATAGATGGGGGGGGGGGAGTGGGCACCCCTGTCTTGTCCCTGATTTTAGTAGGATAGCTTCAAGTTTCTCTACATTTAGTTTGATGTTGGCTACTGGCTTAATGTATATTGCTTTTATTATATTCAGTTATGTACCTTGAATTTCTATTCTCTTCAATACTTTCATTATGAAGGTGTCTTGTACTTTGTCAATGGGTTTTTCAGCATGTAAGGAGATGATATCATTTTTTTCCTTTGAGTTTGTTTACATAGTAGATTATATTGATGGATTTCCATATATGGAACCATCCCTGAATCTGTAGGATGAAGCCTATTTGATCATGGTGAATGATCGTTCTGATGTGTTCTTAGATGTGTTTTGCAAGAATTTTATTGAGTATTTTTGTATTAATATTCATAAGGGAATTTGGTCTGAAGTTCTTTTTTTTTGTTGAGTCTTTTTGTGGCTTGGGTATTAGTGTAACTATGACTTTATAGATTGTATTAGGTAGTGTTCCTTCTGCTTTTATTTTATGAAATACTTTGAGAAGTTTACCAAACGGTAAAAACTAAATGTTCAATTTTATGCTGTTTTCAGGCTCTTGAGTTTACAACCAATAATTAAGATGTTGGCAATTATTGTACGTAATTTTTATTTTTTAAAGTACACAATGACTGTGTATGGCCAACCAAAAGTAAGACAGTGATAATTTAATGATAACTGCTTATTTGTAATTATTTCTAATCATAAAATATGTTTAAATATTGTAAATATCACAAAATTTTGCAAAGGGGCATTTAATTGCTAGTGTAAACTTTTGAAGCTAAATTTCTTTCTTACATTTCATATTGTAACAAATCTTAAAATATAGTTAAGATCTGTATTTTCTCAACTTTACTCTCTGCACACTCATATTTGAACACTGTGTCTCTTATTGTGTATGGTTAATAATTTTATGTTGTATTTTTAAATAGGCCTTTTATCTATTATGTCTATCATATCTTTACAAACATATAAAAATGCAAACATACGAAAATGGAAATATAGACAATTTTGTAAATAATATATATCAAACCTTCATTTATGTTATTTAATACTATGTATCCTTTATAATTTGTCCTTGGCACTGGAAAATAGGTTCATTGCAATTTAATTGAAATAAAATTGTAACTTTGTAATTATCAGAGACCTTATACAATTCATGTATAATTATTTGTAAAATAAATTATCAAACAAAAAATAATATAATTACCTATCACAGTTGAGCATTTGAGACATTTTTTCAGCAATTCAAATTTACCCAATTACTATGATTCCTTACAATTGTCAAGGACAGGGAACAGTGGAAGGTGCCCATGGAATTTTAAAACAGTATCTTCATAAAATAAAAAAGGAGGTGGTATATCCTTGTACACCACAAATTGTTGGGGGCCGACTTTTAGCAGAAAGTGGCTATCAGCTTTGCAGCCATCTTGAGCCATATACCCTGACATGAGATTTAAATTACAATAGCCTACAACAGCTGAGAACACTCTGATAATCTTGGTTTAGATACCTTGCGATTAAAGGTGTGTGAGATTATAGAGATCAGAGTTAGAGACAAGACCTAAGGGCATGATTAAAGGTGTAACTTAGAGGCATGGCTTAGAAGTCAGACTATAGAAGACAGAACCAGAGATCAGAGAATATATAGAATAGACGGAGATCAGAGAATACAGGGGATCATCAGAGACGAATCTCAGACATTAGGTAGAATTTGCCGTCACCCTCGCTCTTGCTGAAGCCCAACCTGCAGACCAGAGCGGCAGCTTGGGCCGGGATACAGTGGCTGCCCAAACGTGGGTTGGCCCAGGCCTCAACATTTTGCTCAGGCCGAGACATTTTTTGGCCACCCCAACGTGGGACTAGTGCAGTCCCCAACATTATTTTGGCGCCCGAACAGGGACTTGAGCTTGGGCCCCAACATTATTTTGGCGTCCAACGTGGGGCTAGTGTGGACCCCAACAACAAATTTATTTAAATTTTGTAGTTTTTATTTTAATTAAAAAAAAATTGGATGCCAAAGAACTTTCTGCTGAGTGTCTATGGAACTTTACAACTAGGCATACTTTGCATAAGTGAAAGGGAAGGATCCACTTACTGGCATATAGCATGATCTTGATCAGGTATTTAATATGGGGAAGAGGGCATGTTTGTATTTTTTCTGCAGGATGCTCAAGGAGCATGGTGGCTGTCAGAGTGATTAGTGAGACATGCTGATGCCTGGACAAAGAATGATGCTGACCTGTAAGCTTGCTGAGTGCCCTGACAATGGTGACTGGGAAGCTGTATTGGACAGATGTTCCCAACCCACTTTGACTTACCGATACCACAGATGGGAAAAGCTGCTATGCCTCAAGTTTTTAGACCTTGTGGGACAGAAAATCAAAAAGAGAATTTCTAATGACTCTTGCAGTTTTTCTTAAACAGGACAGTTATTTGGACTCAATCATGGACTGTTCTAGAAATCAATCCAATATTGAAAGTAACAGTCTTCATTTGGAAGGCTGGTTCTGGACAATTTCAGAGATATATTTGGAAGTTAGCTGCAGTTCTCTATGATGTTATATTAGCAAGAGATAAAGTTGGGACAGGATCTAAATTTCAAACAAGTGTTAGTACATGCATTAAGGCACTTTTAATTGTCAAGTTAAAATTATTCTTGTTTCTTCTATAATATTTGTTGGGGTCCACACTAGCCCCACGTTGGGGCGGCCAAAAAATGTCTCGGCCCAAGCAAAATGTCTCGGCCCAGGCCAACCCACGTTTGGGCGGCCACTGTATCCCGGCCCAAGCTGCCGCTCTGGTCCGCAGGTCATGGTTCAGCAAGAGAGAGAGAGTGAGGCTGGACTCGAAGAATGCAGACCAGACAGAGTGTAATTCAATCCCGTTTATTTTTCAGTCTAAGTCCTAAGTCTTGAGTTCCTAGTGCCTAGTCCCTAGCTCCTAGTCCCTCCAAGTTCTTTCTCCAAGTTACTTCTTCCAAGTGCCTGCTACCTAATGCCTAATTCCTACTCCAAGTTGTACTCCAAGTTGTACTCTCTGAAGTGTCTCCTTCTCTCTTCTGTGTCTCCCTAATGTCTTCTCTCTGCTGTGTCTCAATAATGTCTTCTCTCTGCTGTGTCTCCCTAATGTCTTCTCTCTGCTGTGTCTCCCTAATGTCTGATTCTCTACTGTCTGCCTCTGCCTTTTATATGTCTTACTTCTAAGCCATGCCTCTAAATTACACCTTTAATCAGGCCCTTAGGTCTTGTCTCTAAATCTGATCTCTACACTTCTAAGTCATACTCTTAAGTCACACACCTTTAATCTCACACACCTTTAATCTCACGCACCTTTAATCTCAAGGTATCTAAACCAAGATTATGGGAGTGTGCTCAGCTGTTGTAGGCTAGTGTAATCCAAGTCACATATCAGGGTATATGGCTCAAGATGGCTGCAAAGCTGATAGCCACTTTCTGCTAAAAGTCGGCCCCCAACAAATATTTAATGTAAGTTGCATTGATTGTATACTTTCTTTTGTTATTGGATATTCTATCTATCTACATTTCAGATGTCACCACCTTTTCCCATTTCCCCTCAACAGAACATCCCCATGCCATCCCTCCTCCTGCCCTCTGCCTTCATACCATCTTAATTAAATGCAAAAAAATGGGCTGCAGGAATATGATTGTACACTTTCCAATTGTGTCGGTGTGTTGAAACCTGGCATGTCTGTTATGAGAGTCTATCAACAAGCGTTTGTTTTATTGCTCTGAGTATCATAGAAACTTGGTATTCTGAAACAAGCTTGCAAGCACTGGAAGAAGTGAGTCAGGCTTGAAGCAGAACCATGAGGTTAGTGGGCTTGATTATTGCTGGTATAGCATCTTTAATTACATTAATTGCTGGCACCACTGCTTCTGCAATTGCTTTGACACAAGAAGTTAAGACAGCAACTTTTGTTAATCATTTAGCCAGAAATATTATTAATGTGTTAAATAAACAAGAGGATTTAGATAGACATTTGGAACATCGGATTCATGCTCTTTATCCTGTTCAAGTTATTGGAAGGAGGTTCAGAGTTTAAGAGTAAGTAGCCATCTCTAGTGTCATACCAAATACAACTGGATTCATGTTAATTCTAGAATTTACAGTGGTAGTCATTATAATTAGAAAAAAGTTTAAAGACATTTGCAGTATATTTGGCATAATTATATTTCAATAAAGTCATTCAAAATAATACTATACACCTGTTGCTGAAGATATTCCATAATACCTGGTGCTCCTTCATGTATGACCATTGCTTTAAAAACATGAAGAACTAAGTAAATACAATGTATTTTTTTGTTTATTTAAAAATTCAATAACATTTAAATTAGCAGATATCTCAAATGTCTTTGATGAATAAAAATAATTGCTCTCAAAAGTCCAGCAAAAGCTTCTAAAAATTGACAATATTTTAATTTAAAATATCATGTATATGCAAAGAAAAAAATGACCAAAACAACTTTTAAGCATAAGAAATTATGATACAAAACATATATGTATAACATATTTTGTGATTCAATTGCAGCTATGAAATTGTTGTTTAAGCATCGGGATAAATATACCAAATGGTAGACTTCTATGAATTTTCCAAATTTACTTTTATTACTACAATTGGGTAATTTTTGGCTAAGATTCCATTTAATTTCAGTGTGAGATATTTATATATTATATATTATATTATTTATATTTATTTTATTATACAAATATTGTATGTGTATATGTATTTGTATGTATGTCTATTCCTATTGAAAGTTAAACCAATTGATACAAAATGAGACCATAACTTTGAAGGGGAGTGGTTGTGTTATATAATAGTGTTGGGAGAGTAAGAAGAAAAATGTTTTAATTTTTACAATCTCAGAACTAATATAAAAACATATGTATAGAAATTTTTAAAAGAAAATCTGATAGAACATTTTCATTCATTTTGTAATTGAAATATTTTTATAGGAAAACACCAAAAGTAGACAATTCATATAAAATACATTAAAACATCTTCATTTTAAGAAAATACTTCATGAAAACATGAAAAAGTAAGCCTCAGAATGAGTTTCTTCTAACAGTATGCCACATCTGCTTGTTTTCTCTGAAATCTGCTTTTGGAAAACTGCCATACATATATACTGCACCCCACAAACCACATACATTTCTCTCTCTCCTGCTTTTAAGTAACCTCCCTTTCCTCTGCTGTTCTTGTGTGAGTTGTGTATATCCTATTTCTGACGTATTCTGTCAGATCATTCTGTTTCATCATTTTGAATGCCCCTCACTTAGATGTCACTTTTAAACATTGCTACTTCCTTCTACACACTAATCTTGCCTTTATTGTTATGGAGTAAAGGTCTGTACTAAGGGCATGTCTGTATTTCAGCCATATCAAACTACAACCCAGGACATGTTTGTATTCTGGCCAGATGATATAGAGTGAGAATGACTTCGGATGTGGTCACTTGTGCGAGTAGCCATGTTGCTGGATTAAAATTTCTATACACTCAAAATTTTAAGTTTGTGCTTACATGTGTTTTTGAGTATTTTCTTAGTTTGGCAAATATTTAGAATATAATACACTGTACAATATTTTAAAATCATGCACAATTGATAATATGAAAATTCAATAATCATTTAGGACATTGCTCTTACTATGCTTCTCAAGTTGGATAGAATTTAATGGCTAGGTATATGTTAGTTTTTTATATACAGTGTAAATGATGAAAGTATGAAACAGTATAGAAAATCTCCACATTTTCAGAGTCATACTTTCTGCAACATTTTCAGAACACAGGAAAGAAAGATTATTTAAAAACAGGAGAGAGAAAAGTATGTGGTTTGTGGGGTACAGCATGTATGTATTGTAGCTTTCCAGGAGCAGGTGTCAGAGAGAACAAGCAGATGAAAATGTTCATGAAATTTGAAAGCTAACATCTGATCACCCAATATCAATGATGCCAATCAATATTTTTTCAAGGAAATTGAAAATAAGAATTTAGATATCAATGATATTAAAGATATTAATGATATTTCAGTTGCAGTACAGGTTAATTCATATGATCTATTCCAATAATCATCCTGATTGTAATCACTAATTGAAAAAGAATGAAACATGTATGTTTTACAATCCTAGTCCATTCTCTTATCGCCTATGTACCATGTAATAGACTACAGGGAAATACCTTTTGGTTTTAATGAAAAAATAGTGCCTTAGAAGAGAAGTCCTCCTTCAAACAGGATGGTATTTGTCACCGTGAATACAAGTAATTCATAGTTCACAACCCCTTTTCTTTTGTAAAATAACCAAATATTAAGAAGTTGAAAATGTTATAACATCATTAGGATTTGGAAAGCAAGAGAGATAGGGACTATCACAAATGAGTTGAGGGATAGAAATATCATTATATATCACAATATATTGTATAGAAAAATCTACTTTTAATAAAAAAAAATTAGATTATAAAAACCAATAAGAGACAAGATAATTAGTAAGGATCCAGTACAAAGTACTTGGAAATAAATTACTCAAAATCACAAGAATAAAATTTAAATTTACAGATTAAAAATTATGTAGCAAAGTTAAAGCACAGTAAGAATTCTGTGCTTTTTGTTTTATTTAAATTATGTCTGTATAAGGCTGTAGATAAAGCCATTACTTCATTGTATGCAAACATCAATAATAGGAATAATATCAACACCAGAAAGGCAAGAACAATAAGATCTTATCTTTAACTTATTTGCATATTAATATTCAACTGACTTTTAATGTAGACTATTGATATATTTAAGGTATTTGAGAATGACTGAAATGCAGAGATCATCCACCAGTCTTGTTTGTCTGAGAATAATCCTGCAATCACTTCTCTATATTACTCTGCTATTTTAGCTATTCTTTTTCTTTTGAGACTGCTACTATTTATCCAATTTTATGCCTTTTTATTCCTTTCTCTCATCTTTTTCTATTCATCTGTCAACGTCCTTCACTTTCCATGTTTGGCCAATTCTTTATTTAGTATATCATTATCAAAAAAATGAAAATGTTGCTTTTTGTACACATGGAATTACAATATTTGGTGGCTTATTGTATTTTATTAGATAATATTAATTGGAAACTCAAGTGATAATAATGACTGAGTTTCATATAACATAGCCAATACTATCTAACATTTAAAATTTATTTATTTACTTTTCATCACATTATCAACCTTCCCTTTCTTCCCAGCACCCCCTCATGCAGATCCTCTCATTACCTCCTCCCTTTTTTTTCTCTGAAAAGGAGGAACCACTTTCTTAGGATACCTCTACTCTTATCCCTATGTCATATTATTAAGTCACTGTAGGACTAGGCAAATCTTCTTTTACTCAGGTCAAACAAAGTAGTCTATTTAGTGGGACGGAATCCACACTCAATCAGGCACAGGCTTGGTGGCAGCTTTTGCTCCAGTTGTTGGGCGACACTCATGAAGAATGAGCTGCCTGTTTACTATGTAAGTCCAAGGTGCCTAGATTCAGTCCATGCTTTCTAATTAATTGGTGCTTCAGTCTCCAGGAGCCCTCAAATGTCCAGGTTAGTTGACTCTGTTAGTCTTCCCTTTAGATTCCCTGTCCTCTGTGGGTTCTTCAGTCCTTCCCCGAACTGTTCCAAAAGACTCGTCAAGCTCAGTCTGATATTTGGCTACGGGTTTCTGGATCTCTTTTCATTGGCTTCTGGGTAAAGTCTCTCAGAGGACAGTTATGCTAGGCTTCTGTCTGCAAGCATAATGGAGTGTCATTCATACTCTGTTAGGATTTAAGTCTTGCTTAAGTGATGGGTCTCAGTTTGGGTCATTGTTGGCCATTCCCTCAGTCTCTGCTCTGTCTTTGTCCCTGCATATCTTGTATATGGGACACGTTTTAGATTGAAGATTTTGTGGGTGAGTTGCTGTCCTTTTCTCTCCATTGGCTGAAGTAGCCACTTCAGGATACATATTCACCACTGGTCAGCTAGACGTTTCCCTGTAGAAACCTTGGGGCCTTCTCCATTCCCAGTTCTCTGTTATATCCTAGAGATTTGCCCAACTCCCACTGATGATTTACTTTCTCTATTCCATGTTCACCCTGTATCTGATTCCCCTAGCCACTCTTCTCTTCCCATCTTTCCTCTTATACAGTTATCTTCCTCTACTCACCTACAATATCTTATTTATAATTTTCCCCTTCTGAGAGTGATTTAACTATCTTTCCTTGAGTCTTCTTTGTTATTTGGTTTCTGTGGGTCTGTGGAATACAGTGTGGTTATTCTATACTTATAGGCAATATCTTACTTATGCATATTCTTTGAGGTCTGGGTAACCTCACTCAGGATGATATTTCCTTGTTCTGTTCATTTGCCTGCAAATTGCATGATGCTTTTAGTAGCTGAGTAGCATTCCATTGTGTAAATGAACCACAGTTTCTTTATCTATTCTTCAGTTGAGAGACAGTTAAACAATCTACACATTCAATGTTATTCCCATCAAAATCCATCACTTTAATTTTTTTTTAACATTTCCTCATATAACTAGTAATGGATCCACCCATTATATATGTTTAGAGTTCCTCAAATATTTAAAGAACCTGCAAAAAAGATGAAAGAGAGATGTGCATCAGGCTCATTTGTGCAAGACAAGAATAGCTGCCTCAGTTTCAGTTTGTATACGCCCAGATGCTCATTTCAGAATACATTACTGAGATAAAACTACATTATTATCATTTCTGACTTAAGAAAGTGTGCTTCCCACTACAGGAGGAAACCAAATTAACACATACCTTCATTATGTTGCTATTATCAATTTAAATTTAATTTTGTAATCTTTCTCATTGTTTTTCAAGTTCATTATCATATAAGTTTATTTAAAGTTCTATTTCTATATTTTAGTCATTAATACCTAAAAGTATAATCTATCATGTAACTGTAACAATCATAGGACTGTGGGTTGGAGAGTTGGATCAATGACTAAGAATTTGTTGCTCTTGTGGAGGATAATGGCTCTGTTCTCAATACCCACATGCTGATTAATAATGTTCTGAAACTCCAGTTCCAGAAGATCTGACACCCACTACTGACCTCCAAGAGCACAAGGCATACACTGTTGCAAATGCATATATGAAACCAATTGCTATATACATAGAATTTAAAAAACATAGAAGAATGTGAATTTATTTTGTATCTCAAATTTTGTTTTTTCTTTTTGTAAACATTTTAGGAAAAAATTTGTTCAATAACTTTAAATATCAGTTTTTTTACTGTCATTTTAGTGTCTTCTAATGAATTCTTGAAATATCTTTTATCATATTAGTATTATAAAATATGTTCTAGTTTAAAACCTAGAGTAGAACAACTTGTGTGGTTTACAAGGAGCTGCCTTGAATGTGTGTGCATGTGTTATTGAATAATAAAGGCAAAACAATAAATAACTTAAACAAGTGGTGTGCTTAAAAACTACACACACATTTAAAATTTATATCATTAGTTTTATGTAATTTTAAGGTTAAATACATTACTATATTCCATCTAAAAATAAAAATATATTCTAGATGAGAAGGTATGTACTCCTAGTTCCAGAAATATGAAGGATGAGGCACGACAGTCACATCACTGCCTCCATCTCAACCTGTGCTACAGAGTGGGATATTTAGAAAGAAACAAAGATAAATTCAGATATTGTGCCATGAACTAGCAATTCTAGTATTCAGAAGAAAAAGTCATCCAAGTTCAGCTTTAGCTGCACAATAAATTTGAGCATATTTCATTTACATATTTCAATACTTTCTAATATGGAAACTAAAGCAGGTACACTGAAAATAGCCCCCTCAATATTTTAAAAGTTTCAAGAATAAATATATACTTTTCCAAGTTGTATGAAATTAATAATATGTAAAATACTAAATCACTATTTTATATAGTACCACCTAACATTTACTCCCATGTGTATGAGCTATATTCCAGTAATGATTTTAAATTTTCTAACTACTGAAAAAGAGATATAAGTAGATATTCACAATTTATAATTAGTAGTTGAAGTGGCAGAGAAAATGCCTATACTGTCACCCTAAATTTTAGTGATAGCATCTCTAGACAAACTGGTATTCCTGACTTTAATGTACAGAATATATTTTGTTGATAGCCAGCATGCAATGAGAGTATAAGTTTTTTAAGGGCAGTCACAAATTAATGTCTTAGCCATACAGCTTTGATGATTCATAAGCTACATCATCAAAGGTTACCTTTTTTTCCCGCTTTCTCTTTCTTTTATAAATTAGATTATAGAAAAAGCAGCTTTGGATTGAATTATAATTTAACAAAATGAAATCAGGAGCCACGATATTTCCAGAAAGGTATAGTATATCTCTTCTTGCACATATAGTTTCTAGGGAGATTTCTGGAATATCGAATGTTTATAGCTGAGAGTGGGAAGAGCCATCAACAGTTGACTGTGATGCAATTTTTGCTTTTATTTGGCAAGTGTCTTGTAATATATTTCTAAGTTGAAGAGTATTCCCGCTTTTGAAAGCCCAATGATGGGTTTTATCTTACCCTGACTCATGGTATTCATTATGATGTGGACTTATGCCCTTTATTCTGCTGTTTAATAAAACTTGTATCTACATAAGGACACCTTGGAGCTCTTTATTTTAATGACACACTTAATGTGTTTTTTCTGTTAATTTAATGCAGCAATTTTGATGCCTTTTCAGGTTCTGCAATATCCTCATTAGTGACAAAAAACAGATATGATATACTTTTGGTAACAAGTAAGAACATTAATTTGACTGATAATTGTCACACTAGTCTTAAATATGAACCCAGATCCATTCCAAATAAGAGTAGGAGAAAGAGAAGACAGTATTTACCCAAACAGCTTTATCATGAACTCAAAACAGAAATGGAAGCCACAATTTCAGAATACGCACTGGATTTGTAGTAATTGCTGAGCATCCTCGTACCTTTTAACATGTGAAACAGTAGCATGCAGACATTGAAGACGACATAAAGCTAGATGTTTTTCTAGTTTCAACAGTGCAATAAAATTTTAGTTTTCTTTTAGTAGGTTTATAACCATGATTGGAAAAATGTAAAACTGCAAGTGAAATTCCAACAGCTTCAGAATTTCTATTTAACTCTATAGCAGCTTAGAAAGATGAGTAGATTTCAGGACTAGGCAAGATTTTGTTTTGTTTGAACTACTACCTTAACCTAGCTTTTTACAAAAAAAAAATTATGAATTAATTATAATGAAGACATTTCAAAGAAAATAAAATACAATTATGAAATCTCATTAAAATTAAATTAAATTAAAAGAAAATTTTCATGACAATTCTCTATTTAGTTATAAGCTTCCCATTATGAACCAGAATCATTATATAGTTAATATAGTTTTGACTTCAGTGAGACAGACACATGAATGTTATAGTAGATTAGTTTTCTAGGTACATATTAAGAAGCAGGTGACAGGAGAAGCCTGAATTCACTGTGAGCCATACTTGACAACTTAGAAAATTTTAAATATATTTTCTCAAATGACTATTATTTTAGCACAGTGTCTTCATTTAGTCAAGTAGGAAGTAATTTTTAAATGTACTAATTTTCTGTAAGAGAACAATATTTTGGCAGAGGTAAATTATAAACTCTAAATTTTATTTTAAAATAGGTAATTTGATAAAGAAATATTGGATGAGAAATTGTCTTTAATGTTGCTACTCAGTTTTTAATGCTGTTTCTCAGTCAGTTGTGATATTATTGTTGGTACCTCTCCAAGAAAAGCCAGTGTCCTCTGAATGCCATGATGTCCCATTGGGCTCCTGAAATAATTCCCTTTAGCAGTCTCTTCCTCAATTTCAGCCTCCTCTAGCTATACCCCTTCAGTACATAAACAATTCACAGTTTCTGAACATGTCTGTAAAGCAGGAAAAATAACAACTCTCCATTCTATACTTCCTAAAATTTCAATATCTAATTAGTATGTACCTTCACCATGGGTAAGGGTCATACTTTAATGCTATGTAACTTAAAGGCTGTTAATGTGTTGTAGGTGTTTTAATAGTTTAAGGATACTTCTTGAGATTATGTGAAACACATTAAAATTTAAGAAAATTAATGGTAGTAGCAGCATTGAAACTGTTAAAATCAAAGTCCCTAATTTTAATTTTAAAAAGAAGCAAATATTTTCATGAATAATTGCCAATTAACAAGTTATAAAAATTATTAAAATAATGCAACATTTTTCTCAGTAATTGCATTTGAATTTAGTCATAAAAGACAAAGTAGTCATACTTTTAAAGTGTTTATACCTGCTATTGTTTGAATTCGTCTATTCCATATTTCAGACTGAGCTAGCAATGAAGGTGGGCTATTGAGTGGTAACTGAGTGTTCTCAGGAAAAATATCTGGGGTTGACCTTTGGCCTAGCTGATAGTAGGCCATTGTACTACCTGAGAAATGGCTCAATCTCTGACTCTTATGAGACCATTTATCATTTGCTTGCTTCTTTTGATGTCATATCAAAGCAGTTAAAATTGTATTTGGAAAAGATGAACGTACCACTTGCAAGATAAAAATAAGGAAGCAAAGAAGATCTTGAATTGAGACTACAATGGATAAATCATGAGCTAGAGAATATTTAGGCCATCCTTGGCACCATAGTAACACTATCAATAATTAATAACAATTAATAATAATAATAGTAGTAGTAGTAATATTAGTAGTAACAATAATCATAATAAAGCCAAGTGTGATGGCGTATACTTATAATCACATCACTTGGAAGGCAAAGAAAGTCAGAATTGTTTTCTTAAGACAAACTCGTTCTACAGAACTAATTCCAGGCTGATCAGGGATTCCTAGGATGATCTTGCCTCAAAAACAGCACCAAAAGGGAAGAAACAAACAATAATCCTTTCCCCAAGTGAAAAACAAAAGAAGGTAATTTAGGTATTTGAACAAAGCAAATTGTTCAGTAAAAAGCAAATTGGAGTAAAATCACAATCTGTAAAACTGAAAACAAATACTTTCTAGGTACATTAATTAGCATACACTTAACATTTTTTTGTGTTATTGTCTACTTCTTTCATATGGGCATAATAGAAAACTAATAGGCAAGTTTTGGGAGTGATATGTAAGAAACCTCAGGTAAATTTCCTGAATGATAAAACATGACTTGTTTTTTTTGTTTGTTTGTATTTTCCTGTTTAACAGGGGCAAAACAAGAATGCAAGAAGACAAAAATAGTGCTGGAACATTGGTAGAGCAAACTAAACTAGAAATAATAATTTCCCTGACAGCTAAATACAAGAAATGAAGTGCAAGATATGATTTTTGGATTTGTTTAAAATGAGGAGCCATTAGCATCTCTTGAAAATGTATACAGAAAACAAAAACAGTGTACAAAAAAATGTATAAAACAATACAGAAAACCACATGAAAATACTCCAAAACAAGAAAAAAAATAGAAAGATCATTTTGTGACAAAGGACTTGATTTGCGTTACTGAAGAAATACCATTATAGCAGGAGTAGAGAGGAGCTATTGCATCAACAAGATAGAAGGAGCAAAACTGACACCCCAAATCTGCTCTCTGACGCCCACATACATAGTATGACATACAGTTGCACATTCACATGTGCAGACTAATAATAAATTACACTACAACATTAAAATTAATGCATCTTAAATTTTATTTTCTTCTAGTAGCCTCATGATAGAGACTTGGTTTATAATAATTGTATAGACTATCATAATATCATTTGAACACAGTGATAAAGCAGAATACATTATGGTAGCCTCAACATTCATGCTGCAATTTGCACAGCACTGACAGTCTAGCTGTAGTAAGTAGGAAGGTGCTGTGTAAGGGATAATTATCTTAAACTGTTGCTTACAGGTCCATTGTGGTCTACTAAAAGTTCCTTCTTTCTTAATTCAACATTTTTATTAGTGTTCTACCCCGTTGGAACTATTAGAATTAGCCTCCACCAGTGGTGTAACAAGTACTACTCACTGTGGAAAGAGTTGTTAACAATCCTTAACAATCCTTGCTTGCTAAGATTAATATTCAAGTGGTTGTATTTTGAATTTAATAGCCTGGTAGAGAACAGGAGATCTTCATCTTTCTCACTGAATGACTGCAGGGATTAAAAGACGTATCTGGATCCTTGCTTTGTACAACCTTCTAAGCTTAAGGACATCTATAGCATGGGCAGGGAGGAGAAAAATTGCAGGGTCAGGCTCTGTTTTAGATGCCACATATAGAAAATAAAGAAATGAACATAGCACATCAAACCTGTAATAACTGCAACTTAGTAATGAACTTATCCGGAATTAGGGATTAAGTTGGCTTGACATTCTGAAATTTCTCTCTACCTCATATTCTAAATTACACATTTTGTGTAACAGTAGTACATTTAGAAAAGAAAAATAGTAATTAAATAAAATAAATAGCATGTTTTTATAGGTTTACAAAAAACAATGTATACAAATGGGGTCAGACATATTTAAGTTGCATAATCATAAAAATATATTTATATTTAAATATAAATAAAACAGAAAAAAGTGGTCATTACATTTTGTTTTATGTTTATTTTCTATTTCTTTCATGCCAGAGAGAGAGAAAGAGAGAAACAAAAACAAAGAGTGACAGGGAGAGACAAAGAGAGATAGAGAGAGACAGAGAAAGAATGTTTGTGTATGTGTGTGTGTGTGTGTGCATGCCAGCCTGTCTCTCTCTGTCTGTATCTCTGTTTATCTGTGCATATCTATGCACATATGGATGGCTTCCTGTGGAGATCAAAAAACAGAGTCACATAATCACAGGGTTGAATTTTAAGCAGGTATGAGAAGCTCATTTCTGTACTAGGAACTGAAATTGGTTCCTCTGAAAATCTTCAAATTATGTAGCCTTATAATTTATTGTTATACTATTAAAAACGTCAATGTGTACATTTTGATAAATATGTAGTGATGCAAGATTCATTTCCACTGCCAATAATGGAAGCCACAAATACATAGGCAAAGGTACAGGTAAATGAACCTCAAGAGCAATAAAAAGTGCAATGTAAAGGACCGGTATTTATCATGGTAGAAAATAACTTCATTTTGTGCACAAATGATGTATTTTATGTTACAGGAATATTTTGGGGTTATCATGGGTTGAAACACTCTGTGTTGTTTTCAGTTCCCGTGTTTTAGGGAAAATACTTTAAAACCGTATTTGGAATATAAAATCTACATATCTTCTCTTGTTCACATGGATCAGTGAAAACTGCAAAACAATGGATATAAAGAAGTCTTTTTTATTTTATTTTTTCACATTACATCTTGCTCACTGCTACTCCCACTGGATAGCCCCTTCCAAAATCCTTCCACTAAGTCCCGTCCACATCTCCTTGGGGGTAGGGGGTTGGGGGAGAAGATATCATCGTATACTACCCTGGCACATCAAGATTCTGCAGGGTTAGGCACATTCTCTCTCAAAAAGGCCAGATAAAGCAGTCCAGCTACAAGAACATACCTTAGTGACAAGCAATAGCTTTGGGGATAGTCCCTGCTCCATTTATTCAGGATGCACATGAAGACCAAGCTGCACATATGCTACATATGTACAGGGAGGCCTAGAGCCAGCCCATGCATGCTCTCTAGTTGGTGGTTCAGTCTCTGAGAAACTCAAGGGTCCAGGCTAGTTGACATCAGTGGTCTTCTTGTGGATTTCCTATCCTATTCAGGCCTACAATACTTCTCTCTACTCTTTCATATTTTAAAATATAATATCTAATGGAAGATGTTCAAGAGATGGGGTGTAAACAGCTGATTAAGATGAGGGAATAGATTAATGTACCTTTGACTAGGACTGTAGTTTGATAAGAAAACTTCCTATAACATTTTTTAGATTGTCCTTCCAAGGTCCAGGATGAGAGGACACAGGGATGCTGTTCTGTTGAGGACATGACGCTGAAGATTTTATTTGAAGACAGAAAGAAAAAAGAATATGATAAAAAATTGAAATTGCCAATGTATTGATCGTGGGCTTCTCATACCAAGAAAAGCAAATATATGTGTCTCTTCATATCTTTATAAATTGTACAAGCTATGAATTTTGTTTTAATACCACATATATATTTAGGTAGAAAAGTATAAAGTTAAAGAAAACTGCCTTGAGATACATTATTATTAATGACAAAATATATAAAACATGTTGTTTTCATACTAAAAATGAGATGAAACTAAAAAAATGGAAAATTCCACAGCTGTAGGAAGTGATATCTGCAAGAATTAAAGCATAACAATAAAAATTGTTTAGGTATGAAAAACATATGAAACTATATTCTATGTTTGTTATATATATTTATGTATTTGGAGAATTACATACTTTTAAGAGATGCATATGTCAGTGTTCATGATCAATCAAACCCTCCTGTGAAATAAAACTTAAAATTCCTTGCTTTGAAAGATATCACAGATCATATCTCACAACCAGGAAAGCAGCATAAAAAACATCTGAGAGACTACCACTTTGTAAGATCATTAGATTAATGCAAGAAAACTCAAACACAATGTGCACAAAAGATAACAAGTTATCTATGTCACACACACACACACACACACACACTCACACATAATCAATCAATCAATCAATCAATCAATATTGACTTCTTACTTAGGAGAAAGACAGACACCAAGGAGAATTTCTGGGAAGTTAGTACAAGGAAACAATTTACTAGTCATTTACATGATGCAGTCTCATGGTTCATAGTACAGGTAGTGAAACAAAGATAATGAATAACTTTTAAGGTTCTGAGTATAGAATGTGAGGTTAGAAGCAAAACTGAAATTAAAGGAACAACTTCGATCAAGGAATTTAAGTAGGTGGTAAACCTACATTTTAAATGAAAGCCAATTGCATATTTTCCCGTCTCCAGTTAACTCTTCTTTTCAGACAATAGAAACATTCATCGTCCAAGATAAACACAAAATGGGACACATCTTATGAATGAAGTCTCAGGCAGTGTATTCCACATGAGAAATTGGTTTTGTATTTTGGAATTAAATTTTATATGATGAATCTGAACTATGAAAACAGACTGGATGGAGTATCTGGGGGATTGATCTTCACATTCGTAAAGCTATGAAGCATAGAGTGTAGGAAAGACAGATATATCGGTCCTTTTATGCTTTATATCTATTTTTATTTATATTTAATAGTTAGCTATATACATTATCAAAAAATAGTATCTCTAGAGGGATGAATTTCTGAGACTCTGCAGGACTTTTTCAACAAAACTGTCTTATAATAAATTGTTTTACACAAAAATTAAACTTTAGAAAACATGAAATGTTAAAAATATACTTTTAAGTTGTCAAAAAGTGAACAGCTGAGTTTGAAAACCTCATCTTTACCCATCCAGCCAATTTTCTTAGAAAAATATAGTACTTTAACAAATGGCATGGTAAATTGCCCAAGTAACAACTCGTTATTTTATTTAAGGAAGTGTAATAGACCACCACAGTCAGCTTCCTTCACTCAACATAAGGAAACTGAAGAGGATATGTTAGTTAAGACTATTTTTAATCCATAAGTTTCTCTTCAAGTTCCAAATATTCATTTCTTCCTTTGTTCATAAGGTACTAATTAGCACAAGAAATTCCTCTGCTTTATTTTCTTAATACAGTCTTCCAACTTATATACAATTTCTTGAGTGACCAATTAATGCTCTTTACAATATGATATTCATTTTTTCTTCTCTCCAAAATCCAAAAGAGAAAGAAAAATTATTTGATCATAAAATGAAAGCTTACAGAATCATTTTCATCCTTATTACATGTTATCTTGGAGAAATGCTAACTGGGTTAGTTTGAGATCCTAACACATGTCCAACATCATCATCATCCAAGTTTGTTTTACTACTGACTTAATGACTGTAACTTTCTAGGACATTGCCTAGGGAGAGCCTAAACAGAACTAGGAGAAAAACTGCTAGCTCTATAAGTCAGTAAAAAATGGGTTTTTCAATACAAATACTACTAAAGTACATCTCTACATAGTGACAATGTCACAGGGGCAGAGGATAGTTGTTTTTTGTCCCCTTTCTAAATTAATTTGAAGGTGATATTATTTTATTTTGTACTCTTGCTAATACGAACAATTTTACTAGAAGGAAATGTATTTGAAAATATTTATAGCAAGTCTTCTGAAGACTGCTTAATGGACAATATGGTGTTCTGTTATAAGATAGCCTCTCCCAAACCGCAAATTCAATATGTTAAATTCAAAAATAAGTGAAGCAATAGAAACAAGAAGTAAAGGGGATCTCACAAAACCAGCCAGTATAACTGAACCCTTGTCAACTTGACACACAAACACATCACTATTAAGTCTCAATCCTTACTTTTTTATTCATCTCCAAGATCTAAATAACTTTAAAAGTCTCACATTCTTTATACATTCTTACATATTAAAATTTCAATCCATTTAAAATATCCAATATCTTTTGAAATTCAAAACCTTTTTATAGTTCAAAGTCTCTTAACTATGGTCTCTACTAAAATACCTTCTTACTTCAAGGGAGGAAAATATCAGGGCACAGTCACAATCAAAAGCAAAATCAACTCTAACTGTTCAATATCTTGGATCCAGTCATGTTTTTCTGGGCTCCTCCAAGGGCTTGGATCAATTCTCAAGCTCTTTCTTTTGTAGTATATACTTTGTCTTCTAGGCTCTAGTTTCATGTCCTCCACTGTTGCTGTTCTTGGTGGTCATCTCATGGTCTTGGCACCTCCAAAACATTGCTGTTTTCTGCTGCAACTAGGCTTCACCAATAGCCTTTCATAGGCTTTCTTCATGGTGCCATGCCTCAACTCTTTGGCATGACTCCTTCAGTCTTGGGCCATCAAGAGCAACTGAGGTTGAATCCTCACCAATGGCCTTACATGGCCTCTCACAGTGTCCTCCTCAGTTGCTCTTCATTACCCCTTTATGCCTTCAAAACCAAGACACGTGGGTATCTCTTAAACATTACCAAGTACAGCTGCAGCATGAGGTGCAACCTTGGCTATCTTTGGAATATAATTTCTTTGTGCTCTCAGAAAACACTTCATAGAAGATTTCACCTCAATCATGCTGGTGTCTTCTTAATCACCACCAATTTCTTACCTCCAGCTAACCAGCATTAATGGTCTTAGTAATGCAAATGTTTCACTTTAGTAGTCCTGGTATCTTGTAAATCAAAGCTGATTCTTCAGCCCCAGCTAACGCAAACTACAGAATCTTCACAATTAAAAGATCAATGACCTTGATAAGAGTATTTAATCTTCTCTCTGAAATTTCATGAGCCAGGACTTCATCATTTGTACTGTTGTCAACATTATCTTTCAAGGTCCTATACAACATGTCACATAGCTCTTAACACCCAGTGGCTCTTCTAGTCCAAAGTTCCAAAGTCTTTCCACAGTTCTCCCCAAAACATGGTCAGGTTGTTACAGTAATACCCCACTTGGGAAACCAATTTGTCTTAGTCTGGGTTTCTATTCCTGCACAAAACATCATGGCCAAGAAGCAAGTTGGGGAGGAAAGGAAGTCATGACAGGAACTACACAAGGTGGAAACTTGGAGGAAGGAGTTGATGCAGAGGCCATGGAGGAATGCAGCTTACAGGCTTGCTTCCTTTGGCTTGCTCAGCTTGCATTCTTATAGAATCCAAGACTACTAGCCCAATGATCACACCACCTACAATTGGCAAGGCCCTCCCTGCTTGATCATTGAGAAAATGCCTTAGAGCTGGATCTTCTGAAGGCATTTCCTCAAGTGAAGCTCCGTTTTCTATGGTAACTCCAGCTTGTGTCAAGTTGACACACAAACCAGTCAGTACAGAGACAATATATGAAAAAATTCATTTTCTTGACAATGTGTAGTTTCCAGTGATCAAACTCAATTTCTCAGCCTTGTGAAAGCTTCTTATTCCTTTGAGCCACCACAATGAATAAATCAAGTGTAGATTTGAAGACATTAGTGTTTATAGTAACTTGTAGATGTTACCTAGAAAAAGTTAATACTATAGTCTTAACCTAAAAAATGTTTCAGCATCACAAATATGAGAGAGTACGGTCCTGGAAAACACAAATAAAACACTACAAACCATTTAATAAAAACTATTCTATATGCCTTCCTGTAAATGACTTTTACTTTGGGGTATAAAGCTCATTCTCATGTCTAATTAAGTAGAGGGAAAGATTATATGGGATGATTGGTAGTTTACTATATCTGACAGTAAGAATCACATCTGAAAAAAGCAGTTATTTTTCTTCTTGTCTCAGTGCCAGAAGCCATCTAGGAGAAGCTGAAAACTAGCAGGTGGTTTTCCTGAAATGTTTTTGCCATGGACTATAAAGCTGTGATGGACTATAAAGCTTCTAGGCAAAGGTTAAGGGATTACATTTGAGGCAAGATTCCTGCTACTAATATGCTTTTCCTGTTACTATTAAATATATAATAATCACGAGGTATTAGCTCACATTTTGAGCAGATTTCTGCAGAACAGTGAGAAGTAATGTCTTGTAGTGTAGCTATGTAAACAAACAGATGATTTCTTAATTCTTAATGATGATTCTACAATAATTCTTAAAATTTTACTAGTAAATATTCAGCTTTTTTTTTTAAATCTGATGGTACCAACTCTTACAAGATAGAATTTCAAGCTTTGTGCATTCTAGGAATGCATTTCAACATGGATGGCATTGCTTTGGGTACACTTTATGATCTGGGGTTCCAATAACATTTATAAAAATGAAAATCTGTAAAAATAAGTCAATGAATTGTGAGAAATACCTACCCATATATAAGATCATTTCTCAAGATGCAATACTTTTCTTCAGCAATCAAGGAAAATCTGTATACAATCAATGTAAACTTTAAAAAAGTGTGGACAGTGATATTAGATCAGTCATGCAAGCAGGGATAATACCACAAGACTAAAAGGCACAATAACTAACCTAGTGTATGTTTTCCATTTCACTTTCATTTCTTGAAGTCCATATAATGCTAAAATCTGACTTAACTGACTTCTTTCAGTATTGATTCTTTGAAGTGTTTTTGCCATTCAGGTAACTCTAATAATAAGTATATAGTAAATCATAATATGAGGTGACATCTTTAAAATTATAAATTCATTTATGCAAATGAGTTTTTATATTATAAATTAATTTTTATTACAAAATTAAGAAACATTAACTTATAATAATATTTTTCATAGTTCATATTTTTGAAAATTTGCCTTTCATCCTTTGTGCATATAGAATTTTGGCTGGGAAATTATTCTGTATATTTATTTATTAAACACACCTTTAAAAATTTATATATGTACCCTGTATTTACAGCATTTTCTTCTCTTTTTCATCCCTCTAACACAACCTTCTCAGAACCATGGCTTTCTTTAATCCTTACATATAAATTGATAAATACAATATTATTATACATATACTAATACATAACATATAATATATTATGTAAAATGATGTACAATGTACAATGTGTAATGGTGTATAATGATATATATTACACAATATGTAATATGTAAACTGTGAAATGTGATAAGTGATATGAGATGTGTGATATGTGCTGTGTAATATGTAACCTACAAGCCACAAGGCACAACACACAACATAAATATGTAACACACAATCATACATCATATAACAAATAATATATTATATGTAAAATAATATGAGAATATAATTTGTAACACCATATATATATGTATATGCATATGTATGTATATATATATATATATGGAATGTTATATGTAACACTGAATATAGAATGCAGAATACAAAATGCAGAGTACAGAATATAAGATATAAAACATAATATATAACATGTGATACATATATAACATATGATATATGATATGTAAATATATATACATACACACATTATATAAATATATATCAAATGTATTCAGTTTTGACCTGACCCCTTCATTTTTGATAACCAATTAGGAAACTCACCTCTGAGGAAGAATACTTCTCCTGCTTTCAGCATCATTAATTGGCTGAAGCATTTAGTTTAGAGCTAGAATAGTGTGGCCTTCTCACTGTTCATATTGATGTATCAAATAGAGTTGACATTTATCAGGCACTGCTTATGGTTTTATAGGTGTTGCCTTCCTGTCATATACAGAAAGCAAAAATCTCCCTACAGACATTTTGTCCTTTGAATCTCATAATCCTTTCTTCCCTCTTGTGTGATATCTAATAAACCCAAGTATAAGTGTGGATGATATTGCATATAAGTGATATTTTCTCAATACTTAGTGTATTTTTTAATTTTGTCCCAATAATTGTTTAAATATTGTGTTTTACATGTCAGCTTTTACAAAAAAGATATTCTCATAAATATGAAGTTTGGTATTCATTCATACCAACCAAGATGCTCTATCTTTCTCACTGTTAAATTTTGATAGCCTTCTTTTCTTCATTTTAAGAACCTAAAACAACACATTGTTTAAGGTTGAAAAGAATGTGTATTAAAATTATATTTATAAATTTACATTATACTTTGATATTTGCAGTTGAATTTGAGATTAAAGTTCTGTAAACTGATATATTTTTGTGCCTGATACATACTCCCCAAAGACTTTAAGTTTTTTCATTAAGGTTTGAATGCTATTACAATAGATTCCAAAGTTTAGGTTTTGATAATAATAGCTAAGTCTTTAAATAGTGACTATTGATAATTCCATATTATATAGTGTTATCATAGAAGCTAGGGTGTGGGTCCACTATGCAATCCTTTCATAGGACAGCCAGGGCAACACAGAGAAACCCTGTCTTGAAAAACCAAAAATAAATAAATAAATAAATAAATAAATAAATAAATAAATAAAGAGAGACCTACTGGTTTGCATACTCAGGATCCCCATACACACTAAACTGGAAGTCATATCATATACAAAGAAATCCTGGTTCAGACCTGTGCCAGCTCAGTGTATGCTGCTTATATTTTTATGAGTTCACATATGCTATACCATATTGATATAGATGATTTTATTTTTATAAATGTCCTTTTTTCCTTCTGGCTCATAGACTCTTTCTGTCTCTTCTTACATAATACGATAAAACTGATGGATCACGTGAAGCTCAAGAGGAAGGAAAACCAAAGAGTGAATGCTTCAGTCCTACTTAGAAGAAAGAACAAAATAATCATGGGAAGTAGAGGGTGGGAGGAACTTGGGTGGAAGAGAAAAAGAGGAGAAAAAGAGGTGCAGAATCAGTTATGGGAAGAGATGGAAGAGATGTACAGAGAGTCAGTAAATTGAACAGAGTTGTCTAGCAATGTGGGATGTGGAACTGGGGGTATCAACCAGAAATGCAGATTCCAGAAAAGCAAGAGCTTCTGATGACCCCATAGGGATGACATTAGCTGAAATACCCCACAAAGGGGAGGAAGAAACTGTTGAGTCCATATTCAGAAAATAAGCATGGCCCCCGCCCCCAGTTGAGGGATGGGGCAACTCACCCACCTCCAATATTTTAACCCAGAATTGCTCCTGTCTAAAGGAAATACAGAGACAAAGAGTAGAGCAGAGACTGATGGAAAGGTCATCCAGAATCTGTCCCACCTGGGGATCCATCCCACATGCAGACACCAAACTCAGACACTATTGCTGATGTCAAGAACTGTTTGCTGACAAGAGCCTGATACAGCTGTGTGTGAGAGGCTCTGCCAGAACCTCATCAATACAGATATGGATGCTCCCAGCCAACCATCGAACTGAGCATGGGGACTGCAATGGAGGAGTTAGGGGAAAGACTGAAGGAGCTGAATGGGTCTTATCTGGCATCAATTGCAGGGCAGGCCCTTGGTCCTGTGAAGGCTTCATGCCCCAGTGTAGAGGAATGCTAGGGAGGTGAGGCAGGAGTGTTTGTGTTGGTGGGAGAGCACCCTTATACAAGCAGGATAAGAGGAGATGGGATAGGGAAGTTGCAAAGAGGAAACCGGGAAAGGGGATACCATTTAAAATGTAAATAATAAATTATCCAAATAAATGAAGAATTAAAAATATAAAAAATTGTTAAACTCTGAGAGGAGGGTTTTGATAGGGGCATCCTGTATAGGGATGAGTGTTTCAATGCCTCTCACACTTTGCATAACATCTGGATTTGGATTTCTGCATTTGTTCCCATCTGTTGCATAAGTAAGCCTATCTGGTGATGGCTGAGCAAAACACTGCTCATATTTGTCTTTCTATATTTTAGTGTTTTAATTTTATGATTAAACAGTTATTATTTATTTGAGAATTTCATTTGGTTTTAGTTTTTTGGACTATTTCAGGTTCTTGAAAAGTATAAAGTTTTAATGTTTATGTTGCATTATGTATATTGGGAATAGAATCAAATGTAACAAAATAATTTAGCTGTGCCAGAAAATCCACACATGCTCTGAGTCAAATATAGACAATTTAAATGATTTACATTTAAACACTGCATAAATCTTTTTACCAAGCTTCTAGCTGAACAAGGCACATCCATTAGGTGAATCCACAGGCAAACAAAGAGTAATTTACAGATAACATGAAACTTTGATACTACATGTAGAATGAAGTTGATTGTTCATATTATATTCCTCTGTGTATGAGTAGAAGAGAAACTTTTATTTTATTTATTTTATTTTTTTTATTTTTTTTTATTTTTGTCTTTTAAGGTGAGTGTTAAATGATCTCTGCCATTCTGTCTTTACTTTAACCCATTATAATTTGAACAGTACCTTCATATTTGCCTCTTTATACTGCCACCAATACTGTCAACATCACCACCAATGTTACAAGGTGTCAATTATGAGTGATCTCCACTACCAACCTTTCAATGATTCTGTTATTCATTTCAAGTGTCTCCAGAGATCCATCACAGCTCTGGACTTACCATGATATCACTGTGATGTGCCAGTAACAAAGCAATTTAAAAATCAATTCCAGACAACAAACTTGCCCTGACTCTAGCTTTATTCCCACTGATGTCCTACTGAGAGCTCAGACCATTAACCTCACTATAGTGACTGAGTGCCCAATGAGCAATCATTACAGTATTGTCAGAAATGACAGATAAAGTCACACTGGTGCTATTTATACAGTAATGCCTATAATATAAAAGGTATAAATTCTTCCTGTTCACAATAACTTCATTCATAATGTCTACGAATTCTAACAATCCTATGAAAGTTCATCTGCACTTTGATTATATATTACACATAAATTTAAATTTATAATATTTACATTTGTACGAATTCTGCTTGAGAGACAATTTGATAATTAGAAATAGGCTTTCTGAGGGAAATAGAAAGGGAATGTATTGTTTAACATTTGTCCTCATTATTAGTTCAGACTAGGATGAAGATCACCACAAATGATACAATAACTTTGAGTAGTTATTTGGAAACATATGCATTTACCTCCTGCAGTGGGTTTTGTGAGAAGTTTTAAATTAAAATCCTGCACATTGTCTTATGTTGTTACTCAATTAAATATTATGAGAATGACCTGATTCAAGACTGGGTGCTAATTTCAGATTATTGTCCCAGAACAGACATTTTATGCATGAAATGAAATTCCAGTTCAAATAAATGAGTTTTATCTTGTGTTATAGATTATTTTCCTTTGTGTGTAAAACATTTACCATTAACTACATTAATGCTTTTTTTTTTATATAAATATTATTCTTCTCAGCAAAGGTAGCTAGTTGGGTATGTCTATCTCATTTGTATTACATAAAAAGTTTAATTTATGAGATTGGAAGATGGCTCAGTTGGTAAATGCCTCTTAACAATAATAAGTAATTGAATTCAAACCCAGAATCCTTATAAAAGAAGGTGTGGTGTATTCTTATGTGCCTCGGCAACTTATGTAGACAAATGCATCCCTGGAGGTCATTGGCCAGGTAGTGTAGACAAACTGATGTTCAATTGAAAGATTTCTATCTCTAAAATAAAGATAAAAATGGACAAAGACTTCTGATGTAGCTATCTGGCCTCTACATGGAGACGAATACACTCATGCTCAAATGTAAACACAAATAAAAACAGGTACATACACCACACCAAGAGAGAAGTGTAGTTTATTTTATCTCTTATTTTAGTCTTCCCTTTAAACAATATTAAAATATATGGAATATTATATAAATCTCTAATTTCTTTTGATTATCATGATCTATATTCATGTTTTTACCAGACTTCTAAACAATGATCTGTGAGGTAAGCAACGTGTTGTTGTAATTCCCTAGGATTTATTAGTAAATTCCTTTGTTCTCAGCATTTACCAAAACTTATTATTGTTTTTAAATTTACAGAGGTTCACTTGTCTTATGCATAATTATTTAGGTTGGTAGAAACTGAAAAACTTACTTTAATTACCGTTTATTTTCCTAATGAAAGTGATGGATTGCATGTATTTACTAATTTGAAATATTCATTTAATTTGTTTCTAGAAAAAGTAAAAAAAAAAAAAAAGTAAAGATGGGATTTATAGTATTTGTCTTCCAGATATTATACACATTACAGAAGGGATGTGCACTCATTGCTGTCAAAATAAAACAGTCACATATGTGCTGTTTTTGTCAGTGTAGACATTAGAGCATTTTCTGAATGCTGAGTGTTGGCAGATGGAGAGCCTCTTCTTCCCAGAGGCTGCCATCCTCACAATGCTTCTTACATTTATTTCTCCTTACACTATTTTTGTGCATTATTCCCTTGGAATATCCATTTTCATTGCAGTATTAATGGTCTTCTGAAAAGTGATGCAATGTATTTATTTCTGATGAAGGCAACTAGGAGATGATATTTAACTTTAAATATTGTCATACTTGTAAGGGATTAGAATAAATAAAGAGTGAAGATTTATTATGAATAATCATAGTGGGTGTTGATTGTTGAAATGGGCATGGCCATGACAAGAATCAAAAACTGAGACCCTTGGAAATGTTAAAGTCCTACACTTTCTTGCATATTTTGAAGTGAGGCTCAATAGGATAGCATTTTTTCCTAAGGTCTGAATGCAAATTAGCCAGTGTGTGCCATCACTAGCAACTTTATGGCTACAGGTTGCTTACATCTTGAAAGAGCTTTCAAACAAGAACCTTCTACAAAAACTAGATTATCTTAATCTTCCCCTTCTGTGTTCATAATAAATGCATTGCAGTTCTGCTTTTTCTAACAGGAATTTGTATAGCTCCATCACAGCACATACAGTCTACTTGAGCCCAGCTATGATGTGTCTATATGTCATGCCTGGAATGAAGTGATAAACATATACACAGACTCACAAACACACACATATGCTTATATGTATATATGTATGTATATATATATATATATATATATATATATATATATATGTTGTGTATACATATATATATTCTATATGTACATACTTGCATACACATACAGATGTACATATATGCATATATTTATATATGTGAATATATGTGTATATATACACACATATATGTATATGTATACATTTATATGCATATATCAGATACACACATTATATATACATATATATGTATACACACACACACACACACACACACACACACACACACACACACATATATATATATATATATATATATATATATATATATATATATATATATATTCACTCAAAGACCACTTTTTCACTTTGGCCTCCTAAAATATTTTCATGTCCTGTACATTAAGGTGTGCTTTTTTGTTGTTATTTTTGTTTTGATTATATGAAAAAGAGAAATATGCAACTGAGGAAACACACTTATTTTCATTCTTGCCAGGTCAAACAGCAGTGATTTGTTATTCATAACTCAAAGCCTCTCTCTTTCACTGATTATTTGCTTATTTTTTTGTTTACTCTACTCAGTAATAAATTTACTGAGTACAAACTGACTTCACATTCAGAAGGTGTTTTCTAAAAGCTGCAGTTGAAAGCAAGCATCTGTCATATTATGTCAGGTTTTCCTCTATGAATCTCAAGGGATTCTCTGCATCATTAGTATATAATCAGGTTTTGTTTTGAATTAAATATCAACAAAATAGCAAAGTCAAAGTGAAATATGGTTTTGTTCTTGGTCTCTAAAAAAGACATATAGAAATAGCATTTTTCAAGTCATGGCACTCTAAGAAAATAAATTTAATAAAAAATATTATTTGAATATTTTCATATACAACATTCAACTGAAAAGGAAAATGTTTGAACTATGTAATTTTAAATTAAAATGTTATTAATGTAGTAATTGGTATGCATTCAGATTTCAAAACATATGTTAGTCAGTTTTAGTTACTGATTCAATTTCTTTTATTTTTTTGAAATGAGCATTCAATCTATTAACATAATTTTTAATCTTTGTCTTAAGCTTGTTAATAAAGTGCTAATCAATTTCCTGTAGGTACATAAAATTCTCTACTTCATTTACCCTTATAAATACAATTTATTTACTTAATAATTATATCTGGGTTGACTATACCAAGATAAATTTAGGACATAGAATGCAGTAGGTTTAGTGATAACAACTCTGTATTAAAATGGCTATTATAAATATAATATATGTTGACTGAAAATAGCAGGTATGCAATTAGAGTTTTATACTTATTCAAAAATATTCACAGAACTACTAATTAAGAAAATCTAAAGATAGTTACAAAACTATGGTTAAAATCTTTAATAATATATCAGGTATAACTATGATTTGACTTCAAGTAAAATGTCATTTTTTATTTACATTTCAAATGTTAGATTCAACCATTGTATTCCATCTGTACACCTCTTATCCCATCCCTCCTCCCCCTGATTTGATGAGGTTGATCCACCACCCACTCACCCCTTCATGCCTCCCTGCCCTGGCATTTCCCTACACTAGGGTATCCAGCCTTTAAAGGACCAGGGTTTTCTCTTCTCATTGATGTCTGACAAGGCCATCCTCTGCTACACATGAGGCTGGAGCCATGGGTCACTCCATGTATACTCTTTGGTTGGTGGTTTAGTCCCTAGAAGCTCTGGGGGGTCTGCTTAGTTGATATTGTTGTTCTTCCTATGGGGTTGCAAACCCCTTCAGCTCATTCAGTTCTTTCTCTAACTGCTCCATTCGCAACCCTGTGCTTAGAACAATGGTTCCCTATAAGCAATGCCTCACCTCTGTGTTTGTCAGGGTCTGGGAGAACCTCTCAGGAGACAGCTCTATCAGGCTCCTGTCTGCAAGCACTTCTTGGCATTCACAATGGTGTCTATGGTAAGTGCCTGTATGTAGGATGGGTCCCCAGCTGGGGAAGTCACAGGATGGTCTTTTCTTCAGTCTCTGTTCCACACTTTGTTTACAAATTTCCTTCTATGAGTATGAGTATTTTGTCTCCCCTTCTAAGAAGGACTAAAACATGGGTGTTCTTTTGTGACTGGGTTACCTCACTCAGGATAATATTTTCAAGATCCATACATTTGCCTGCAAATTTCGTGAATTCATAATAGCTAAGTAGTACTCCATTTTGTAAATTTACCACATTTTCTGTATCCATTCCTCTGTTGAAAGACATCTGGGTTCTTTCCAGCTTCTGGCTATTATAAATAAGGCTGCTATGAACATAGTGGAGTATGTGCCCTTGTTATATTTTGGAGCATCTTTTGGATATATGCCCAGGAGGGGTATAGCTGGGTCTTCAGGTAATGCTATGTCCAGTTTTCTGAGGAACCACCAAACTGATTTCCAGAGTAGTTGTACCAGCTTGAAATCCCATCAACAATAGAGGAGTGTTCCTCTTTCTCCACATCCTCACCAGCATCTATTGTCACCTTAATTTTTGATCCTACTCATTCTGACTGGTGTGAGGTGGAATCTCAGGGTTGTTTTGATTTGCATTTCCCTGATTACTAAGGGTGTTGAACATTTCTTTAGGTGTTTCTTGGCCACTCAATATGACACATTAACTAAATAAACTTATGTTGACTTTAACAAGATTACTTAAATAAAAATGTCATATAAAGTGCACTATATATTTTTTCATACAATTCTTAACTTCAACTATTCGATTTTGGTTGTATTTTCAAAGTTATTTGCATACATATACAAATCATATATGCATATATGACTTAAAAGGATCACATGGGAGAAATGTATGGACATGGAAAATAAAAATTAAGATGCTGTTAAGGATAATGTTAACAAGGCGGTACCTGATCTCTCTTGTTCTTAAGAAGCCACCATGTTCCTGACTAGACCACGCTTGAGGCCAAGAGTGGTGGTGTGCTCTTTTGGCTGCTTGATTCTGGCAGCAGCTCAGGCCAGCCAGAAGTACCAGCCCTTGGCACCCATGAGATGCCAGCATGGGAGATGCCTCTGCCAATCTACCACTCTGTCTCCACAAAGCTTAGCTGAGTCCAGATAATACCTGCCTTCCCTCAGAACCACAGGTCAATGTGGAGACCCTACTGTTTTCCAAATGTAGTACCATACACAGGGGCCACAGTTCCGCCAGAGGTGGCCTCTGGATGTTGATGGAGAACACGTCAAGGAAAGGGAAGCAATGGTAGAACGCAGTCCACCCACAGTCAGTTTTTAAAGAAAAATATTCCTTTCTGCATCAGCAACTGAAATCTATATACAAATAGAAGATAGTTCTGATCAATGATGCTCAGAACATCACTGAATGATGCGGATATCACTGAATGATGTGAGCGAATAAAGGATAATACCTGCCTTCCCTCAGAACTTCACTCAGTTTAGCATGAAAACTCTTAACATTTAATGGCTATCTAATTGGTACATATATTTGATAATGCTCAACTAACAAGATGCCCATACAATTAGCATTGTTACCCATATAGTCAATCAAAGACCACCTTTTCACTGAAATAAAAAGTGTGCATAACTGGAACAATTAAACCTGGATCAATTGAATCTGATGTTGAAGAGCCAAATGCAGTTAACAGCAGATCTGTATTACTGGGATGGCATATTCTGAAAAGTAGTTAATTCTCAGGGTCAGTCCACAGTTGTCACAGATCGTCCTAAGGCTACAGCTCCATTTGATAGCCAAATTCAGATACTAAATCCTTGAATGCTACCGCTTTGAGGAGCAAGAGACACTGAAGGATTTAGGTCATCAGTAAGTAAAACTGGGGCTTTAAACTGCGAAAAGTAAGGAGAAATCCTTGGTAAATGTGCAAACTCAGTTGTAGTGAATACTTCAGAATTGGAGGGATCATGGAGATAAGATGAGGCTTAGCATCATATGACAGGGTTACAGTTACAAAAATACCAGCAAGGCCACTGGGGAAGGGAAACCTCAATTACAATGGAGACCTCAGCATATTAGATACACCAGAATCACAGGATGGTCAACAATGAAATTAGCAGTAATAGACCAGTGCTAGCCTAAGTCTATGAGAAAAGCTGCATGCACACTGTGAAGGGCAGAGCCAGGGAAGTAGAGCTATCCAAGCTGATTTTTACCCAGAAAATCATGTGGTCCAGATGTCATATACTGAACTACTTTAATTTCTAGATTTGCATTTTGTTTAATTTGATCATGATTATGTCCTGTTTCTTCCCTCTTGTAGTAAAAATTATTTAAATTGCTTTTGATCTTGTATGTGTTCATATATCATTGGATTTAAAAAAAAACTTCATGTAGTTGAATGAAAAAATATGGCCTCCTTAGGCTCATGTATTTGAATACTTGTTCCACTTGTTTATGACACTGTCTGGGAGAAATTTGTTGATATTGCCTGTTTGTTTAGATGTGACACAGAAGATATGATTTGAGAGTGCAAGAGAATTGCACCTTTTTAAGTATACCTCTGTCTTATGATTGTGTCTCACGATATGAATTCTCAGCTATTAGTTCAGTATCATAACTGAATGCCTGCTGCCATGCTTCCTGCCATAGGGATTACGGACTCTAACCCTTTTTTTAATAGGAGAAATGTTACTAATACACTTGGTCTCTCAATTTTTCAGATTTTATTTTTTTAGGTGTAAAAGCATTTATATGTTTGGGCACCATGTGGGTACAGTGCCTTCAGTGGCAAGAAAAGGATAAATGAAATTCCTTCTGACAGGAGTTTCAGATGATTTCAAGCTGCCCCCTGGGTGATAGAAGAGCACCCAGTGTTTTCAATAACTAAGTCATGTATCCAGCACTGAGAACTTGGACTTTTAAAGTGTTAAGTTTTTTTTTTTTAGTTGTGTTACTTTTAAAAGTTGTATTCCATTTTATATTATGACATTAACATTAACATAGAGTGAGTGACAAGCAGAAAAAGAAATGTGATGGTTTAAAGAAATTTGTTTGTGTATTAAGTAGACAAAGAATCAGTTGTCCTGTTTAGTGTTTTGTCAATTTGACATAAACAAGAGTAATCTGTGAAAAAGTAAACTAGATTACAAATATGCTTTCTTCATGTTAACCTATTGGTCAGTAATTTTGATCAATGGTCAATAACATAATGTACCAACTGTCTACAGTTGGTAATTTTTAAGAAAAATAATTCCTTTACTTTCCATGTTTCTTGTGGTCAAGTTGTTTACTACAGCTATAAAAACAGCAAAGCATATATATACAAACATGAATGCAAGCACATTTATGCATGTATATACATAATCATACACAGACAACATATATATGTATATAAATATATATAAACTATACATGCATATGTAGAATATCTAATAAGTATTTAACAAATAAATATTATATTCTATATCAATGTAAAAATACCTAACAGGCCAATCTGAATTGGTGCATATTGCATCATTTCACCTCTGACATTTTTGAAAAGACAATGTTTTTCTTTAAAAATTGGACAAATAAACTATCAATAAGCAGATCATGGAAACATTCTTATACTTTATATGACTATCATGGAAGAAACAAGATATTGCATATCTTTCAAAACCCAAAGTATGTACACCACACGAAAGCTAACTTTAGTGAGCTCTGAAGATAATAATGTGTCACTTAATTATTACAAATATATGCATCTTAATGAGAGTACAAACAGTAAGAAAGGCTGTTGCCAGAGGGAATGCAGGAACTTAAATGACATATATCCAGGTTTTTCAAATTCAACATTTTTATTGCTCTTAATGAAAATATCAATATGAAATTTTAGTCAAATATTCTAAGTGCATGACAAATAAAAATTTTATTTCCTTCACAATCTGAGTAGAATTATTTTCATTTCTTCAAAATATTTAAAAGTTAAAAATAATAAGAATATATATAATGCTCTAAATATGTAGATACAGGATTTCCATAAAATAGTGGATCTGTAAAAATGGAAATAGTAAAATGGGATACAATATAAAATTTATTTCATCTTTTTTTTGCAGTGTCCTCAAATAAGGATACATATTTTTACCACAATTTAATATATAAACATAGAGGAACAGTCTACTACATAGTCAGTGAATCATCAGTATAGACAGTTCTGAAAAAGCATTTCTGTATTTGTCCTGTTTAATGTTTGTAACCACATTGAATTTGTTAAACTATAGTAGATTTTTCAGTATTTTTAAAAGTCCTCAGGAATAGTTTGTAGTCCAGAAATCATCTACTTTCTACTTATTAAATAAAATTCCATTTTATTTAATAAAAATTACTATTCTTCACACATGTGTTTGTGCGGATGTGTGTGTAGGTTTGTGCGTGTGTGTGTGTTGTGTGTGTGTGTGTGTGTGTGTACAAGCACATACTTGATGACTAACAATTTCAGCATTAACTTCATGTTCTCCCATATCCAATATGACAATGTCTGATTTGTATTATGAGCTTTACTTGGATAAAAAAGCATTAGAATAGAAGAGTTAAAAATGCTGAAAATATAACAGAGCAACTAATTTTGAGTTCTATTTTATTTATATCATCTGCTTTTCTACAAGATCATTGTTTCATTCTTACATATCTGCAATTATGAAATGTACAGTTTTTCATCAACATTTTATATGTCAAAGTAGAAGTCCACTTACATGATTAGAGGGAAATTTCTAAATTGAACTTTGATTTTAAGTATCTAACACTCTGATAAATGTAATATCTTCCTTCATTTTTACACAATATATATATGTATACTTTGTACCAAGTAACAAAAGCACATAAACTGATGTAATATTTGGGCTGAAAAGATTATGTATGTTTAAAAGTAAGAGATAGCTTCCTAATCGATCTTACAACTTTCTAGAGGAGGAGAATGTTTACATAGGTAGGTAATCTCTGCATATCTACACTTCTCCTGTCTCTCACTATGAACATCTTTGGGATTCCATTTTGCCCCAGGATGGAATTTTTAGGTCAGTAGTTTTTGCATATTCTCTGAATGCCAACCCTTGAATAAAGTGCTTTCTCTCCTACCAATGTTTATCTTTTATAAAATGATATTTTAAGCAGTAACTGTATGAAAAATTAATTTAGAAGAAAAGCAAAAATTAAAAGGGAATATATAAATGAGGATGAAGTAGTGAGAAGATAAGAAAAAAAATAAAAAAATATTAATCCATTATACTAAGGATACAAATGCCTACTGAGGTGTGAGATATTTAAATTACTACAAATCTTAAAATATATAACTAAATTCTCATTAGCAGTACCATTTTTCTAGTAACCAAGTATAAGGTGAGAAAAGAATAAAGTTTTTTCTGGATTATAAGTTTGGCAGTAACTTACGAGAAAGGAAAGTGGGTACTTTCAATAAAAGGGGACACAGATATACATGCTTCTGATTAAATTTTACATTCAGATGGAAAACAAACAGTTTGGTTCATTAAAATTATGATTGGTAGCAAACTGAAAAGAAAAGATCTTTTATCAGAGAATGCATCAACAGAAATAATTTTTTTTGTTCCTACTTAAAAGGAGGGCATAAAATATTGAATATATTTATTATGTTTAGTGAATCCTCAATATATTTCTTTAATTTCTTTTGAAAGGCAAATCATTAAATAATATAATATTTACAAACTTTGAACAGTTACATACACACACACACAAACACACACATGCAAACAACCAGTAATTTATTTTGTGCATGTAAATGTACCACCATCTTTGAACTGGCTTCCAATAATACCATTATTCTCCAAAATAGGGATTAATCCTTTGGCTAATGATGACAATCAAAACATAATTGTCTGAGGAAGGGTCACCATACACAAATCTAGAAATATACTTTAGTAGTCATATTAGTGGTTTTTAATATAGTCAAATCAAGATTGAAATTTGACTACTAGAAATCAACTACATGCCAACTTGGTATCAAAATGCATTTCTAAATAGAACAAGATTGTTTTTTAAAATGGCAAAAGCTCAAATATGTCATAAAGAAAAAATACAAGCAGTGTATCTCTATAAGTCACTGCAGTCTTAACAGAATTAAATTTGTTCATAATACTGTTTCTTATCTAAGACATTGGAACAGTATTTTCCTGTGTGCTTTTAATATAAAAAAAGATTCGTACACTTTTCTCAATGTTTTTCTTTTATTAAAAATAGATGTTCTCCTGTAATATATTCTGATCATAGTTTCTTAGCACCCCAAATCCTCCCAGTATCTCTCTCCTTTTTTCCACATTACCTGTTATATTTTGAATCTATACTCTCTGCTTAGAAAACAAAGAGTCATCTAGAAATAACATTACAATGAAACAAAATAACACAAAAACAAACATATCAGAATATCACAAAATAATCTAAGACAAAATGAGCCAAAGGGAAAGCACAAGAAATTCATATAGATGCAAAGACACATATCTGCACACTCAAAATTTTCAAAGAAACTGAAGACCAGAGTCCATTTGATATTGGCCATCTACTGCTCAACTTGGGGTCCACCCTTAAGAGTGATATTTTATCCAATGGTACTCCCTTGTACAAAACAAAATTTTCATTTGCAAGTGGCAATCAATTGGGTTGGGCTTGTGGCATTGTTCCACATTTTATTTCAACTCTAGGACATCACCTGGTATGGACCTGTGTGAAGGACTTGATTTACTCTCTTCTCTTCTCTTCTCTTCTCTTCTCTTCTCTTCTCTTCTCTTCTCTTCTCTTCTCTTCCCTTCCCTTCCCTTCCCTTCCCTTCCCTTCCCCTCCCATCCCCTCCCCCATACCCTCCCCTCCTCCCTCCGCTCCTCTCCCCCCTCCCCTCCCCTCCCCTCCTCTCCTCTCCTCCCCTCCCCTCCTCCCCCCTCTCTCTTGCTCTTTTTCTTTCTTTTTTGGTTCTTCATCTTTTCTCACTCTAATATTCCTTCTGCCTTCTTTTTCAAAGAGTTTCTTGGGCTTTGGGAAGAAAAATATGTTTGAAGACATCCCTTTTACAGGTTAATGTCCCTAGTCTCAGTGTACTAATCTGTGTTTAAAGCAGCATGTCCTTAGGAGGCATTTTATTGTTATATTCCTTTAGTAGAAGATTATTATTTTGTTTTGCCTTATGATATGTATTTGCATGTACTGTAGATATTAGCTATTAAAGCATTGATATGCAAGTGACAAGGCATATAACAGATACATACATGTACAGACAATCCATATACAGATGTAAGGTAGAAAGTAAAGGGTTATGTAGGATAGATAGATCTCACTAGAAAGGGGAAAGAGCATAGATATTTTTGGATGGAGTGTGAAGTAAGATTGGAATGGGAGCGAAAAACAGGGAAATAGTGAGATGTATACTCTAAATAGATAGAAGAAATAATATCAAGTAAAGACTAGGTTAATGAAAAGATGAAACCCAGTAAATAAAACAATACAAAGGAATAAATCCTGTAGCTCAAGGCATTTGATAACATAATATAGATTTCTGTAGTTAGGTATCTCTTTTCTGTTGTTTAAAGTAAATATAACCTTGCTTGTGCTGGATTTATATACAATTTGAATCTTTTATTTGAAAATAGTTCTGTTTTCTGAGCTCTTAAGTAGTATGCATTCTCCATTTCTGTTTAAAATTCTCCATCTTAGCTTCATGCATTTTCTTCTCAAGAGCTACAAGGATCTTGGCTCTACCATATAGTGTGTGACATTCTAGGCCCACTGTTGTATCATGATAGAAGATTCCATGGCATTTATGTTCTGCTTACTTGAAAAATAGATAAAACAAATTATGACAACATATTTTTACCCAATGTCATTACTTGTTTCTTCTGTAACATTCTGTAATACCTTCTTAGGGCCTGTGTTAGGAGTCTGCAAAAATAGTTTTCTTGTTTTATCTTGATAACAGAGTTCCCCAGTATCTCTTTTGAAAGAAAATTTATCCATTGTTTTTTACATTTTTTATATTAGTGTCTGAAATGAGAAGTGTCTGTAATTCTGTATATGCCATTCTTGTTGTCTTTTGGGAAATTGAAAGGAATGTTTTTTCCCTTCAATAAAACTTGTCTACAACTTTCATTTTCTTCCTTCCTGTTCATACTGGACATGTTTTCCAAATCGTTTGTTCCTGAGTTAAATTAGTAGAAAACAGCAGGCACAGGTATTTCCAGAATGCTATGCTCTCTTTAAGCTTCCACCATCCAAAGTTTGTTTTGTCATCATAAAACTTAACTATTTATGAAGACTGAAGATATGGGCAGACAAGAGGCAACATTCTCAAATGTAAAAACAAATATATTTTATTGATTTTCAATATAAAGTTTATTTTAATCAGATTATACATGACCACACTCATTACTTTCCAATCTTTCACTGGAATTTTCATCTTCTGGAGATACTATAAAAGCCACCTATTAAAATAACATAGAATTATAGAGTGCTTTTGGTCTGCATATCAAAACTCGTTTGTTCTGTTCTGTTCTGTTTTTATTCATAAACTAATTCTAAGTTTAGAGACCACATGATCAAGTTTTATCAGAACAACATAATCAATTCTGGCAACATTTATCTGCATTAGTGTGAATTTTTATTGCTGACACCAAATATATCCGACTTGCAGAATTTTTAACAGAATTAACATTTGTTTGGTTCATAATTTAGAAGTTTCATTTCCTTATGCCATGAAGATATGACATAGTAGGAACTTCACATCATGATGTCCAGGAATCAGAAAGAAAACATAGAAATATGACACACACATACACACAAACACACACACATACTCACACACACATATACACACACATCATATATATATATTTATATATAAAATATGTATATATAAATTTTATATATAAATATATATATATATATATATATTTATATATATATACATATATATATTTATATATAAAATTGGATACCATTGTTATAAAGTCTATTTTAATCACTCTCTACAGAAACTTTCTTATCACATCTTATTTACTCTTACTTCATATTTAATATCATCTTAAAATACTGTGCATAAGTTGTGTGTCTAGCTGATTTAATAGGTAATGGAGTGTTTTTCTTTGTAGACTCCTAATGAAATGCCCATTGTTTTCCATTTTTATTTATGTCTCCTTCTCTAATATGAAATCCAACATCTCTAAGAAACCTGAGCTTACTTCCTAAGATATGCATTTACTTTGTGTTCTCCTTTTGTTTCTGAGTCTTTCTCACAGTCTCACTCTCTGTCTCTAGTTTTTTGCTTAGGCATATTCATTGTTTCTATTTTTCCTAAATTATTTCCAATAATAAATCAGCTCAACTTTACTTCTTTCATCCACTTTTTTTGCCCTATCACGTGCATATCCCCATAACATGAATGACTAAGGGAACTCTAACATGGATCTCTGCTTCTTTATCTTCATTCACCTTAGCAACACACTGTTATTTAAAACACAGGAACAGAGTTTTATTTTTGCTCTGTTTATATTTGCATGTAATGTGCAGCTAACATGCCGGTCCCTTTGTTCCTTCTCATTCTTATTTTCTTAACTTTTTTTTTCTATTTTTATCCTATCAGTTGTTATTCAGTTCAGATTCTGCTTCCAAGTCAACACAGGGATCACAATTGACAGCTAACTTTTCTGAGAAAACTGGCGGCAACATCTCTCTAATATGTAGCACAAAAATCTGTCCTAACCACTCTCTACAGAAACTATCATATCATATTTTATTCACTGTTCTTTCAGATTTAATCTTATCTGTGGAATGTTGAAAAGAAATGTTGCACGCACCTCTTCTGTGTCCCCTTCGCCCGCGAATAAGGACATGGAGGCAGTAATCGGGTATCACTACAGACGAGGCTTTACTTCTTGTAACAGCAAAAGTGGAAAAGACCCCAAGCCCGGGAATGGCACTGCTATATATACCCTAGAGTGGCGTGTTCACTTCTGATTGGCTGTTCACTCATCACCCCATATTACGCCCCGGGATGGGCAGTGACTTTGGCGCGCCTTTTGCCTTTTGCACCTGTGCAGTCAGTTGTTTACAAGTGGGAGGACAGGATGTCCGCGCCATCTTGGCACTGCGGCTCCCAACATCTCCCCCTATCTATATATTTAAGATGGAACAGCCTATTGCCTATCAAGCGCGGCACCAACTCAGTGAGGGAAAGCAGAGGCCTGATCCCCTGTGCAAAATGAGATATTATAATGGGTTTACTTCCCATACCCATCTCGATGCCTTTTGTCGGGGGAAAGGGAGCCTCCACCCTGGGGCGCCACCAGGGGAGGTTTCTTGGCATCAAACCTTTGTGCAATCAGGCATACTTTCGGGAAATCTATCCACACTCGTGGAACATTCCCTGTCGAGTACCCACTCGCAAACACCTCTAAATATTTAGGTACCAGTTATTCAGGCAAGGGCTGGCTGGACTTAGACCTCTCATCGACCCAGTGCAATGGGCTGAACCCTTGGGGTGCATTGACTGAGGGTCTCAGTCATCAGCTACTTTCTTGGCTTAGATAGCCAAATTTCAAGGGAGATGCTTGGTCCAAGACTGCTAGTGCTTGGGCGATAGCGACCTTGTCACGTTTTTGTTGGGTTCTGAGCTTACAGACCAACCATCATGAACACTAATCCACAACATAGGGCTGCACCAAGCAGGCCTATTCCCACCCTTTAAGAAAGAGAGAAAGAAAGAAGGAAAAGGCAGAGGTAGGCCAAGAAGTAAAATCGCCAGGGGTAGCAGGGTCTACTCGAGTTCCATCAAGGCTCGAAATCCGGATCTGCAATTGGTGTTGCACCTGGTCCAACTTCCCATTCCAATTCTCTTTTAAATAAGCAGAAAGATTATGGCTTTGAATAAATGTATCATTCACAAATCTCAAAGGTGTAATACCCGGATGTGGGGTTGCTGGCACACAGCTCATTTGAACCACATCCTTGAGCTGCTCCACATGGGCTTGGAGCCAATCAACTCTCTGATTGACCAAAGTCTCTTTTAAGTCTCAATAATGATGTACTGGGATGGGCACAAGGTAGGCACATGCACAACCAAGGCTAGGTCTAGTGATCCATTCCAACATTGTGCCAAAAGGCAAGTAACATTTTTACAATCCAAGATATCAGAATTATTCTGAAAGTTGGATAACATAAAGAAAAATGAAGGGTCTACACACACCAACACCGGTTGTGCAGATGCATTCCCAAACACCTTATTAATTTTAATGTTATTTAAATGGCTAGAGATATTAAATCTTGTAGCCGAAACATTTTGCACTTTATGAAACATATTTAACAAGACAAAGGCAGATATACCCCTTTTTAACATTTAAAACAGTGGCTACAACACATAATTTAATTGTGTTGAAGCAAGATAAACTCAAGAAAATACACATATGATTTAATTTAGGACTTGCGTCCCTTTGAAAATATCAAACAGGGGTTTAAATCCTCCTATGGTAAGCTTAAGATGAGGTTTTAGCCAAATAATATCTCTTAACAACTTTTAAAAATCACTAAGAACAAATCAAGATTAAAAGTAAACCATTTTCTTTTTGCATGTACACTCACAAACCAGAAGATGGCGTTAGATCCCCACCACAAATGGTTGTGAGCTACCATGTGGTTGCTGGGAGTTCAGCCTTTATTTTTTAAATTAAATCTAGCCTTCTCTCTAGCCCAAAATTGTCTCAAATATTAAAAAGACACTGTCTTTGAATTCTTTCTGGAGCAACAAGTAGTCCAAAAAATTTTTAAAGCTCGTTATATTCGAGCAATGGCTTGTAGAAAAAACTTCTTTATAGAAATCCACTCATAAAGTATCACACAATGAATAATATACACTAAAAGATTTAACTTCTTAATTTTTTGTATTAAAGCAACAACAATATTTGTATATATAAAATGTAAAACGATTAACCATTTTCTGAAGCAATTATTTTTAACAAATATCGCTTCATGGGCTCTTAAAAATTATGAATAAATTTACTAATTGTAAACCTTTTACCTTTACCAGAAATGTAAAGGAATGGTATAAAAACATCTTTTATGTAAACATTTACTGAAATGGCAGCTGGAGTAGGCAAGTTAGGCTGTATAAATCTTAAATTTGAACTTTATTTTGGATCAATTTAATAACCCATCTTTTTTAGTCCAATGAATATATCGGATAAAAGCCAACCTTATTCTCCAATAATTGTTACATATATATTAGAGGAATCCAAAGCATCTCATCCTCAACAATTCCAAATACAGAGGAATTAAAACAACCTGAACCATATTCTATCAGCAGGCACAGCTATACTCATGGAGGGAAGCAAGCATAAATTTAATTTCTGCAGCATAATCATAACCTTTAGCCCACAGACTGTTGTAAAATCTTTGGGTCTTAGGTTTACACCTCCTCTCACAAGAAACAATGAGAACAAAAGACAAATTCCCTTAAGCACATTTCTAGGGCCTGGTCTAAAGACCCAGAACAAAAGGAGCTTTTAACACCTTAGCTTCTGCAGCTCAGTCCTAATTCAAATGTAAATGTAACCTCCCTCAGGCCTGTTCTCTGAGGCTTGGCTAAGCCTGAATTGTGCATTTTGGCTTTAGCTTTGAACCTTAAATTTAAACTGTAAACCTTAAAAGACACATGTTGTATCTTTTCTCTATAAACATAGGCAAATCAAAAAAAAAACAATCTTTAACGATGTAAGCAATCTATTTTCTCTCAAATCAACACCAAGTGGATTACCTTTATGTTATAAAGTTTTGCTGCCACAAAACAAAGTGTAAAATCTAATGGAAAACTTGTAGCATTTATGACCCAGGCTTTTGGCGGATGCGCCTGAGGCCAGGGCAACCAAGTAACTCTCAATAGCTTTGAACTAGGCAGTACTTCAGCATTTGAATATACTGGCAAGAGAACAGTTTAAGATCTGACTATGGCCCACAGTGGTATACTTATCACCAACTCAGAACCGTAATCTTGCAACCTAGCTTCATTCTTCACAATCTGCATCAGCCGCGTAGGGACCCAAATTGAATTGTTTTCACCTGTGGAATAAGCACAAACAGCCTCCCTTCCTGGGCAACAGCAGGCCCTTAGCCAATCTTGTAGCCTCTTGTTCTTAAGAGGGACAATGGCTGCACGGCACCCAGCCATGACATCCTCAAAGATCATCTGTTCCATCACTGGCATTGCTTGCTCTGAGCTCGCAGGACACTCCCTGTGTGCCTGCTGCGCTTCCCAGGGCAGACTATCTCCCTCCTCTGTCTGCCTTTCCCGCCACGCTCTCTTGCTCTGCCTTGTTGCAAGCTGCTGCAGGTAGCAGAGCGCAGACACCTCTGCAACCGGTCTGACCCAGGCCCCATCGCAGGGACTCTGTTCCTACAGCCCTAGGGGAGAAGCACGGCAGGGGACCCTCCAGCCCGAGCGAGCCGCTGGCGCCGGCCGAGGTCAGTGGGGCTGGGTTGAGTGACTTAAGATCTTTCTTAGTCTTATCTCAGAACGGCTATCCTTTGCACAAGCGGCTACTTCCTCCTCTATGCTCTCCTCCTCGGAGCTGCCCAGTTCTATGGAGTCAGGCTCCTTAATGAAGTACAGGGGGGCCCTTTTGACCTTCGTTCTCTCTCCACCATCCGGTGGAGGGTCCTCAAGCTTAATGGACTCTGCAGTAGCCCTTGTTCCTTTTGAGTACTCTATCTCTCCAGGCTCTTTGGCCTGACCTCCAGGCTCCTTGGCCTGACCTCCAGGCTCCTTGGCCTGATGCAGGCTAACACTAACACACTCTGGTTCTGATAGCCTGGAGCGGACCTCTCTTGAAACCTCTTGACTTGCCCTAATAGCTGAAAGCAATGCAAACAAGAGGCTAGCTATTGCTGTGGTGGCAATGGGTGAATATCCACCCGCAATGAAGGTTTCTACCCCAAGCATACCTTCCAAAGATGTACCTTGTATCCTGTAGTTTTTTAACCCGCCCCAAAACTTGGGGGGTCTTCCGTGGTGCCTTGAAATTCCAGGGTTTCGGCTCCAGTTATTGCACGTACCTCTTCTGTGTCCCCTTTGCCCGCAAATAAGGACACGGAGGCAGTAATCGGGTATCACTACAGATGAGGCTTTACTTCTTGTAACAGCAAAAGCGGAAAAGACCCCAAGCCTGGGAATGACACTGCTATATATACCCTAGAGTGGCGTGTTCACTTCTGATTGGCTGTTCACTCATCACCCCATATTACGCCCCGGGATGGGCAGTGACTTTGGCGCGCCTTTTGCCTTTTGCACCTGTGCAGTCAGTTGTTTACAAGTGGGAGGACAGGATGTCCGCGCCATCTTGGCACTGCGGCTCCCAACAAAGAAACATGAAAGGAAATGCAATGAGGATACAGTGTTTACAGTAAGTCAGGTCAGATAATTTATTCTTGCTCACATTTCAGAAACATAAAGTTGAAGAATATGAACAAAAATATAAACTCAATGACACAATACAAAATGAATATAATTTAAGAACTAGGAACTAAATGAATAGGAATCACAATCAAAACCTATTGTATAGATAAATGGAAATGAATTACTCATAATTCATACAGTTTTAAAAACCAGGCTATACTTTATTTGTAAACCTTTAACTGCCTCCTCCAATGTATCTTACTATTCAAAAACCCTCATTCTAGTTCTGTATGCTTAGGGTTATATTTCTGTCTGTTTATTTATTATCAATGGATCTTTCTATAATCTGAATATTACATTCATATAGTATATATGCAATCACAAATATGTAATTTTTACATTCGAGCAATTTTCCAAGGACATTCCTTTTTCTTGTGCTCACTTTTCCTCAATGCTCTGAGAGATTTGCTCTCATTCCTTTTCCAAATTAGCTTCATATTAATTGTCTATTTGTCAGTTATTCTAACAATCATTATCCTCAAAGAAAGCTTATTTTTTCTTTTTGCCTATCTATCAATAAATGTTATATAAACAGGGAATTTACCTAAAACATTAAATATGAGACTCACATATTTTCCAAGACATTGGTAGATATGCAAGTTGCATGGTTGAATGAATTTAGATGACAAAGGTAGCAATATGAGTAATAAAGTTAGGAGACTAAAAATTATATTTTCAAATGTAAAGAGGAAATGTATAATAAATGTTAATGTTGCTCAAGATTGCTATTTTTGGATGAGGAAAATGGCCTAGAAGAGCAGGACTCTTTGTTGAAAGTCCTACAACCTGATTTACCTACCAAGTTAGACCCACATAGTGGAGGAGATAGCTCAAGAATTTCTTGAATTTAAACACTTTTTCTTCTGCACCTTCTGACAGGTGGATTTGGGTTGAGGATGTAGTAGTTCTGAATGTAAATTCTTATCTTTCTAAATAATTAAAATGTATATTTGCATAGTTGAGTGAGAATCTAATCTAGGTTTAATGCAGCAAAGGAGCCAGCATGAAGCTTAGTTTGAGAGTTAGTTCTTTTATTAAACTTAGCCTTTAGGTCTTGTTATAAAACTAGGATTCCTTAGTATATTAAGCTAAATTTTATAGTTTTGTTAATTTTTTAAATTTGCCAAATGCCCTAATTTTTTTATTGTTGGCAGTATTACTTTAATTAACATATCTTTCAATCAAATAGCTTGAAAAAAAATGCCTTGTTGAATTTTGGCTGTAGTTCACACTGCTCTTGTTTTTTGAAATTATTTCACTTAACATATCTTCATGAGTTCAGACCATTTATTATTCTCATGTTCTATGGATTTCATAAGACAAGCATGTGAACATATCTATCCAAATATTTTTCTACCTGACTTGTGCCTAATATTAATTTTCTTCTTTTTAGTTTGCACTACGTATTAGGTGAGAATTAAGATTAATTATTAATTAAAAATTAAATCAAGGATAAGTAACATATCTAGCATCTGAATAACATAGAAGAAAATGGTGTTTCTAACTAGTAAGGTTCAATATTTTCCTTTTAAGTGTAAATGTACCTTGTTCTCTCTATTTCCCTTCCTGCTATTTCTTATTCACCTTCCTTATTTTTCTTTTCTAATTTATTTAAAGTATGATGAGACTTCAGGTTCTTTGTTCTAATCTACTATTTTTGAAAAACTTTATATGTAGCTAAAAACATTGAACCTTGTTAAATACATAGAGATCAAAATGGCTATGGATGACTACTTTCCTCAGGGAAAGGGAGGAGAAAATAGAGAAGCTGCCATGAAAATAAAGAAAAATAATTACAAATATATGTAAGTCCTAAAGCAGAACAACCACCAGTTCCAACGGTTGAAGCTTGGAGAGATGGTTGGAGTATGTAGTAAGTGGGAGGAAAATGGCTGAGTTCTACTATGTAATCAGTGGCCTAGGGCTAATAGACCAATTTCTCTGGTCTTGTTTATCTTCAGAGACAAGAAATATCGTCTTTATTTATATGAGAAAAATTTCTATGAACCACATTAAAATGGAAGTTTAGTTGAGCATCCAAACAAACATTGTGTCAGTATAAGATGTTCCTTGTGAAGTATATTCAAAAAACACTGGAAAAGCTTGGTTGCATTTTTTGCTATTCTAAATCAGGCATTATACCTTACTTTCTGTGTATTATGGCCCTAGTCATAACATTATATTTCTTTTTTATGTAATTACTTCAAAATAATATGTTTCCATGTGTAGAGTTAGGAAAGAATATTGGCTTCCTTTGACAGGAACATTTCTTAAATGAAAACTATGTTGCAATTTTTTCTAGTGTGATATAAAAATGTATATAAGATTTTTCTTACTTCTGTAGCATAATGTGATTTTGTAATAACTCATAATATAATAGGTCTTCCTGTTGTGCTGGACCATCCATACAATTTAGTAAATATTTATTATAATAACAGAGTAAAAATCCCTAAATGGTGTACTTAAATAAATTAATGCTTAACAGATTTTTTTATATTAGAAGTAGTCATACACTTTCAACTCTATCAATAGTTTAGATCAATAATTTCTCACCATATGTATTTCAGAATAGATAGGACAGGAAGTTAGTTGATTTGCCGTTTCTATTTGAAACAATTTCAGACTTAAAAGAGTAAGAATAAGAAACACATGGCATGTTCTAACGATTTGCATTTATACTTTGTCATTGTTGCTCTTTACAAAGCTGAATGATACAGATATAAGTGAATATAAGTGGGTATATAGGTGAATTTATCTTTCATAAATTATTACTCCCCCAAAAAAGTTTGGGTTATAAAGTCATAATGCCTTCCTGTTAAATGGTTCAGTCAATGAATAGTTCACTTTCTTTCAATCTCACCATGACAGATATGCTTTAAAGAGAAGGCTCAGATCCTTCCCAAGTTTTATATTCTTTTTAAGTATTAGCTGTAATTCTTTCATTGAAAACAATGAGTTACTTTTACTTTGTATTTCTAATATTCTAATATTTATAGATTATAACAGTTCAGAGGGGTCATTCTTGAATTCAGGAAGCTCTTTTTAATTTATTTTTTACTTTTTTACACTCTAGACTTTATTGCTCCTCCCCATAGACACTCCAACTGTTCCACATCCTATACCTCCAACCCACCCCAATGTCTCCATGAGGCTGTCCCCACGCCCCAACCCACACCCCACATTACTTCTAAACTCCCTAGGGCCTCCATTCTCTTGACTCTTTAGGTGCATCATCTCTGATTGAACACAAACTCAGCAATCCTCTGCTGTATATGTGTTAGGGGACTCATATCAGCTTCTATATGCTGTCTTTTTGGTGGTCTAGTGTTTGAGAGATTTTGGGGGTCCAGATTAATTAAGACTGCTGGTCCTCCTACAGGGTCACCTTCCTCCTTAGCTTCTTTCAGCCTTTCCCTAATTCAACCACAGGGGTCACCAACTTTTCTCTATTGGTTGGGTGAAAATATCTGCATCTGACTCTTTCAGCTGCTTTTAGGGTCTTGTAGAGGGCAGTCATGATAGTTCCCTATTTGAGAGAGCTCCATAGTCTCAATAATAGGGTCAAGCTGTGGGACCTCTCCTTGAGCTGGATCCCATTTTGGACCTGTCACTGGACCTTCTTTTCCTCAGGCTCCTCTCCATTTTCATCCCTATAGATCTTTCAAACAATAACAATTATGGGTCAGAGTTTTGACTGTGGTTTGGCAACACCTCGCCCCTTATTTGATGCCCCATTTTTATGTTGGAGCTGGGCTCTATAAGTTCCCTCTCCCTACTGTTGGTCCCTCTTTTTGAGTCCTGAGAGTCTCTGACCTCCCAGGTCTCTTTTGCATTTTGGAGCATCCACCAACCTCCTACCTTCCTAGGTTGTCTGTTTCCATTCTTTTTGCTGGCACTCAAGGCTTGAGTACTTTTCCCTCACCCAATACCAGATCAGGTTCCCTTCTTACCACCCCTCTCAGTCAGCTTTTCTTCCCAGGCCACTCCCTTCCTTCTCCCCACTTGTGATTGCTTTCTTCTCCCTTCCCATTGGGACTGAGGTGTCCTTACTTGGGCCCTTCAGCTTGGTGACCTTTTTGAGTTCTGTGGACTGTATCTTGGGTATTCTGTACTTTTTCTTTCTTTCTTTTTTTTTCTTTTTTCTTTTTTTTTTTTTTTTTTGGCTAATATCCACTTATTAGTCAGGACGTACCATGCATGTCCTTCCAGAAGCTCCTTTAAAAAAATAATTGATCATGAGTTTTCCTGTCAGAAACATGGTCTTATGATAGGTCCATATACTATGTGAAGAATATTGTCAATAGTTCTTGCTGAGTATCTTCAATATTTTATTTTATCTAGAATATATTTCCATCTGTATAGTTAATTATTCAAGGCACTGGCCCAAGAATAGATATCTTTATATTTCCCCACCTCCTGGTTTTGTTTCAGTCATATGATAATCAACGTTTGCAGTACCCTAAGCCTACAAAACTCTAAGAATTAATTATTTCATAATTTTAAGATTTCAATTTAGTTGCTTACCTAAGTGCCTGAGTTTTGTTTGATTTGCTACAGACTAGTATGTAGCCAGAACACTAATATGTGCATGGTATATGTTGTAAAATCAGATATTAATATTCTAAATTAAAGAAAATCACCTCATTTAAAAACTTTAGTTAAATTTACCTTATTCTCATAAAATAATCTTTATATGATCTTATTATTAATTTGTCTTATTTTCTCACCCACTATCATATACTTTAAGAAGCTAATATTTGTTAAAATATTAGATTACAAATTACTAAGTATTTTTAATTTACATAGCATTTTTACTTCTTCTTGCTAGATCTTCTAGATATGAAGTATCGATGCAAAATGAGAGAAGTGATATTGTACAACTTCATTGTACAGTTTATGATTTTTGAATTTGACTCTTAACAATACTTCTATTTATGATGATAAGATAGCATCTGATAAATTTGTGTAAATCATGTTAACGGGGCATTTCTTGCTACTAATGATATTTTCATGAAAGATTATTGGACATTCAAAAAGGTACCAATGACTAATTCTACCATGTTTTACATATTTTATTAACTGGAAATGAACTGTAACAATGAATATTATCTCACATTTAATCTCACAAGTATTTTTATAATTATTTACTAATAATATCATATTCAATAAATTACAATATCATATTGCATTTTAATTACTGATATTAAATTTGTCACATATTTGGCAAATATATCTTGGGCAGGATTGCTTTTTTTTCTTTAATATATTCTCATACTTCATCAATTATTTTTTTCTATGGCTACAAATATCCACTTATATAAAAACACACACACTGTATTTGTCTCAATTTCAGTAGTTTCTATATTTTTCCTATTCTTAATATTTAAGTATAAATTCTTAAAATCCTAGACAATAGCTGCTTTCTAAACATTCTTGCTTGTTGGTTTATCACAGACAAATTCCTAGTGCTTTCCTTGCTGCAGACACTTAACCCAAAACTGATTTAGTGGCTTAGCTAAAGAGTCTTTTCAGAGGCAGAGAAGAGCAAAGTGCTGGTTCTATATCCATCCTATTTTTGGCCTCACTCTTAATGCTGAATCCCACTACCAGTAATGCAGAAAGATGAGTGAAAAGAAAACGACGTAGATGCTAGCATTTAAAAATATATACTATGTTGCACATGACTTTCTCTTCCGTTCACCTGAGAAGAATATATATCAAGATCTAGCTGGTAGATATATTGCAGCATTTCTTTTTAAGTTTATTTGCCTTTCAAGTAATATACCTACACAAAAACAGTTGAACACACCAACTCTCACCTAAAGATTTATAAATACGAATGTTTTACAGCTCTGCTCCCAGCTCAAACTCAATAAGCTCAAGTTGTAGAAAATATTCCCTTTCATCTTTGAGCAAGATTGAGATATCAGGGATGAGAAAGAGCATAGATCACCAGGGATTTTTAGATTTAGAGACAGGCATTGGTATGTCAGTCACACAGAACAGATAAAGCCTGTGGCGGTGTCTAAGGACTTAGAAGCCATTCAGTTTTGGAGGGCACACATGAAGCTTTTCAAGCTCAATCTTTAATAAGAATCACTTTTGCAGCTCATAACCAGATTATTTGTTGGCCAAATTAAAATATAGTTCTTTTAACACTATAGATGAGAAAAAAACATTAAAATACTATGCTAGAACAATATTTTTCAAAGTTTTTCAAATTTTGCTCAAATTTAAGCATTCATAATATATAATTAATTTAAGTAATGTATAATTGAACATAATTATATATTATACATAATTATTAAATCTAAAAAGTTGAATTCAATACAGTATTTTCACTGAACTTTAATATCTTCAACATATATATATATACTCATATCATATCAAAAATTCAGTATCAAGTTACTTTTCAATAATTTTTATATTTCCAAAGTATTAGTGTAAACATTAAGAAATATATCTAGAAATATGTAAAAGTAGTCCCAATAAGATAGATGAGATAATATTAAAATGACTGAAATACTGTTTTATTTTGTGTGGTTAATCACAAAAATCTCTTGTATAAGAAAATAGTTTGAACTATTTGACAATATAGTTCAGTAGGTCCAGAAATGCTTCAGATTTTAGATATTGCTTCTTATTTTTTTTCATGTATGCATCCTATAGAAAATTGTTTTGATGAGACTTCTATTTTCCTCTCTTGAAAGCGATCTTAAGCACTATATTTAATGTTCTGCCTTTGGGTCCCCCACTTGAAAGGTATAGGATTTCACATTTATTGCTACTATGCATGCAACAAATGTTTCAGATTTGAAATATTTTCTATTTCTGAATTAATATTTTTATGTTACATTGTCCCAAGAAGAAAATGCCTGTCATACAACATTTGCATGCATTTTGAGTTCTTTGTGCTTAAACTTTGTTCACTTGTAATATTTACAGAATGAAACATGTCCTTATCGAATTCCACTTTTGCCACTCAACTCCTTCCAGATCCCTCCTACATACCCTGCCATTCAGATTGACCTCTTCGTTTCCCTTTTAACCCTTTAAGTTCAGTGACTGATGTCCATTATGTTGTGTGGAAAACCTCAGAGTGTGGGTTTGTGTACCTATCAGTGGATACCAAGGAAAAGTCAGACCTATTTCAAATATTGGTAGATCGCATTAAACTGTTACCTTTGGTACACAAGTCTCAACTTACTCATGGTCCAGTTAGATTTTTAAGCTACAGACAGTTCAAAGTGTTGTCAGTTGCATTTTAACTATTTCAAAACAAGAATTTCAACAATTTTCTTCTTTTGTCAGGTAAAAAATTTATAATGTTGCTTTCCCACTCTCTTCCCACATTTCATTCTATTTTTAGCATTTGGAAATCAATAAGCTGTGAACTGTTAAGGTATTCATGACATTAAACAATGCACCTTAATTAGCTTAGCAAAGGAGAGCTGACCCATGTGTAGCTCTTTTATCTGACTGATTTCTGCCTTTACTGTATCAAGCATTTTATAAGCTAGGTTTTGAGATGAAATGCTTCAAACCTTGACATTTTGTACATTTTATGTCAGCTTTCAAAGATAGTTCTCTTTGCAATGTAACAATATGCACTTTCTGATGTTACAGGACTAATTATGACTGTCAGCATCTGTTTGCACACCAGTAACAGGATTATACACAACTACAATTTTTTCATTATACATTTCTATATTAAAACACAGATAAGATTCTTTCTCTAATTGAACATATTTATCTAATTTAAATGACAGTTAATAATTTTTTTATAATATTTATAGTTGTTGAAAGAGAAGTTTAAAGGCAGGAATTTCTACTATATATCAAGATTATCATTATCCCAACTTATACACACACAAAACTAGGCCTTGTGTTTTCAGATATCTTTTCTCATAGCTACATTTGCATTGTATCATGTAATAAAATTAGGTTTACAAATATGTTTCTGTTTGACATTCTGAGATGAACAGCTTCTTAGATTATTCAGTTGGGTTCCCAATATCTTCAGATACTTTTTAAAACACTAGCAAGGAGAAAGTACTGAAGCAGCAAAAACATTAAAATGGCAAAGAGATTAGAATGATATTGTCATGAGTCAAGATGTGGTGACAAACACAAGAAGACAGGACACATATGGAACATGCTTTCTTCTGGAGATTTGACAGGGAGCATGGCAAAATCATTTTATTCTTTTCAAACTTAGAACTACAGCTTTGTGGGAAAATGAATTTCTCTTTTTAAAACAACTAATATGTAGAAATTTATCAAAGTATCTGTAGGAAATTAGCATTTCCATACTTCCACCTAAATCCATATTATCTTTAGAAGGTACTGTCATATATCTTTCAATCATCAATCTCAGTGATACTATCTAATGAAGATTCCACATGTGTACATGATGGACTTTATATATAGTATTAAAACATATATAATCCCAGTTTATTAAGTCTCCAGCTTAATTCTTTGAATTTTTATATTTCATTTATTTTTGATCTTTGAGATTATAAATACATAATTTCTCTCTCCCTATGCTTCTTTCCATCATATCTTCCCATGTACTTTCCCTGCTCTTTCTAAAATGTATAGCCTCTTATACATTGTTTGTTGTTATGTACATTATATATGTGTTTATTTTTTCTATTTTTATTGGGTATTTTCTTTATTTACATTTCAAATGTTATCCACTTTCTCTGTTCCCACCCAAAACCCCTTCTGATCTCCACTTCCCTGTTTCTATGAGAGAGTGTTTCTCCACCCACGCACACACCTGCCTCTCTGCTCTCAAATTCCCCTATACTGGGGCATCGAGCATTCACAGGATTAAGGGACTCTCCTCTCATTGATGCTGAACAAGGCCATCTTCTGCTACATATGCAGCTGGAGTCACGGATCTCTCCATGTGTACCCCTTGGTTGGTGGTTTAGTCCCTGGGAGCTCTGAGGAATCTGGTTGGTTGATATTATTGTTCTTCCTATGGGGATGCAAACCCCTTCACCTTTTTCATTCCTTTCTCTAACTCCCTCAATAGCGGACTTCATTGTGAACCCCATTCTCAGTCCAATGGTTGGCTCTGTATTTGTCAGGCTCTTAGCAGAGCCTCTCAGGAGACAGTTATATCAGGCTCTTGTCAGCATGCACTTCTTGGTATCCAAATTTGTGTCTGAGTTTGGTGACTGTATATGGGATGGATCTCCAGGTGGGGCAATATTTGGATGGCCTTTCCTTCTGTCTCTGCTCCAGACTTTGTCTGTTTATTTGCTCCCATGAGTATTTTGTTACTTCTTCTAAGAAGGACAGAAGCATCCACACTTTGGTCTTCCTTCTTCTTGAGATTCATGTGGTCTGTGAATTGTATCTTGGTTATTCCAAGCATTTGGGCTAATATCCACTTATCAATGAATTCATACCATGTGTGTTCATTATTGACTGGGTTACCTCACTCAGGATGATATTTTCTAGTTCCATGCATTTGCCTGAGAATTTCATGAATTAATTGTTTTTAATTGCTTAGTAGTACTCCACTGTTTTAAGTGTGCCACATTTTCTGTATCTATTACTCTGTTAAAGGACATCTGGGCTCTTTCCAGGTTCTGGCTATTATAAATAAGGTTGCTATGAATATAGTGCAGCATGTCCTTGTTATATGTTGAAGCATCTTCTGGGTATATGCCCAGGAGTGGTATAGCTGGGTGTTGCAGCCCGAGCTGCCGCATGCTTGGGGGCCAAAAATGTTGAGAGCCACTCTATCAATGTTGGAAATGCACTGCCAAAGGAATTGGGGGCTAAATTGTTAGAGCCTTCTCTGCCCCAAGCTGCTCAGGTCTGCAGGTCGGGTTCAGCAAGACAGAGAGTGAAGACAGACTGGAAGAATGATCACCAGACAGAGTGTGATTCAATCCCGTTTATTCTTCAGTCTCTCTTCCCAGTCTTGAGTTTCTAGTCCCTAGTTCCTAGTCCCTAGTGCCTCCACGTTCCAAATTACTTCTTCCAAGTGCTAAGTGCCTAATGTCTAATTCCAAGTTCTTCCTCCAAGTGCCAAGTGCCTAATACCTAATAATAGTAATTTCTTCTGAGTTCTCTAGTCCAAGTGTCTTCTTCCTCAATGACTAATTTCTACTCCAAGTTGTACTGAACTCTTCTGTCTGCCTCTCGCCTTTTATATGTCTCACTTCTAAGCCACGCCTTTAAGTCATGCTCTTAGGCCTTGTCTCTAAATCTGATCTCTATGTCATGCCCTTAAGTCACACATCTTTAAGTTTCACACACCCAAGGGAAAATCCTGGGTATCTAAAGCAAGATGTTATCAGAGTGTGCTCAGCTGTTGTAGGCTATTGTAAAAAAGCCTCTTGTCAGGGTATATGGCTCAAGATGGCTGCAAGGATGATAGCCACCTTTTGTTGGCTCCCCGCAGCTGGGTCTTCAAGTAATACTATGTCCAATTTTCTGTAGAACTGCCAGATTGATTTTCAGAGTGGTTGAACCAGGTTACAGTCCCACCAACAATAGAGGTCTGTTCCTCTTTCTCCACATCCTTGCCATAATCTGCTGTCTCTTGAGTTTTTGATCTTAGCCATTCTGACTGGTGTGAGGTGGTATCTCAGGTTTGTTTTGATTTACATTTCCCTGATGACTACAGATGTTGAACATTTCTTTAGGTGCTTCTTATTTGGCTATTTGATATTCTTCAGTTGAGAATTATTTGCCTAGCTCTGTACCCCATTTGATTCTTATTTGATTATTTGATTCTCTGGAGTCTAATTTCTTGAGTTCATTGTATATATTAAATATTAGCCCTCTATCAGATGTAGGATTTGTAAAGATCTTTTTCTTATTTGTTGGTTGATGTTTTCTCCTACTGATAGTGTCCTTTGCCTTACAGAAGCTTTGCATGTTTTTGAGGTCCCATTTGTTGATTCTTGATCTCAGAGCATAAGCCATTGGTGTACTTTTCTTTATATTGATCCATCCATGTATTCCTGGGATGAAGTCTACTTGATAGTGGTAAATGATTGTTTTCATGTGTTCTTGGATTTGGTTTGTGAGACTTTTATAGAGTATTTTTGCATAGATGTTCATAAGGGAAATTGGTCTGAAGTTGTCTTTCTTTATGGTATTTATGTCATTTAGATATAAGCATAATTGTGGCTTCATAGAATGAATTGGGCAGTGTATCTTTTGTTTCTATTTTGTGAAAGAGTTTGAAAAGTACTGGTGTTAGGTATTCTTGGAAGGTCTGATAGAATTCTGCATTAAACCTAACTGGCCTGGGATTTTTTGGTTGGGAGAATTTTCATGACTGCTGCTATTTTTTTAGGGCTTATAGAACACTTTAGATGATATATCTGATTCTGATTTAACTTTGGTACCTGATATCTGTCTAGAAAATTGTTCATTTCATTCAGATTGATTAATGTGGTTCAGAATAGGCTATTGTAGTAGGATTGTATGATTTTTTGAATTTCCTGTTTTCTTATTACATTTACCTTATCATTTCTGATTTTATTGATTTGGATACTGTCTCTGTGTCCTCTGGTTAGTCTGAATAAGGATATATTTATCTTTTTGATTTTCTCAAAGGACTAGCACCTGATTTTGTTGATTCTTTATATAGTTCTTTTTGTTTCTACTTGGTTGTTTTCAGCTCTGAGATGCATTATTTTTTGCCATCTACTCCTCTTGGAGTAGATGCCTCATTTTGTTCTAGAGCTTTCAGGTGAGCTGTCAAACTGCTAGTGTATGATCTCTCCAGTTTATTTTGGAGGTACTTAGAACTATGAGTTTTCCTCTTAGCACTGTTTTCATTGTTTTCCATAAGTTTTGGTATGTTGCGTCTTTATTTTCATTAAATTCTGGAAAGTTTTGAAATTCCTTCTTTATTTCTTCCTTGATCAAGTTATCATTGAGTAGAGGATTGTACAGCTTCCATGTGTATTTGGGCTTTCTGTTGTTTGTTGTTATTGAAGACCAGCCTTAGTCTGTGGTGATTTTATAGGATGCATGGGATTATTTCAATCTTTGTGCATAGGTTTGACGCCTGTTTTGTGACCAATAATATGGTCAATTTTGGAGCAGGTACTATGAGATGCTGAGAAGTTATATTCTTTTTCTTAGGATGAAATATTCTATAAATATCTGTATTTCTTTTTTTTCAATTTGGGTATTTTTTTTTTTTACATTTCAAACGTTATCCCCTTTCCCAGTCCCCTCCCCTCAAAACCCCCTATCCTATCTCCTCTCCTCTGCTTTTATGAAGGTGTTCCCCACCAACCTACCCACTCCTGTCTTGCGCCCTCAAATTCCTCAGCACTGAGGCATCAAGCTTTCACAGAACCAAGGGCCTCTCCTCCCATTGATGCCCAACAGGGCATCCTCTGCTACATATGTGGCTGGAGACATGGGCCTCTTCATGTGTACTCCTTGTTTGATGGTTTAATCCATGGGAGCTCTTGATGTCTGGTTGGTTGATATTATTGTTCTTCCTGTGCGGTTGCAAACCTTTTCCACTCCTTTAGTTCTGTCAGTCCCCTAACTCTAATGATATTCTGCTATGCTTGCAGATTGGAGTCAAGCATAAAATGGTCATCAGAGAGGCTTCATTCAAAAACTGATAAAAAAACAAATGCAGAGACACACAGCCAAACATTAGACAGAATTTGTGAATCCTGTGGAGTAGGGAGATAAATAATTGTAGGAGCCAGAGTCAAGGACAACACAAAAAAACCTAGCCTAACCCAACCAAAAACAATAACAACAACAAAACTAACCTGGGCTCATAGTGGCAAACAGTGTAAGAATCACAGGGGATGGAGGACATCAGGAGAAGAACAAAGTTCTCTAAATCAACTTAATACATCTGATCTGATCTCACAAAGACGAAAGCAGTAACTGCAGGGCCTGCATGGATTTGCAACAGGTATAAATTACCACTTTCAGTTTATTATTTTTATGGGAATCCTGAATGTGTGGATGAGTATGTCTTTGATTATTGTGCCTTTTCTTGGAACTCTTTACTTTTGGTTGATTTGCCTGGTCCAACTTTGATGTAACATTTTTTTGTTTGTTTGTTTTCTAGCATATTATAGTTTATGTTGTTATATTTTGTTGTTACCTCCTTGAAATCTGTTGTTTATAAGGAAAGACAGGAAGAGAGTACATCCTGATAAGAATATGGGTGGGAAACAACTGGGAGGAATGTAGAGAGGGAAAACTGTACTTAGCATATATTATAGGAGAAAAAATATTTTAAGTACATGGTAAAAAAGAAAATAAAAGAAAAATGTAGCTTTTGTGAATTATGTGAGGTCCTTTAAATGTGTATATTTCAAAGAAATTGAGGGGAATTTCAAGTAAAACTGGTTATTGAACTTTTTGTCATTGTGTTTCTCTCTCTTTTAATAGGCAATCAGTGGCAAAATTGTACAATTAGAGCTGGAACGGAATCTTAGCCATTTTTTGCTATATAAAAATTAAAATTTCCAATATAACTTGACTGCACTGTGATAAAAAGAAAAACATGGTTCACAATGTTAACTTTGTAAATGGCATTTCTAGTTTTTATTCAGTGATTAATAGCACACTAAACATTCCATACCAAGACATTATTTTAGAACATTTGTAAATGTGTTTAATTATCCAAAATTAAATTTTTCATAGGCTGCAGAATAGTAGTACCTTTAAATGTCAAAAAACCTAAGAAATTTTTATTTTAAAAATTCAATGATTTTTTTTTTTGGTTTTTTTTTTAGACAGGGTTTCTCTGTGTAGCCCTGGCTGTCCTGGAACTCACTCTGTAGACCAGGTTGGCCTCGAACTCAGAAATCCATCTGCCTCTGCCTCCCAAGTGCTGGGATTAAAGGTGTGTGTCACCACCGCCCAGCTCACTGATTTTTAAAAGTGAAAATTTATGCTTTATAAGTAGAAATGTTTCTTTTTTGCTGAACATTTTCATATTAATCTTCTGATAATTTTCTTATTACTTATATTCTGTTTTTCTCAGATATTTAAATATGAACAAAACACCTCCTGCATCAAGCAAACATATTTTACAAAACTATACTGAAACAAACTCAAACAAATGAATATGACTGATTAAAATATATATGTCTACACTCTTTATGTTAGTTGAGCATTTTTTATCTTGCCTATTGTCCTACTGATATTAAACTAATAATAATACGTTGACTTTCAAATTAATTATAATATTTTGAAGTTTGATGCTTCATATTTTTAGCACCAATCACAAATTTAAAAGCAAAATTATATTTATTTAAGTATAGCATGCAGAATTGGTTTATTCAAGACCTAGAAGGTAAATTAATACTGCTTTCTGATTATAATTACTCACACATTTCTTTTAGTAGTATTCATAACTAGCCATTGTTGGATTAACTAAACTGCAGTTGAAATAATAATTCTATTGAATCAACTCTATATAAATTTATAATATTACAGAGAGAGAGAGAGAGAGAGAGAGAGAGAGAGAGAGATTCATTCTATAAGTTTTTTGTTACTCTCAAGAACACTGACTAATACCGTTTGCTTGGTTCATCAGTGTGAGGACAATTTTTGGTTATAAACTTGACTATATCTGGTACTAACTAAAACTCAGACAACTTGATACAAACCTGGGTATAAGCTACTGAGGATGTTTCTTCAATGAATCATTTAAAGTGATAAGAACCAGCTTAAGTACTGATTATTTGAGGTGTGTAGAGGCATTCTAGATCTGGGGTATACCTTCTAATGGCAACTTATATAAAAGGATAGAAGCCTCAGTCTCACAGGACATTGAATTGAAATCAGAAGACCTGGAAGAGAGAACTGAAAGACAGGGGATGCAAAGAATGAGCAGCTTGTCTATAGTCTGATTTTACCGCTGATTTTAGTTTTTTACACAGGTGTTATATACACATAGAGACAGGATGTGAAAAAGAATGACACAGGAGCATGGGTGTTCTCAGGGGTGTACAGATATCTTCCAGAACAGAGTATCAGCTGGGTGAAGAAGCAGGGAACAGGTCACTATGACTCTGTCTATGATTCACTTGTTTCTTATCTAAGCTGGTACTATCCACCAAAGCTACCTATCCACAAGGTCTATGACTACTAGTTCTTATCCAGGCTGGTAAATTTTGACTAAGGCTGCCTGTTTACAAGATCTTATAGCTATCTGGTCTAGGGTCAGTGTTTTTCCACAGAGACCAAGACTTTGTGTTAGCAGACATGTATGACTGACTCAGGCCTATTGCTGATTTTAGGCCTTCAGTGTAAGCAAGGCTACTCCCAAGAGATAGAGAAGAAAATTTTTTCTATGTATAAGTATAAACATGCTTATTTACATGTGAAATGATGTCTTTAGTTTACTATTGTAAACAGACTGCAGTCCTATGTGTAATTAAAATCCATGGTGCTGACAGTAAATCTTCTTGAACCCAGAAAAAAAACATGTATATACAATCTAGTAAAACAAGTAAGTAGAGGATTTTCAATTCCAAGATACAAAAGTCCATCAAGACAAATCATAAGGCTTGTAATACGGACGCACAAGTATACTGCCAGGAGCCATCAAGGAGAAGCTAAAAATTAGCAAAGCAATCTTGTTGTGGTGATTCTGCCATGGACTGCAATTCTATGATGGTTTCACTTGTTTAGGCAAGGCTGATGAGATTACATCAGAAGAAAGATTCTTGCTATTAATATATATTTCTTGATATTATTAAATATATATAACCATCACTAGATATTAGTTCACCCCTTTTGAGCAGATTTTTACAGAACAACAAAGTTGTACTGTTTGTAGTGATGCTATATGGACAAATAGATGACTTCTTAATATTTAATGATGACTCTATAAAAACTCCTAAAATAAAATTAGTAATTACTAAGAGTTTTATAATAGATCTGCTATTAAATCCTGTCTGCTGTCAAAACTGAAATGGGAACTCTATGAGTCTTCAAGTGTCATGAGTCAATTGCTTCTGAGATAGAAAGTAGACATTTAAAAGTTAGAGCATATTTCATGAGGTTGTAAAATAATTAACCGCCGGTCATAAAAAAATAACTAATAGTTTATTACAGGTGCAAAGGCAGAAGATAAAATATTGACTGGACTTATCTATGTGAAACTTTAATGATAATTTAGATATGGTCTTCACCTCTTAATGAACTTGTAGAGCTAGTGACAGATAATGAATGTTTAGCCAGATAATTATTCTTAATGGATATGCATGTAAATATTTTCTGTTCTATATGTTTAATTCAAGTTATGATTTTAAATTATGTTTGAAGTTCTAATGAACTTTTAGAAAATAAAAATGAGCATTTTTGAAAAAATTGTGTGATCAGATCAATTCTCTTAGGAAAGGTACAAAAGCCTAAGAAGCATTACATGCCATAGCATTGAGAATAATAGTATTGGTAGTAAAAACATTGGGGTAAAAGCATTTGGGAGTAAAGAAATAGGACTGAGAGTGAGGATATTATTATTGTTCATCAGATCAGGAGGAGATATCAAGATTAGAAGAGAACAGAGAGAACAGAAAACTTTTTAGAGAGAACTTTCTTAGAAAAAATTGGATAACATTTAGCAGAGAATTCTTTTAGAGAACTTTTAGAAAGAGAACTTTTTGAAGAACTAAAAAACTTAGAAAATAGGTTAAAATCACTTTTCAAAGTGTTCCTTTATCTTCCTGATTTCAACAAGCAGGTGGAAAGCTAGACCTGTGCAGATCCTGCTGTGATAGAACAAATGCATCTTTACTTTTTTTAAAATTGGATATTTTATTTATTTACATTTCAGATGTCATCCCTTTCTCCATTTCCCCTCCCTAAAAACTCCTATTCCATCCCCCCTCTTTTTGCTTTTATTCCATTTTAATTACATGCAAGTATTAAGATCAGTTCTAGGTTGAGGAACTAGTAATACAATAGATACAAATAGTCAAGGTACAAGTAAGGCAATAAACAAAATTCTGAGAACACTTCCATGATCACTGTTTCTAAGGGTTTATCAGGATAACCAAAATATCTGAGCCAACTTCCCTGTCTTAGGCCAAAGTCATTTTCATGTTTGAAGCCTACTTCCTTGTTCTAGCCTAATATTTAGATTCCTCCCTGAAATTACTTTTTTGTTCTAGCATAATGTTGATTCCTGCCTGAAGCCTGCTTCCTTGTCCATGGCCAATGTCATATTCCTGCCAAGCAGAACATTTCCTTGTCCTTGGCCTATGTCAGATTATTGCCAAGCAGCCTCAAAAGCTCTCCACCTCTCCTCCCTTTTTGTTTCATAAACAAGACTGAGCCTATCTTAGGTCATTCTACCAAGAAAGCATTCCTTACCCATCATGGAATATGCATTATCAAAAGCAATGCACTTATGTCTTAGGTTGGTAAGGCTTAATAACCTGCTGTTTTACTATGAGGTGCTAAATGCCAGAGGCTGAAACTATTCTGGCCTCAGAGGAACTCAGATAAGCAGGTCAACTATCTCAGCAAAGTGACATAGACTTAAGACAAGTAAATGTTTTATTCTTAAACAGCAACCCTAAATACCTAGAGAAATCAAGTCTTGCTCTTGCAGAAGCTCTTCCCCAATGCTGTACTCAAAAGAAAACCAGAAAAAAAAAGTGCCAAGGTGGGCCCCAGCAGTGTAGTACTATACAATAGCTGGCTAGTGTCACACATCCCATGTTGTACTACTTAATGCTAAACAAGTGAAAATGGTATTTTGTATTATGTATCTATTAATGAAACTTGATTTTAAAAAATGTGTCCTTTAGTGGAAGAAAGAAAAACACCTTCATTTTTAAAGGACACATTTATTATTTTTCCAGAGCTATATTAGCTAAAAAATTGATGGCATTGTGTTTTTATAACCAGTCATTGAACTGGCCCATTATTTTAAAGGTATATTCATTGGGTTTAGGTGTCAGGAAACAAACTACTACAGGAAAAACAGTGTGATACTTTTTAGTCTTTGGTTGGAAAATAAATCTCAGAAAATTCTGAGACTTCATCTCAGAAAAATATTTAGTATTTAAGGTATGAACATTTCAAGCTATTAAGTAACAGCAATTTTATTGGAACCCAAAAGAAAGCCAGATTGTTCAATATGTTAGAGAAAACACACATTTTATTTGAGTCTGCTATTTTGGCCAGTTGACTAATTGACAGCCTCTGCAATCAACCACTTTTCAGAGACTTTCAGAATAAAAGTGTCTGTATAAAGTACAGATTGCCTCATTGACAGAGATTTTCTGAAATGCTTCAAAATAAAGAATAGAGAAAGATAGGTAAAGCACAATGCATATCTTGTTGTTTGTGAAGTTCAGTTTTGCTTGTTTCCTGCCTCTGAAAATCACTATTCTCTGTTAGTCATCTTATTGTGTTTGTGGAGAATGAAAATCACCATTGGAGAAAATCTCCAGGTCTTCTCAAGTCTTTTTCAAGTACCTGTCTTTCTTGGGGAAAATGTGTAGCTGTAAATACCCCTGCTGTACATTTTGAAGTAAGCAGAGATTTTCAATGACCTACTTGTACCAGTAACTTCTTGTTTCAAATCTTTCTGCCCAGATTCCAGGTTGTTTAGTTCACCTTCATCCCTGTCCATGGTTGCAGAATTGCTGTTCATCTTTCTTCTGGGAATTTCACAAACTGTTCTCTTTCTTTCCTAGAAGAGAGTTCAAGTTCAGCTGAAAACGAATAAAGCAGTTTGTGCTAACTCCCCAGGTCTAACGTAGTAGGTTCAAAGGGACCACTCTCTGAAAAGAAGGTTTACCTAGCCCAGCCTAGAGCCAACAGAAAGGGAACAAACATATTGGGAACAGCCTGTCAACTTTATGACTGCTGATGAGTTTAGGAGCGGGATATTCAAGGACAAGAAAGGCTCCAAAGCTACATGACAGCTTTCAGGGTGACTTGTCCTTGATTTCTCATTCACTTGGCTCCCTGCAAACCTCAGACTGTTTCCTAGAGTCCTGAGAACTTGATTCTGACACATTCTGCTGTATTTCATTAGTTCACTTGAGAGATGGGTCCTCAGAGCTATCTGGTCTATTTCTTGTCGTTCTTTTTTATATTAACGTTTGAAATAAGGTGAAAAAGTTCTTTGACTTGTTTTTTTTTTTTTTAAATAATAACGTTCCTTTATTTTTTCTTTTACTTTTGCCAAGTATTTATTGCATATATTTTGAAATAGCTTTTCACTTTGTACGGGAAAATATACACTTCAACTTTGAAAGGCATTACCCTATATTTACAAATGACAAATTATTATATTAAAGATAGTACATTTTAAAATGCATATATGTACTATTTTTTGAAAATTAGATTATTTAAATGCTTCCTCCATAAGGTTTTCAATGTAAATATTCTCTCAAATTTACTCATTTGGATTATGCGTATGTAAACTTCACTATTTTTTTTAGCTTCTTTCTTTCTTTCTTTCTTTCTTTCTTTCTTTCTTTCTTTTTTTCATGTTTATGAGTATTATATCTGCATATATATCTGCATGCCAGAAGAGGACATCAGAACACATTATAGATGTTTGTAAGCTACCATGTGGTTGCTGAGAATTGAACTCAGAACCACTGGAAGAGACAGTGTTCTTATACATTGAACCATCTCTTCAGCTCCATTTATTACTTTTTAAATGTTTTAAAACATTTTTAGTGTGTGTGTCTGTGTCTGTGAATGTGTTTCTGTTTGTGTATGTGTGTATGAGTTTAAGTCTATCATGTGTGTGTAGGTGTTTACAAAGGCCGAAAAGTATTGACTTCCCACATGCTAGGATTGCAGATACTTGTGAGCTGACTGATACATATTACCAGAAACAAATTGGAGTCCTCTGGAAGAGTAGCACATATAGTAAAACACTGAGTTACCTCTTCAGCTCTTCAGTGATACACATGTGCATGCCCACAAGTGTGAGCATGCGAGCCACCCCCCCCCACACACTATTATTTAAAAATTTCATTCTTTGATTATTACATTGACTTAGCTTTGAATTCAGAATATTAATCTTTATTTTGTCCTTGATCTTCATAATATCTTTTTATAAAGCCCTTATAATTTTGTAAATAAAGGTTTTGGTGCCTGTCAAAATGCAACTTCTTTTTCTTGAGGAATCCAAATGTTTCAAAGTCATTTTATTATTAATTTTTTAAATTCACTTTACTTTCTGTTCACTGTCCCCTCCCAATCAGCCACTTCCACAATCCTTCTGTCATCCCCCCTCCCCTTCTCCTCAGAGACGGTAGGAGCCTCATGGTTACCACTTCTCTATTGTGACACATCAAATCTCTGTGTATATTAGGCACATCCCTTTACACGTACGCAAGACAAGGCAGTTTAGCTAGAAGAACATATCCCATTTACAAGCAACAGATTTTGGGGTAACCACACTCCACTTGTTCAGAACATATAAGAGGACAAAGACACACATCTGTTACATATATGCAGGGAGGCATGGGTCACAATATAAAAACCATAACTACTAAATAAAATGTTGAATAACATATTGAACTTCCTTAACCATAAATATTAAATAAAATGTTGAATAACATATTGAACTTCCTTAATATTAAGCAGTATTTACATCCCTTCATGTCTATAGTGACTCAATAGGCCATCTAGATTAAACTTGATTTTTAAATATGCAAATTAACTTTAAAATATTTTTACTGAATTTTTAAGGATTTCGTTAGATATATTTTTAGTGTATCTCTTTTCTTCTCTCAACTTTGTTCAGATTGTGCCCTTTATCCTTACCAAATTATATTCCATTCTCCTTTTCTTATAAAATAACAGAGCCCAGTTTGTTTTGGCTTACTGCTGTCCTGTCCCTGTCAGCCCAGGAGAGTGATGGAAATACTTAATGTCATGCCATTGAAGAAATACCATTTCCTGTGTCCAGAAGCAATTAAAATGTCAATGGACCTTGGCTAAGAGTGAAATATTGTGCACATACTCACCTTCCAAGTTTTGCTTCTGTCTGGTTTGAGCTTCAGCCGGCCCTGTTAATGCTGTTATATTTTCTGTGAATTCATTTTAGTATCTTTCCTGTTTTGTCTAGAAAGCTTTGTTTCCTTGAAATCATTCACAACCTCTGGCTCATAGAATTTTCCCTCTCCATCCTCTGCCTAGAAGTCTAGCCCTTGGAGAAGGGTTCTGTGATTTAGCCATTCTATTTGGTGTTGAAAATTGTAAAGAATATTATTCTCTGTACATTGACCAGTTATGAGTATCTATACTAATTTCCATGGAATTATGGGCTCTAGAAAAAAGCCATTTGATCTTTGTTGTAAAATTCGTCTCCTACATGCTAATACCATCCTACTACATTGGGGCACATAATTTATTTAAAGAACTTTAAAATCTAAATTATTTCGAGTTTCTAGAGAAACCATTCACAATTACTTAATACAAAGCCATATGTATTATTGAGACTTAGGAAACTTTTTTGACATTACATTCTGAGAGTTACTATGAAGTGCAGTTGCTCAGAAGGTAGGCAGTATGTCCATGAAACACTGGTTATCTTTTCAATCAAATGTAGTTATTGACAGTGTACAAATTGGAAGCTATAAGTTTTCAAGCTCGCTCCAATTTCCTCTGGGGACTTAATAGACTTAGCAATCAATTCTATGAAAAGTCATACATTTTACCTATAATGATACTAACATACAAGCATTCTAATAACAAGCTTACTTGTCTATGAGGATGCACAAACATGCATATGTCTTACAGAATCATTGCCAATTATAGATTATGTTAATAATGAAGAATTTATAACTCAAGATCAAATAATACACTGTTTTCTTCCTGAAGGATAATATATGCCTTAGGTATGGTGCCTAAGTTAAAAGCATTTTCACTTTCTTTTGTCATAGTATTGCATAAATAATCAGCACGTTTCAAAATTTATTGTATTATTCTACAATGAGAAGTTCATTGGAAGAATTGTTATGTATTTAAATAGAGTTTAAAATGTTATGTGTTAATTCTGAGAAACTCATAATTTATATTATATTAAGGCAACCTAATCATAATAGAAAATATGTGAATTTTGTCTGTAAAATGGGTCTATGAGAATTATCATGATTAAAATACATATTAATAGGATAGAAATGAACTTTTTTAACCTAGGAGGCACAAAACTACCAACATTATCTTTACTTATTTCTTCAACTTCATAGAATAATATGAATTAAATAAATTTTTCATTCTGAAACTAAATAAGAATATTAATATTAGTGAAAATGTGAGCACTCATGGAAATCAAATTTTATTTTTATTAAAGCCATATTAGTTTACAAAATTGAGTTTTGTTACAAAGTACAGTTATGATTGTTATAAAAATAGTCATGGTTATCTCATATAAATGTTAAAGAAGTTTTACTGTATAGGCTATATTCAAAATCAATTTTTGTGGCTGTTATGGGGCAAGGTCAGTGTCCTAGGTAGGACACAGAAATATTTTATTGATTATGGGTCTCAAATTTTTTCAGAAGTTACAACTCTGGTGTTAATATTTTTAGTGATAGAGAGTTATCATGATTATTTACTTTTTACCTTTTCTGGGTTTTATCTAAAGGTAATCACATTCTGTCATTCATCTATCTCACATTCTTCTCTCAATACTTGATAGAAAATGCTACAGTTTTGCTACAAAGTTCAGTTTTGTCACAGTTTTAAAAATGAAAAATTCAATCTGTATATTAGCGCATTGTCTATGTGACTAAACATGCAGTCTAGTTAATGATCTAGTTCATAAGGTGCCTTGACTAATCCCCAGTTGCCAACTAGGAAAATTGGAAACTTACATGTTATAATTTAAATGAACAGAAAAATTTAAAAAGCATAATATAATCTTGCTTTAAAATACTTTAATTTTAATGATGCAATATCAGACATATGTATACATGAACATATGCTAAATATATATCTATAGATATACCACTGATGACCCAGAAATGATATGTTTCCCTTCCTTTGGGTTGGACATGGTTTTAACTTACAAAACATTGATGCAATGATTTCTTGTGGAAGGATATTTCCTTTGAAAGAAACATTTAGATGAAAAATCAGAAATGTAGGATATCCTGCTGTAGAAAACATTCACGTATGAAATCCTTGGAAGTTGAAGTGAACTTAGAAAATATATAAGAGAAGTGTTATTGATAAAGGTCAGTTATCATTAGGTTATGCTAGCAAAGGAGATTCAATTAAAGGAAAACATCAATCTAACAGCTCTAATCTATTAAAGCTATAGAACTATGACATAAATATAAACTCTAAATTTAGGAATTAGCCATTTAATAGTAATGAAGTTTAGTAGGGTGTTTGTTGGAAGTGAAATGTTGCTTTTATGACAAACAAAATACAAACAGTAACATTGAAATTTCCATATTATCTATTTATGTACAACAAAATTGTTCTCAACTAGTTAAAAATAGTTTCCATATTAGCTAACCATTCCACTTATGTGTCAGTACTCAACAGACTGTAAATCCTTCCACCTGTTTATTGGCGCAGCATTTACAATAGTAAGGAAATGAAAACAACATAAATGATTTTCAAATAGATGAATGTATAAAGATGTAGTTTATAAACAAAGAAATATCATCCAGCCATGAGTATATACTAAATGATGTTTAGTGAAAAACTGATGCAACTGCAAATTTTTATGTAAAATAATATAAGCCAGACATAGAAAGACACAAATCCCACATTTACTGTGCATTTATATATATAGATATAGATATAGATATATAGATATATATAAATATACATATATATAATGTATGTATGTATATGTAGAAAATGTGAGTGTGTGTGTGTGTGTGTGTGTGTGTATGTTGGGCCCCATTTCAGCCCTGGTTGGGGCCTTGTGGACAAACCCTAATCTGGCTCAAGTTTCTGTGGCCTAGTTGGAGACTCTAAGCTTGGCTCGAGTTTGAGACCTGTCTTAGTCACTTCTGTACTGGAGTGACTCAACAGGACCTGTATAGCCCTGCCTCTGCTCAGTTGTTGCTGATGTAGAGCTTTGGAATTGTAACCTGTCAGTCACCCCATACCCTCTATCACCCTTTCGCACGCACTAAGCCATCTCACCCCACCAAAACTCCTTCTCCCTATGCTTCTCCTAAAACTCTCTATGTAAGAAGAGGTTGTTACATTAAAGTTGAGTTCCTGTTTTGATGAGATTCCCTGTCGGGTGTGTTTCTTTGGGCCACAGACACTCACCATTATGCACAGCTCTGGAGAGATCCTGCAGGACCACGATCTCTCTCTCCCCTCACCCGGACCTGTCACCAGCTTTAAGGAATCTGTGTGTGAGTGAGTGTGTGTGTGTGTGTGTGTGTGTGTGTGTGTGTCTGTATGCACCATAAAACTACAAAGAAGACTGTGAAAGGAGAAATAAGAGGCCTTCATATAAGCAGAGCAAAAATGACTGCTAATAAATGCAAGTAACTTAGTAGGAAAATCAATAACTTAGTAGAACAGATCAGTATCAAGAAAAACAATCAGCAAAACGACAAGGGTGGTCGAGAGGACTGGAGATGAGAGTGTAAACAAAAACGACTTACATGAAACCACCCTAGTGAAACTCATCACCTTGAATGATCATTAATCATGTTGTTCACACTGTTAGAGAGTCACAGTATAGATGCATATTTTTTATATAATGCAATATGTTTGCAGACAATTTATTTTTTTGTGTGAGGTTAAGAGTTTACCCTGATACCAAGAAGAATCTGTATCTAGTATCTGACCTGAAATACCTGACCTGAAATTTCAGCTTGATAAACTGATAAACGAAGAAAGCTATATGATTATACCATGGGTCTTTGGGGGATAGTGTATCCTACTCCTGACTAGACTGAAGAATGACTCTTATTGATCAATGAGGACAGTATTTAAGGAGTTATTCCTCTAAGGTTTGGGAATGTTTAAATAGTACTTATCCTTTAAGATTTGATGATCAGTTAACCATCTTGATACACTAAAATCTTGCCTTCATAGAATGCCCAAGCACAAAATTTATATTTTATCGTTCCTGGAAATATATTTCTTGATGGATTTAGTAGTATCAGATCCCAGGAAATGAGACTGAATCCTTCTCAGGTCTTCTGGGGAAGATAATCTCTTTTAATGTCAGAAACTGTTGTGTTGAAATGCTTAGGCTGACACAGTTTTATAGCCTTCTGTAGATATGGGCTCTCAAATATCATTTCTCATTGATCATCACATAAACCAAAATTTAAACTGCCTATAAAACCTATGATTATATTTTAAACAATAATTCAGAGTTATTAGATTTTTATCCTGATTATTTTATATTCACAATATTTCATATTAACATACATTATTTTATTAAGTTCACCACTATGTGCAATCAATGATGCTTAGATTCATTAACAAATTAAACTTAAAATTTTATATGAAAACAGTATGCACTATATCCTGAATCCAATCTTATTTCATATTATCAATGATCTTGAATTAGGAGGTCAGCTTGTAGTTGTTTTAGTAGTTACCATTTGTTTAAATAAATGTTCCTGTACATTATTGATTTAAGAAATTTACATTTTTAACTTTCAATATTAATAACATCTTATTCTTTACAATTATTTTCTTAAAGATTATTTTTAAAAATAGACACTTTTGACAAAATTACCATTTTCAGTAATAATACCTGCTGGATTATATACAACAGAGTCAGAGATTCTGAATGCTAAATATTACTTGTAATTTTATATTATTTTATATAACTACACCTTAACTTAATGTGTTAAATGGGCATTGTATAGTTCAAGATTTTCAAAATTCATAATTAGCTGGTTATTAATTATTCCAAATAGATTATAGTTGGGTAATTCTGCTCAACTCTGAGCTTCAGTGCTGCTACACAATTTTAAAGGCTCACTCATCCGCATTTACATTAGCTGAAGCACTTGGATTTGATTCAACTTCATTTAAGATAGTTGAAGAGCATTATATTCATATAGCAAATTAAAACTAACAGTGTACTTCTACTAATACTGCTGTTCAAAACATGCCACAATAACAGCTAAGCGACAAAGGAAAGATAAGGAATGTCCACATCATGAAAAAATTTACAAAATGGCCAACAATAAGAAAGCAGTTTAATAAAATCTAGAAAAAATAATATAGAAGTTAGTAGTGAAAAGACAGAGCTACCCATCTAAGTTTGGTAGAATGAAAAGAATGAGGGCTGGTATTTAGCATGCATTCAACTTATACAAGGGCCCTTGATTTTTATTTGAGCACTATGGGTTTGCTGTTTTTAATAAGAATATCTTCATTAAGTTCATACACTTGAATATTTGGTCTTTAGTTGTGGCCTTGTTGAAGGAATTGTGTCCATTAGAAGTGCATGTAAAAGTGTTAAAAGATTGTGTTATTACCAGTTAGCTTTCTCTACCTCAACTTGTGGATCAGATATGATGTATAATCTTAGCCACTGTTCCAGCATCATTCCTGCTTACCTGATGCCACTTTCCCACTCACCATTGTTGTCATGACTCACCTTTTGAAATTTTCTATATGAAGAACCTAACAATAAATGATGTTTCCACAAATATTCTTTTTTTTGTAATCTGCCTAATATGTATGGAGAACATTGCAAATATACTTTACAGAAAGGTATTATATTAATGTGATATTCAAAATTATTCACTGCTTTTATGACACTTTATTTTAATCACATTATTATAATGATTCTGACTAACTGTTCTACTAATCCTAATTCCTAAACACTGATCTATGGGAACATTCACTAAAGTTGTTCTTTTTAAACTTCTATTAAAATTCACATGTTTTCTGATACAACAATAATGCTTGGTGATATATTTATATTGTTTTACAAAGGTGTTCTTAAACAACATCAAAATATTTATTTATTTTTGTTATCCTAGAAAAAAATATGATGTGAATTTGAGGTATTCCATGTATACATAAACCAACCTCTGAAAATATTTGAAGATGTTACATTTATGAAGTGTTAAATTTATAAATATCTTGATTTGAAAATAGCATAAAAGTGAATCTTAATTTATTTAAATTTAGAAAGAAATAGAACTAAGACAACATAATCTGAACAATGATGCTTTGTTAGACATGACTCTGACAACTTGAAACCTTGTCACCTAAATTTGTATTTCTCATATCATCTGAGTGAGAAATGCAAGAACAAGATCTAGCCATAGATACTTTATAAGGCTTTAAGAATACTTTTGTTTAAATAATGTTGGATACATGATTCACAATATGTATAAGGAAATAATTAAATATTGTATAATAACTTAAGAGAGACAAAAGATTTTATTCAATTTTATTGTTGAATTACCTATATCAAAATATTTTTATACTTAGTAATTATACCAGTTTTTCTAATGTATTCTTTCTAAAGTACTTTAAATTTTATTTTAATTGTTTTGATTTTGTATGTGCATGTGTTTGTATATGTATATGTGTGTTGTGTTTGTTTGCATGTGTGTATTGTATGTGTGTCTCCCTGCCTGCATGCCTATATACATGCCTTTCTGTCTTTTTTGTCTGCCAGCCTGTATGTTTGTGTGAGTGCCTGCTTCATGTTTACTGGTACCCATAGCAACCAGATGAGGGTACACAAATCTCTTTGAGCTGAGTTGCCTGATGTGGATGCTTCAAATAGAGCAAAACTGAGTTCATCTTCATACTTGATTGACTCTGGCTACACATATTTTTGAGCCTTACTATGTTAGACAAGCTATAGATACTTCATAAGACTAAATAATAGGATGATGTCTGCTGTCAAACAAACTCATAATGCTTGTTCACACTAAAGTGTTTTCCTTTAAATCCTTCTATCATAAAGTCACTGCACACAACAAATCATTTAATGTGATTATTCAAGTGCTCATTGGCATTATCTTTGTAGCAGTGGTTATGAAAAAATGAGATGAAATTCATTCAGATAAAATGATCTGAAACAAATGAAAGGAATACTGAAAGTCATCTCATTAGTTTGCTGTGGAATTTAACCTTTAAGTCAAATAAGAGGTCTGGCTCATATGATTTTTGTAATTCCTGTTAGTGCCAACCATATATATATATATACATTTATATACATATACAACCATATATATACACATATATGTATATGTAGATGTATATATGTATCAGACACAACACACAAACATACATATATATGTATATAAGAATATATATGTGTGTATACACACACACATACACATACACACACACACACACACACACACATATATATATATATATATATATATATATATATATATATATATATTCCCATATAGACATATCCTTCATTTACTTAAATATTTAAATGTGATGATGGTTACAGAATAATTCATGATTTTCAGTATTAGAAGGAAATGTTTCTATTCTATTGAATTTTAGCTGTTTAGCTGTTATGTATTGGTTGACAACATGTACTGAGATGCAACAAGCCAAGTTTTAGAGGAAACACAGCCAACATAGTCATAGACAGCCCCTGCTCCAATTTGTAAGGATCCTACATGAAGACCATGTATACATTTGTTACATATATGTAGGTTTAAGCCTGTCACATTCACTCACTTTGGTTGGTGGTTCAGTCTCTGTGAGTCCCTATGGGCCCTGGTTGTTGTTTCTATTAAATGTTGAGACTCCTTTTCACACTTAGAAGTTATTTAACCATTACAATGTCTGTAGGTAAATAATTAAATGTAAACTGGTAAAGTTGAATATTATCTAATAGCTGCAAAGCAGTTAATGAAATAAATTATCCTATGGAACAATGAGTTGATTTTGTTTAAAAATATAGGTAGTAACTTGTTTAGAAATGGTTTACTACTTTAAAGTATCTGAGACCTGATAATATTGTATGTTCTGAAGTAGTGTGCAAGCTTTGAGAAAGAGATGTTTTTCTTCTTAAATATAAGCAGTTTGACCTGTATTCCTAAGGAAACTTCTCTATCCATTACCCTACCTTACACTGTCTTCTAAATTTAAGAGAAAGTAGAGTTCAGTTGACTTTCTGTCAGAAGTCAAAATAATCTGTTTTCAGAACAAGGCTTAAGAATGGAGTCCTGCTAGAGTAATTCTGAGTGTTTGGAAGATAATTCCAAGAAACAAGACAAGATTCTTGTGATTTCAGTTGCTTCAAAAATACATAATTGTTCCTGAATGTGCTTTTAGGCTCCTCTCAGGTATGACAAGTAGAAGTGAATTTACTTTAGATTATTCATTATAACTGGCCATTGTTATTTGTTTATATACCTCTATGGAAAAACATATTTTTGCCATGTGCATATTGTCCTTGTGAGTTTACCAATTATTCATGTGATCTTTCCTAACCCACAAGGTATAAACATTCTCATGCTCTGAATAAAGATGCCTATTTCATGAGACTTTAGAGCTCATTATTAAGTTCTATTCTTCTGACTCCTCTTGAGTGATGAACAAACCATGTATAGTTTCCTGTTGTTGTTGTTGTTTGTCCCATTGTGCTTTTAGATTTCATTTTCTTTGGATTTGATTTCCAATTTGGCTTTCTTTCTTTCTTTTTCCTTTCTTTGTTTTTCTTTCTTTTTTTCTTTCTTTCTTTCTTTCTTTCTTTCTTTCTTTCTTTCTTCTTTCTTTCTCTTTCTCTCTCTTAATCTCTGTGTCTTTGTCTCTCTGTCTCTGTCTGTCTCTGTCTCTCTTTCTCTCTTTTTCTTAAAAGAGAGAAAAAGTATGAAGTGAGATACATAGTAACAGGGACCTGGAAGAACTTGTGTGTGGTTGAAGAATATGACCAAACTGTATTATTATATGTGTTTTTATTTAAATTAAAAGAATAAATAAAGAATCTTAAGGTCTGCTTTTTCTTGTTCTTCTTTTTATAATCTAGATCTCCACTATCTTAATACAGTTTTTGGGGTAACATAGGCGAATGTCAGCCACAGAATTGTTTTTTATGTCTATGGGGATAAAATACATTTTTTTGTTGAAAATTATCAATATTAATTCTTTGAAAATTGCCTACATTATATTTTGGTCATATTCACTTCCCTCCTTAAATTTCTCTCAGATCCTAACATACTCTCTGGTCCCCCGAAATTGTGGCCTGATTTGAAATAATATGTTTACAAAATTTGTATCACTCTCTCTTCTTCCAACTCTTCCCATCTTTCTCAAACCCATTAACTGTTTTCTTCAATTAGTACTGTTCACACATACTCTCTCTGTCTCTCTCTGTCTCTCTCTGTCTCTCTCTGTCTCTCTCTCTCTCTCTCTCTCTCTCTCTCTCTCTCTCTCTCTCTCACACACACACACACACAGAGGACTCAGAAACCTGTATTTGTGTGTGTGTGTGTGTGTGTGTGTGTGTGTGTGTGTGTGTGTGTGACTGTGGATTTTGACCTTAGTTGATTTATCTGGGCAGTTATCCTTGAAGGATACAGATTCCTTCTCCCATCAGCTATTAATAATCTACAATTCTTTATCTATGGGCAGGTCTTCTGATGTATCTACATCACATGTTGGCATGTGAACAGAAAATTTAATTTTGCTGGTCTTGTTTAGGTATCCATAAACTTGAGATATAATGTGTGCAGCTTCTCAGTCTTATACAAAATTTATTATCTCATAGTAAACAACTGATATTGATAGATGTATCAATTCAATTTGTGAGAATCCTGTATTTTGATGGCTTAAAAGTTCATTCTGTTAAAAAAAAAGTTCATTCTGTTGCAAAAGAAGTTTTGTTGATGACGGGTTAGAGTTACATATACCTGTGGGTATAGGCTTTAGTTCTTAGAATGCAATTATAAATTATAGTAGTTTATCAAAATATCACTGGTAGGCTCTCCTCTAGTACCCATTAGCTTACCAACCATAGGTATCTGGCTAGGATTATAGTACCAGGGGTGGATTCATTCTTATTCAATGTAGTTTAAACTCAATTCCATAGCTGCTGATTACCTTCAGGATATAACTTTTGCTATTGTATTCTTGGAGTTATTATACTGTAGTTATCATTGTTGTAATTCATTGGCTTGTTAAATAAATAAACTCTTGAAGAACATGCATTCCTTTAGCCAGTACATTGTGATCTTTTGAATGTGGTCTAATCAGACTATTACCAACAATAAAAGTAATGATTCAAGCACCAACTATTCTTGTTTTATTTTGTCTAAATTCTGTTAGAGAAGAAAGGGCATGTTTGATGCTGAGAAATATTTAACACTTAGACACTGCTACAAAGAGAAATAAGCCACAAAATGTAATTTGAGAAAAAAAAATAATAATGCAAATTTTTTGTAGTCAGGCAGGGTATAAAGTCTTTTTGTAAAAACTTTTAACATAAAAAGCACAAAGTATCTTTAGTATATCAATAATAATTACGTAGAAATCTTCTGTTTGGTTGGACACATTCTCTCAAAAGTTGGGTGACATTAAATTACTATGGTATGTAAAAGAAACCATATTCCAGGTTTTCTATGATTATTTATTTGTGACTCATCAAGAATACAGGAATCAGGCTAAGTCTTCATAGACACAAAGAACCACTTGAACAAGGTTTAAAAAATTATGTTTATGTTAGCAGACATCTGTTGTATCCAGAAACAAATAAAATAAACAAAAACAAACAAACAAAAAAACCCTGCAGCGGAAAGATCTGCAGCTTCTCAATGGCAGCTGCTACATCTGTCCACATGGCACATTTGTTTCTAAGTAGGAAAGGCAGGAAAAATAATTTTATTTTTGATATAAAGTAGTCTTTTAACTTTTTTCAACTTGTAAACCTCATAAGGCCTACATGTGTTTCAGGACACTAAACACAAATATTTGAGGGTCAAGTTTAGTAGACTGTTTTATAACTATCTGAATTCCATTATGTGCAAACAGATGCAAAGTTTGTTAAAGAATGGCTTAAATACAGAACATTCACCTACTGGGTAATGTGAAGGCTTTCCAATTCTGTGTATGCAACATGTAGTGGGTAATATTTAAAATGCCCCAGATGCTGGCGCAACTATAGCAACGATAGCTGCTTAGCTCAGGCTGCCATGTTTTCTGGCCAGAAGCCAAGTGCCACAGCTGAAGCAGCCAGAGGCACACACACCACAACTAGACCCATGTGCCAGCCATGGTGGTTGGCTCTGCCAATCCACCATGATGTCCACAATGCTTGGCTGAGCCCAGAACATCTCGCCATCCATGTGGTACCTGGTAGAAATGAGACTCTTAATGCTTAAATATATTGAATATTTATATATTGGAAATGCTCAATTAACAATTTGCCCACACAGTTAGAGTTGTTTCGCAATATCTATTATTATAAATCATTATCCAGGCCTATTCTGGGACCCATGTGTTCTGGAACCCATGGACTCCATGGCTGATACATCTCTCCTTTCTCCTCCTAGGTCCTCCTCTTCCTTCCTCTCTTACTTTCCTCTCTCCTCCCACATTAGCTCCACAACAAACAACATAACATACTTATTGCAAATAATAAAGCATCAGGAGACCATCCAGTTACACAACATACAAAAATATCTATAAATATATAAATGTAAATAAAGGGAAAGGAATTTTTTGGGAGATAGTAAGTTAACACAATGGATGCACAAAGTATGTAAAAAGTATACATGATGTCTCTTTAGGCTATAAGTCATCACACTAGATGTGCAGATACTAGCTTAATTCAAAATGGAGTTTACAGTTGAAAGGTATATGAACATGAGCCAAACAATGTTCCCTCGAAAACAGTTTCTTATATCAGATTAAGAAAAATTACAGAAAACAAATACAAAAGATTATTCACAATTATATTCCTTTTGAATTCATCTGGTATACAATTGTTGAATTTGTTGAAAAAATAGTCATCATTAGATTATTAATGTGATATGTGTTTGAAAACCAAAATCTTCATTGACATTTCCTCAATTCAAAATATCACTGAATTTTAATATAAATTTAAGACTCACTAGAGAGCTCATTAAAAAACAGCTGAAAATGAAAGAAAACAAAACAATAAACAAAAGTTAACTTTCCCTGAAGTTTTAAATTACCTGAGATAAAAATATAATAAAAATAAATTTTATTTCTGTATAAAGGAGCCACTTTTGTTGTTGTTGTTGTTTTTGTTTTTCCTTTTTTTATTGATTATTAATCATTTTCATTTGTTTTGCATCTCAAAGATATCCCACTTCCCAGCTACCCTCTCCACCAACTCCCATCACATGTTATTCCACTTCCTGGTTACCCTTCCTCATTGGTTGTTGTTGTTTTTTTAAATATAAATTGCCTCAAAACTTACAATTAAGTGTCTTCAAATTTGGATGTCTGAGAAAACTGCTACCATTCCAGTGGAAGAAATCCATATATGACTACTGTTCCAGAACTTAACACCATCTAAATTTAGAGATTATTTGACTAGAACAAAGACCTATAATGTAATGCAGATTTTGATTTCTATGATTTTGAGACTTTAAGGTATGATTTTTTTGTTCAAACTTTAAAGCTTTGAATTTAACTTGCAGGGTGATTTTACTTTGAATTAAGTATTTCCAGGTGAACTTCAAACCTTAAAGGGCTTAGATTCAAATTTTCCCCATGTGAATAATATTGGCATTTATTATTTAATAGTGTTATCAGTTTTAAATAATATATTTCATAATAAAGTTATCTAAACTCGACTATGCTAGTCTGATGACCAATAATTTGGAATGAGAAATGGAATAGAGAATAGATTTTTAGCTTTTCAGCAGAAGAGGTTTGGCACATACTTAAGTATCTTATTCAAATCAATATCAAATTCCAATACAGAAACTATTAAATGTCTTCTTTTCGTGTCAAAGAAAGTGTTGGTTTGAAAGTGATGTCAAATTGATTGGCAGACAAAGTGACAAATCAGACAAAAGATCTAAAAGAATGAGTCAGAGAGTACAAATAAGATACATACAACTCTCATGAGACCAGCACCAGAAAGAAAAGTGAGTTAATAGTGCCAGAAAGAGAGATGACTTCAGAGAGCTATGTAGAGTGCATAAAGAAATAGAATACTACAGTGAATACAATGTTAAATTTAATTCAAGCAATCCAGGGGAGTTCAGTTGAATCAGATCAGTCAGCCCCATTTGTAAAGTGCAGGTCAAGTAGAGGAAATTAAAGACAGAGAATAAGGAGGATACAGAAAATTAGAACAAACTACCAAAAGTTAGTTTGAGTCCAAGCAGAACAACTCAGTCGAGAAGCTGAGAGAAGCTAGTGTGTATCAATCAGCTTGGGGAGGACTTTGTGCCAGAACAGCTGAGTTGAACAAGCCAGGAAGAGTCAGAAAGAAATAAAGGGTGAGTTTATTCAGCAGTAAGTCTCTGAATCAACAACTACATATGGTAAATAAGGATATTTTGACAAGGACCTCTATTATTTTTGTGATAAAAATACAAACAAAATACGTTGTTTGTGCTTTAAAACATATGTAATATATATTTTGACATAAGTAGCACTTTTAAAAATTTTATCAGTCATGACAACTATATAGGGGGTATAACATGCTCTCAGCCTTAAAAACCTTGAAACCCTTTAATCTTCAATTAGCTGGAAGGTAACAGATACATTTGCAGATAATTTGTAACTATTTTATTTTTATTGGATATTTTCTTTATTTCCGTTTCAAATGTTATTCCCTTTCTTGGTCACCACCCCCAGTAAACCCCCATCTCATCCCCATTCCTCTGCTTCTATAAGGTGTTCCTCCATCCACTCATTTACTCCCTCCTCCCAACCCTGGTATTCTTTTACTCTGGGACATCAAGCCTTCACAGGACAAAGGCCTTTCCTCCCATTGAATAATCAACTAGGCCATTCTCTGTACATATGAGGCTAGAACCATGGGTCCTCCATGTGTACACTTTAGTTGGTGCTTTAGTATGGAAACTCTGAGGGGTCTGTTTGGTTGATATTGTTGTTCTTCTTATAGGGTTGCAAACCCCTTTAGCTCCTTCAGTCCCTTTCTCTAACTCCTCTGTTTGGACTGCATGCTCAGTACAATGGTTGGTTGCAATCATCTGCCTCTGTATTTGTCAGGCTCTGGCAGAGCCTCTCAGGAGACAGCTATATCAGGCTCCTGTCAGCATCTAACTTCTTGGCACCCCAATAGTGTCTGGGGTTTGGTGACTGTATGTTGAATGGATCTCCAGGTAGGGAAGTCTCTGGATGGGCCTTTCCTTCACTTACTCTGCTCTATAATTTGTTTACGTATTTTTCCCCTGAGTATATTGCTTCCCCTTCTGGAAGGACCAAAGCATTCACATTTTGGTTGGTCTTCCTTCTCCTTGAGCTTCCTGTGGTCTGTGGGATTGTATCGTGGGTATTTCCATCTTGGAACTAATATTTCATTTATCAGTGAGTTCATTACCATGTGTGTTCTTTTGTGATTGGGTTACCTCACTCAGGATGAATTTTCTAGTTCCATAAATTTGCCTACAAGTTTCATGAAGTCATTGTTTATAATAGCTGAGTAGTACTAAATTTCTGTATCCATTCCTCTGTTGAAAATACTGTGGGTTCTTTCCAGCTTCTGGCTGCTACAAATTAGGCTGCTATGAACATAGTGGAACATGTGTCCTTGTTATATGATGGAGCATCTTTTGAGTATATGCCCCGATAGAGGGCTAATATCCAATAAATACAAAGAACTCAAGAAGTTAGACTCCAGAGAATCAAATAACCCTATTAAAAATGGGGTACAGAGAAACATAAAGAATTCTCAACTGAGCAATATTGAATGACCAAGAAGCACTTTAAAAAATTCACTATCCTTAGTCATCAGGGAAATGCAAATCAAACCAACCCTGAGATTCTACTTTACACCAGTCTGAATAGCTAATATCCAAAACTCAGGTGACAGCAGATGCTGGCAATGTGGAGAAAGAGGAACACTCCTCCATTCTTGTTGGGATTGTAAGCTGGTACAACCACTATGGAAATCAGTCTGATGGATTCTCAGAAAATTGGACATAGTATTACCTGAAGACCCAGCTATAACCACCATCTGGGCATGTACCCAAAAGATTCTCCAACATATAACAAGGACACATGCTCCACTATTTCAAATTTTAAACACAAACATTTGAGTTAAAACTCTAATCCTTATGAATTCTCATACTGCAAATAGAGTAGTTGTCATCTGTGTTGTCCATAAATCAATTGTTCTGTCACTTGAGCTGTAATTAAAGTATAATAGTGTGAGTAATCCTCCAAATGTAATCCTACATTATATGTGAGCTATTTTGCAATAAAAGTGTGCCTTCAGAACTGACTAAAATCAAAACCATTTTCTTCTATTACTGAGTATAGAACCTTGGTAGTTTGTTGAATAACCTTTGTCTATTTTCCACGTTTGTAAAGCAATAATAACAGTACTAATGTTTGTTACTGTGCTTCTGTTGAGATGTTCGTTATTGAATCATATCAAGGGTCAGAAGAGCTCTTGCCACTGGTTAAATAGTATAAATTTAAAGTACATTGCTCCTTGGAGTTTAAAACATATATCAAGGATGTTACATGGAGTTATTATAATGCAATAAGAATGTTGATCCTCAGAACTTCCTCAGATGACTACAAAATAATGGTAACTATAAATGCTAATTAAACCTGAGAAAGTCTTTTCTATGTGTGGATGAACATAAATACAAATGAAAAGTAGATGCTTTCAATTTTATATTTTAGAAATTAGTAAATATTTTAATTGAAGAAATTAATTTCTAATTCTGAACAATAATATTGAAATATGGTTTCTGTGTTAACAAAATCAGTATCTGTTCTTATTTAATCAGAAACTGAAGGAAAGTTATCTACAGTCGTATTTTTTTTTTCTGGATGCAATTAGCAGAGGTTTATTAGGGAGAAAGTTGGCTAGCCAGGGTCAAAACTGCTCATCCATGCAGGAACAGAATTTTGACAAAAGGCCAGCAAGCTGAGGGTTTTTTTTTGTTTTTTTTTTGTTTTTTTGTTTTTTTTTTTTATAGCATGGGGTGGGGAAAGGAAGGAATTTTGCACGGTTATACATGATTGGTTACATTTTCACGAGGTTATACATGATTGTTTGTTTTATAAATTTTGAATATCAGGCCATAACACTGGGAAAACCTCAGGGGGTGTAGGTAACCAAGAACACTGGAACACTTCAGAGGAACCAACCCTAAATGATTTAAAGTCATGTGAAAATCACTCTACACACTCATTCTTCTCAAAAATGTAGTTTTACCATGCCACTGTGCCCTACCCTGTCATTACCAACTATTTCAGGTTAACTATTTCTCACTTGCCATAGCCCCACCCTGAGGCTTGAGGAATGTTAATCCAGCAAGTGTCCTCTGATTCAGGATAATGCCCTCCACCCAGAATGTGTCCCAGAACAGTGAAAGCCTGGAATCTTACATCCAGTTCCGCTTTCTGGAACTTGTATTTTTTTTGCTCAGGTTTAGGGTAAAGAAATATATATATATATTTCAAAAAATGGTCTTTATAATTTTTCCCTCTACATCCCCTCTTTTTCTGATTAGGTTATGTTTTTAATCATAAAAACTCAGTTATTAATAAGCCCATTCTCACCCCACTTTTTATGATGTGGATCTTTAGAAAAGTTTAAACTCCAATGTCATCATAATTATCATTTTCTTGACCTAAAGTTCTATATTGATGGCATAACACAAAAAACTGAACAGCACTTATCCTTCCTCTAACAAAAGTTACTAATCTATTTAAAATGTAAGGACCTATGGTTAAAAGCAAGAATAAAATCACAAGAGGTCCAGCAAGGGAGGATAATAGGGTTGTCAACCAAGGGGACTTATTGAACCAACTCTCAAATCAACTTTGCTGCCCCTCTCTATCTTTCTGTCTCTGGTCTAACCTTAACATTCGTCTCTTAGAGCAGCACACAAACCTCTTTCTTTAAGAAACAGCAAGTCTAGTCCTCTTAGCAGCACCTGTCTCCACACCTGTGGCCACTCCTAGTCTCAATGTAACAGCTAGAGTCAAGGAAAATAGGCTCTCTGTGGAAGCGTCTAGGGTGTATCTCAAACTCAGTTCAAGAGTACCTGCAGGGTTGTAGTAAACCTGGGGAACTAGCTGGACAAGTATATAATAATCTTTGCTCTCATCAAAGATAGCAGTGGAGACACGTGGTGTTAGCCCAGAGCTGCAAGCTATCATTTATCAATCTTAGGCACTAAGTATCTGTTAGCAGGGTCCTCGGGCTCTATTTTATTGGCTAGGGGGTCTCAAAAAAGTTTCTATTTCTTTCAAACACACTTTTAAAGTCCTCTGACTTTTAACATATTTTGTGGTACATAGTTGTCTACATACACATAAAATCACATATATAATAAAGAGAAATTGCAAAAAGAACAAATCTATATAACTGTAGATTCACATTTCAATTTCAATCTTGGAATCACAAGCTGTCATTTAACCTTGGGTGTAAACACCCTAAGCCCCACCCTCTAAGGCAGCATTACCCCTGTGCCTCTGAAGTGGGAACGTGTCAGGAGTCAAGGCCTGCTACTCTTTGTAGAATAGCAGGTGACCTTTAGCTAAACAGCAGGGGGTTGCTCAGATCCTGTTGGCATCAGGCACAGGTGTTGGTGAACTTCAAGGAGGTCAGATGGTCACCAGCACCAGGAACAGTCTCTTAGTAGCCTGAAAAATCATTTCTCACACAAAAGAGACATTCTGGGTGTGGAACAAGGACAAGGGACATTCTAGCCAGTGCCAGTTCCCGAGGGCAATTTAGTTTTAGGCTTCTGTATATTCTCTCTACCTGTCCTGAGCTTTGGAGACAGTATAAACAGTGGAGCCTCTAATATCTCTGACAATTTCTGACTTACCTTAAAAACAAAAGTAAAACAGCTATCTGATCTAATTACCTAGGACACTTGAAACTTCGGGAAGGTCCCTATTCTAGGCTGTTTTCTCCTTGGTATTTTCTTATTTACCCTAAGTCTCATAAGCCTTTGCTTGTTGGCATAACTTATACTGTCTTATTATTTCTCTGGCCCAAAACCTGAGGTCCATTATATGTTTTAAATCTCTTGGCTGCTTGGTTGCACTCATATCTTAAGAGTCCATCTGTGCATTTAGTCTGGTAAGTCTTTTGTTTTCTGGGGAGTATAGTTCTCCCTTCTTGTGTGCACCATTGCCTCTTTTCCTCTAGATAATAGCTGGCAGGATGGCTAGCAATCTGAGTTCTTTCTCTTACCCTGTGTTTTAAATGAGGCCATCTTTTAGGCCCATAACTGTGACAGGCTCCTGTATCAAGCCACTTGATCTGTCCAGTTATTGCCTCAGGCCACTGAGTCTCCTCCCTTTTGGTATCCTGGACAACGAATATTTACAGCTGCTGGCTTCATCAGGGTTTCCTCTCTTGGTATATAGCCCTGTGGGCATGGGCTGTGGCAAAAGTATACCTGTTTGTCGGCCCCAGGTTCCAGGGTTGCTCTCTGCACCGATGATCTCAAGGGTGGGAAGTCAGTCCAGATGATATTTGTGTCCACCACAGTAGCACTGGCTTGTTTCTAACCAGCATGGGGAAAACTGTTCCTGTCTGTAAAGCAGGTTACCTCGTCTCCCTGATGGAGTCAGTAGGAGAAGCCTTCCCTCTACCCGTGAGTTCTTGTCAGTTAATTGAAGCCCATCATCGGGTAGGAAGTACATCTGAACCCCCATCCTGGGGAGTAAGTCTCAACCCAACAGAACAGTCTAGGATGACCATAAATGAATGGGCTATCCAGCCCATCTCTTAGTCCACCATTTTTGGGTAGTCCATGAATATATTTTGGCCCATTGGCCTGGAGGAGGACCCTGTGTCTATCAAGAGTTGGGTGGCTCCAGGACACCCCATCTATCTCAATAGCTGTCTTCACACAGAGCTAATATCTTTGCCATTTGGGGTGTTTCTCAAGGCCTGGGGTTTCCTGGCCCTGTCTTTTATTTGTTAGGGCCCTCTTGGACCCTGAAGCTGGCTCCTTTACTTGCAATGTGCATACTGGTCTTTTTCAAGGAGTTTCTTATCTCCCTTTGATTGGAGTCCCTCTTCTCTGCTTTCTGTAAATTCTTTTCCTGTTACCTTTCTTTTTCTTCACCTCTCTCTAGTCTCAGCAACTTACACTATACCTTTTATCTTACACTAAACCTTTTATCTTCTCCACTCCTTTTTCTCTAGACTTCCACTAAACCTCCACTCCTCTTCTCCACTCCTTTCTTCTAGACTTTCTCAGTAACTTACACTAAATCTTTTATTTTCTCCACTCCTTTTCTCTAGACTTACACTAAATCTTCTCCACTCCTTTCTTCTAGACTATCTCAGCAACTTACACTAAACCTTTTTAAAATTTATCTTGTAGTCTCTCTAGCCTCCCTGTTTAACCTCATGTGCCTTGGTCAAAATTAGTGGGGTCTCATGTTCTTACACAAGATCTATCAATGGGATCTGGAGTGGGCCTTTGGGTGTCCCTTACCTTCTGTAACCCACTATTGACCACGGCCTGATCAATTGATGAGGTCCCGATGTCTGAGGGAACATTCTTTTCCTGGTATCTTCTCTTGCTCTTCATTCTTGAAGACCAGAACCTAAAAAGGTCTTGTGAAAGAAAGGCTTTATTGGGGTGAAGGGTATTCTTCTACTAGATTTATCTAGGTGACTATATTGGGCACTAGATCTAAGTGTCTGAGGGATCCTGGCGTATCTGTTGCTTTGATTATTAACTTATTTTTACTATAAATTTGTATCTGTACCAAAATGGAGGCCTACTCTTTTGGCTCTCTGACTTCTGACAGCCTGTAACTTCTTGTAGCAGGCAACCTGCCTGACCTGTCTGACCTGTCTACAGGCAGTTTTGTTGGTTCAGAGTTTCTAAGCTGGAGTCACATCATGTGACTTTTCTCAGTGCTACTTATTTATTTTTCCTTTTTTTTTTTTTTTTTTTTTTTTTTTTTTTTTTTTTTTTAGAAATCTCAGTGCTATTCACTCACTGCTTTTTGATAAAAATATATATAATTATAACTCTCAGTAGAATAATCTTGTTGGGCTGTTTGTCTAGCTAGCCTGGTTCTACTGCCAGGTTTTTAAATACCTGGTCCCTATCTATCTTCATAGGCGGCAGGTGGAAAGTCACCGATTTATTATAGCACTGACCCCGAGGTCCCCAGTACAGTTACACCCACCAAATTAGGTGGCGGCCAACTTGTGTGGCTGGGTGGTTCAAGGGGGCTGTTCTGGGGAACCATGAGCTGTCTCCCATCAAGTGCAGGCTGGGCGAGGACGCCCTCCAGGTGGTGTTATCTACATGTGGTAGGCGGGCTGTCTAAACCCAAACCGTGGTTGGTGACCCTTACTAAAGGACCTGCCTGCCTCTCTCCTCTGCAGCAGCACTCTTGTACAGGCAGCTTTATCTCTTTCTCTGCTGGCGATCATGTTATCTCTTTTTAATTCAGGATGTTTAACACAGATTAACGGCTAACACAGACAATTTGCCAAGAAAACACACACACACACACACACAACACAAATAGCTCACCCCTCTCACGGGTGGCACATAAACCAGATGATACAGACAGTTTTTGCCCCTGACATAGGTGCAGAGACCAAGTTAAACAATAAAGGAGTAGAAAGAAAGCCAGAAATCCTCCTGCCTCTGCCTCTCAAGTAAGACTCCAATAACCAGACAAGGCGGTCAGTCTTCACAGATTCAGATTTAACAGGTTCAGATGACTTGGCCAGCCTATCCTGGACCATGTCTAACAGATTTCTAACATGCCAGCAATGAACAACCCAAAAATAGACACACTGCCATGAGAGCACAACAAGTAAGAACACAACAACTGCTGCCCTAGGCTGTAGTGGCCATTTCTGAACTTTCCTCTCTGTCCCACTGTTAACACACAAAAAAACTAACAAAAACCCATCTCAACCACTAGTGCCAGCTGAGAGGGATTCCACATCCTCTCTGGCACCTAGATGAACCCAGTGCCAGCCAAGAGGGATTCTGCATCCTCTCCAGCACCTAGAGGAACCCCCAGATGTCTCTGGGGGGTACAGCAGCTAGTGACCTCCACAGCATATCTGCTACTCACTAGTTTATCTTCTCTTGAGACAGAAATGGTTTACCGCCTCTCACGAGACAGAAACAGCTGCCAGTCCAAACCAAAAGTGCACTTTTCAGAAACCAAATAATTCAGACAGATGGGCACAAACAACATAGAAACCAAATAACTTAGACCAACATAGACAAAATGGCACACGAGAAATCAGACGATTTAGACAACCCAACACATGAAAAACCAGAAACCAGGCAATTTGGACAAAAGGTCACACAACAACCAAACAGAAAACCAGGATACTCTCTCAACTCCCAGTGGGGTTCTTGGATTAGGGTGGTCACAAATCCAGGATGAGCCCCCAAATGAAGACCCCCAAACTTGGCAGACCCTTCCTCAAGTCTCAGGAAATCATGACCACCCAAAAATCACAAGAAACCATACCTGGATGCAATTAGCAGAGGTTTATTAGGGAGAAAGTTGGCTAGCCAAGGTCAAAACTGCTCGTCCACGAAGGAACAGTATTTTGACCTACAGTTGTATTGTTAACAGAAGAGTTAGATAAATGTTTGTAAATATGATAGTGATCTAATCATAAAATGATAGAAATAACTTCATAAAATCAATTTTTGAAAATAAAACTATTGCTATCTTTTGGAAAATATTTTTCTAAAAGTGTTAGTAATAATAATAACAATAATAAACTACTAATAATAACTTAATAGTTTTTTCTAAAATCCCAAAACAAAGAAGCAACATCAGGACTCAAAGGGAGGGTCCTTAGATCAAATGCCCTACAATGAGGAGAGGGAACTTGTAGAGTCTATCTCCAGTAGAAAGATAGGGCATCAAGTGGAGGGATGGCATTGCCATCCCACAATTAAAAGTCTGACTCATAATTGTTTCTGTCTGAATGAACTGCAGAGACCTAAATGGAGAAGAGCCTGAGTAAAAGGAGGTCCAGTAACAGGCCCAAATCAGGATCCAGCTCAAAGGGATGCTATGGTGTGCTCACAAAAGGGGCAAGGATTTGCAATTTCATAGGAAGAACAACAATATCTACCAACCAGAGGCCTCAAAGCTCACAGGGACTAAACCACCAACCAGAGTACATATGGGGGACACATGGCTCCAGCTATATATGTAGCAGATGATTGCCTTATTGGATATCCCTAGTGGGGAGCCCCTTGTCCTGTGCAGGCTCCCAGTGCAGGGAAATATTAGGCCTCTGAGACACAACTGGGTGGGCATGTGGGAGAGCACCCTCATAGAGGCAGGGGGAAAGGAGAGTGGGTAGGAGGTATGTGGAGAAGAAACTGGGAAGAGGAATATCATTTGAAATTTAAATAACTAAAATAACCAATAATAATGAAAAAAGTGGGCTATCATGACAGTCCCCCCAAAAGAACCAACAAACAGCTGAAAGGCTCCAATGCAGATATTTACACCCAATAAATGGACAGACACTTGTGACTCCTGTGGTTGAATTAGAAAAAAGCTGGAAGAAGTTGAAGAGAACCCTATTGGAAGACCAACAGTTTTAACTAAACTGGACCCCTAAAATTTCTCAGACACTGAGCCACCAACCAACCAGCATATACAAACCGATATAAGGCCCCTAACACATATACAGCAGAAGACTGCTGGGTCTGGACCCATTAGCTGCCAAAAACTTTTGATATAAGTTGAAAAGCGAAATGTTTATATATCTTTAAACACATTTTCCCCCAAACCTATTTTATTTTAACCTATAATTTTTATTACTAGTATAAATTAATCATATTTTCATTTTTTCCAAAGTTTTGCATTATATCTATCTCTAAAGTAAGTAAAAAACCTAGCAACAAACATGATTTGCACTTGTAATATGTATGTAGAAAATTATTAAAGCTATGATTACAAATAGGAATGTAATTTTCATTTATAAATAGATTAATGAAATCTTATATAATAAAAATAGTTACTCATATTCAGACTTTTTAGGTGAAAAAAATCTCCTTTCCATGCTATACTTAAATAGCAATTCAAGATATACACACACATTACAGTGTGCTTAAAAACAGTATTAGCATGAATATTAGAGTTTTTCCAGATGGGTGCTCTGACAAATTATAACCATTACATTTGAAAGCACTTTTTTTTAAAAATCATCTCTAAATATGCTAGTGATAATATTGAAAGTTTCTGTTTTTTTCCTTAAGAGTTTCTTAAAACTGTTAATGGGCTTTAGGTAGATTGTTTCAAGAAATTTAACTTTGTTTTTTTCTTTTTCTTTTTTTCTTTTGAAGGAATATTTGTTTCAGCAATAAAGAATCATTTTTCACAAGAATTATGAGGAAAAACTATTCTTCAGATATAAGGTGCTATTCAGTTTCTACTTTTGAGAATAATTTAAAATGATCGATAAAATTTATAACTGTTCACTGCTTATTTTATTAATTTTAATTCTTTTGCAAACAGGTAGGAGCATACAGACAGAATCATAAAGTACACTTTTTTTCATTATCAATTAGAATTTTTTTCTTTTATTGGATATTTTGTTTATTTATATTTCAAATGTTTTCCCTTTTCCAGGTCTACATTTTTAAAATTGGTTATTTATGAGTGTTTGTCACAGATCAGACTTAGTAGTCAAGTATCAAATTACACAAGGTCCTGGGTAGCAACTACTTTTTAAAAGAAAGATGCCCAGTGGGTTGTCTGGACTGCCTAAACAACCTCAAATTTCCTTAATAAGTGTGACTTCACCAAATGAATATGTTACTTTTTTCATAGTCAGGGAATTGTGAAGAACTGCAGAAAAATTTTTGCTTGAGTTTAAGGACAAGACAAGAATGGGAGACTCTCACGCTCATCCTTGTCTATAAGCCTTCTTTTATTCTATCCCAGCTCTTTGCTCAGCCTGCATGACAATAGGAAACATGACTTTAAAGGATCACATGGTTCCTTTCTTTCTCAAATAGCCATTGTCTGAATTTTTCTAAATTACCTGTGCCTTATTAGCATGGAGATGTACATACTACTAATTAATCATAATGAAGTTTTATTAAAGTTCATTGTCAAAAAGTTTGTTTCTAAAGAGAGTTCCAAATTGCATTGCACTTAGTGACACACAGTGCAAACTTAGGTGCAACTTTGTTTTTTATACAAAAATTTCTATGTTGAGGGTCTACAACATATAGCCAAAAGCATTATCTAAAACTATTTTTCAAGTTAAAAATATTATTGGAATCTGGCTTGATATCACCTCACTTTTAGTCTTTTTCCAGTAATGATTCATGAATATAAAAAGGTACTTGTAATCAGTTTAATGGAAGTATCTCACCAGATATATGCTCATTTGAAGCAAACGGGAACATACAGTTCTTAAGCTCAGCATAAAAAAATCTTGGGATGAATAATGTCAGTAAATAAGCACTGACTTTTGGTAACTTAAAAACACAAATAATTTCACAAAAATAATGTTCATATAACAATAATTTTTTTTTACTTTTTATTTATGAAAATTATAAGAATTTAATAATAGCAACAACCATATATTTATTTTATTTACTTATTCCTTGTGTGAATAAGTGAAAGTTTTATCTGTGTTGTTGTTTGTGTTTCCTATGAGTGCCTTGTGCTGTGGAAGTCAGAAGAACACAGAGTACCCTGGGAAAGAAGAAACAAATAGTTGTGAGCCACCATGTTAGTGCTGGAAATCCATTCTTATTCCTCTGCAAGAGCAGCCATTATTTTAAACCTCCGAGTCATTGCTACAGCCGTGAAACCAATAATTACAAACATGAAAATATAAATAACATAGTTCTACCACTTTCATTATATAACACTTTTATAAAACTAAATAAATTTTCTACTATTTAGAACTTATTTTTTCATATGTGCTATGTAAGTGATATCCCTACCCATCATGCTCACAAAACATACACTTCAACTGTATGTTTACAAAAAACAACAACAACAACAAAAAAAAACCCACCAAATTACTCTTTGATGGCCATATCATCCTGTATGCATGCTTCTAAGATTTTATTTCATCCTGAAATTTAAGGAGAAATACTGTACGTAAAACATATATCTACAAACATTGATATAAATATATGTAATAATTTTAAAATTTCATTATACATTACTCTAATATATATATATAATTGTAATATATATTACTGTAATAAATATATCTATAGCTATACATGTTTCTATAGAAACCTACCATACAAATGCAACAGATTTTTTATTTATACAAATATTGAAAAAACTTATATCTTCAAGCAAAATGTTTATAGAAGCTAAGAAAAAAAGCCAAGAATTTGCCTACATTTTATTATAACTACATATTTTTAGTTTACTAGATAAGTTTATTATAGTACATTAAAATTGCTAAGATAGATCATAAGAAATCATGAGTTATTAAGAGAAATAGTATTTATCAAATAAATAACTCATAGCTAAATGTTCTTAATCCAAACATTTTATTTTATTTTCATTTACCAAAATTCATGTGGAATCCTGATGTAACAAAATTCTGTGGGCCACAGAGGAGAGTGAACAATGTTCAGTGGAAGGTCCAGCCAGCCTTGCTTCATAAAGGTCAGACCCCATCACCATTAGTGAACGGTATAAAATATTGTAATCAACTTTAATCTCTTAAGGTATAAGGAAAGACTATAAACTCATACTGTGTATTTTGGACTACACCACAGGATTCCAGTTATACATGTTACTCACAAAATCCTTTGAAGTATAAATGTTTCTAAAGGAATTCTAATGTTGCAGTTTTATTTCTCATCAGCCTTTGTCATTAAACAGACAAAGTCAAAATCCTTTGAAGAAGTGTAGGGCTTGGTGCAAGATAGATCACTAGGGTGTGTAAGTATGTCATTAAAGAGGATGTCCTGGTGCTAACCTTTATCTCTCTTGTATATTCTCTCTTGCACTTCCTCTTCTCTCCAAGTGAGCAATTGCTCTACCATATACTTCCAAGCAATAAGCTTTGAAACCATCAGCCCAAAGCAGCAGTTCCAAGATGCCATCCTGAATCCTGCAAGCTATGAGCCAACAGATCATTTAATATCTTGAGTTATTTATGCCAGTATTTTGCCACATTTAATTGAAAGTTTGTGTGGTATGGTGTATCATTATCCAAATAGAATCAGCAAGCACTGTTGTCCATTATGGTTTTCCACTGATTTTTTAAAAAAACTTTTATTGTTTGAGATTATATTACATCATTCATTTCTTCCCTTTCTTCTTTCTAAACCCTCCCATATACATCTCCTTTATTTCTTTCAAATGCATGCCCTCTATTTTTCATTACTTGTTATATCTATTATGTATAGACAAATATCTTAATAATTATATAAGTGCAACCTGTTCATTTCTTATAATGTTACTTATACGTATGTCTTCAGGGCTGACCATTTGATACCAGATGAATAATTAGTGTGTTCTTCCCTGGACAAAACTATTAACCCTGCTCTCAGTACTTAATAGTTGCTTTAAATTCTTTGGATCTGGTGTAAAACTCCTGGACTTTTCCCAAATACTTTACCTTATCTATTGTTGTTGTCCTTGCTAAGACCATGTTTATTGAATTAAACTCATATAATTTATGGCTATAGCTTTGGCCATTATAAAAGTACAGTTTTATATAAAACACCCTGATCCTCTATTATAAATTTTCAACCCATCTTCAGTAGTGACCATTGAGCCTTGTTTGTAGGTGTTTTGTTAGAAATGTGTCCATTGGGACTGGACTCTAGAACTCTAAAAATTAATAAGATATTGTTTTTCCATGTGTAGTGCCAGGAACAAACTAAAGAAAATTATTCTAAGTACTACCAGTTCATCTTTTACTAATTTAATCATAGTGAGAATATAAATTCAAGTTCACAGGCCCCAGGGAAGTTGGGGGCTTCCCAATAGCTGATGACCTTTTATTATAAAAGGAAACTGTTGTCTGAGTCCAGATATCTCCAAGACAACTTGTAAAGGAACAAATGTCTGAGTCCACACATTTCAAGAACAACTTTCCCATCTTGCTTGTGAGGTCAACTCACATTCAGGTTTCCAGGCCCAGGAATCTACTGCTAACCTGATTTGTAAAATGTTCCTTGCTCTACCAATTATGTTAAAGTATGATTGACTGAACAATGACTGCTACAGTCTACCCTGTTACTGCTGGCTGTTTGGACTCATTCTTTTATTTATTTTACTTTATTAGATATTTTCTTTGTTTACTTTGCAAATGTTATCCCCTTTACCAGTCTCCTGTCAATATTTCTTAGCATCCACAATCGTGTCTGGATTTGGTGACTGTATATGGGATGAATTCCAGGTGGGACAGTCTTTGGATGGCCTTTCCTTCAGTCTGTGCTCCATACTTTGTCTCCATATTTGATCCCGTAAATATTTTGTTACCCTTTCTAAGTAGGAAAACAAAATTTTGTTCTTCTTGCCAAGAAATTCATTTTTTAAATAGCTGAGTAGTAGTCCATTGTGTAAATGTACCACATTTTCTGTATTCATCCCTCTGTTGAAGGACATATGGGTTCTTTCTACCTTCTGGCTATTATATATAAGGCTGCTATGAACATACTGGAGCATGTGTCCTTGTTATGTGTTGGAGAACCATTTGGGTACATGCCTAAGAGTGGGATATCTGGGTCCTGACATAATACTTAACAAATTTTCTGAGGTGCAGCCAGACTGATTTTCAGAGTGATTCTATAAGCTTGAAATCCCACCAACAATGGAGGAGTGTTCCTTTTTCTCCACATCCTCACCAGCATATAATGTCACCAGAGTATTTGAACTTAGCCATTCTTACTTGTGTGAAGTGGAATCTCAGGGTTATTTTGATTTGTGTTTCCCTGATAACTAAGGGTAGTGAACATTTCTTTAGGTGCTTCTCAGCATTTCAGTATTTCTCAGTTGAGAATTCTTTGTTTAGATCTATACCTCATTTTTAATAGGGTTATTTGATTCTCTGGAGTCTAACTTCTTCAGTTCTTTGTATATATTGTATATTAGCTCTTTATCAGATGTAGGATTGGTAAAGATCTTTTCCCAATCTGTGGGTTGCCATTTTGTCCTATTAACAGTGACCTTTGCCTTAAAGAAGCTTTGCACCATCCAGTGGAAAAAAAGGTTTTTCAATAAATGGTGCTGGTTCAACTGGAGATCAGCATGTAGAAGAATGCAAAACGACCTATTCATATCTCCTTGTACAAAGTTTTAGTCCAAGTAGATTAAGGACATCCACATAAAACTAGATACACTGAAACCAATAGAAGAGAAAGTGGGCAAGAGCCTGAAACACATGGACACAGGGGAAAATTTCCTGAACAGAACACCAGTGGCTTATGCTCTGAGACTTATAATCAACAAATGGGACTCATCATTTTAAAATGCTGTGCAATAGCATTTTTCAGAGTAATAGTTCATCTCCTGAGTATATTCTGTAGCCCTGATCTATAAGTAGTGGTTTGATTACTATAAACCTTTGTATTCTGAATTATCTGTTGGTTATTCAGGATTTAAGTGGACTCTACATCATGCATAAGGAGAAACATGTTGAATGTACTTAAAGCTTATAGTGACTTAGTGCTGTTATTAATGTAATGGTTGTATTGTTTCTATTATGCATGCATAGATACACATATCATTTTTAAAGACTAACCATTTACTGTATGTTCTTATAGAATATTAATATTTCAGAGGTTTACTTGAAGCTTATTTGATTGTTTTATAATGTAAAAGGAAGAGGTGCATTTACCAGTTTATATTTAGATGCTCAGAATATAATAGATAAAATGTTGTAGTAATAATGAAAATATTCCATAATATATTAGTGTGGCAAATGGCACACTTTCTATCATCATAAAATCCTTCTTACAAGTGATTGAGGAGTCTCCTTTGTGTCCAAGCATTTAAAAAGATATTAAAGTCAAGTAGAATCACAAAAAAAAGCATGTTACTAATCATAGCTCTAACAGCAGCACAAATGAATTTCCTTGTCAAGGTTTAAGTGGGGTTTTGCTTAATTGATTTTTGTATTAGCAATGGTCTGAATTACATTAAAACTCAAAGTTCTGACTAATTTTTGAAACTGTTGCTTGATTCTGAATTAAAGTTTAAAATCCCATATCAAACTACATCAAAAGCAACATACATTTTATTAGTCTGAAGGGACTTCTATAAAACTGTTCATAATACTTCTGAGAGTAGTATATCTTTCGTGAAATCAATAATGTTGAAAGGGAAAAAGAGCCATTTGCTTTTAAACAGCATAAGTATTTTAAACACTTAATTAGTTTATTCTTAAACATGCATTAATTCAAAATTGTGAGCCATACTGATGTGATGATAATCAATTCTTGGTGTCTGTAAATGTATTATAATACTAACGTTAACATTACTCTTTAAACTATCCCTTTTAAAAAATCTTTTCTAACTATTACCTAGAGAAGATGAGAGAGAATGAGTATCCTCACAAATTTAATTTGGCAAAGTATTTTGATTCAGTATCAAGCATTTCCTGTAAAACAGAATTAAAATTAATGTTTACAAATGCAGGGTGACATCTAATTTTAATAACCTATTCTTGACCAAATAATATTGATTTTAAACATTAAATATTATGAATAAATATATTTGTGAATGCCCTTTAATTTTTCCATCAAACAGTTAAATTCTTCATAAGTCCATCCTCTTATGTATTTTCCAATAATATTATGACATTTCTACTAAAATATCTTTCTTTGATCTCCTTCAAATATAAAGTTAGGTGTGGTTGCACCATTTATCATACTATACATTGAGTTCAGGTGGCATGGTTATAAGAAAAATGTATATTTTATTATTTATTTTTATGATGTATTTTAGCTTCAAAATTGTCCATTGTATAAATATCATCTCAGTGATCATCACTGGTAGAAAAAAAGACAATGTTTTTATATTGTTAAAATGAGAACTAAACTGATAGCTTAATAGAGAAGTCTACAAGATTTCTCTGGCATGTAAGCCCAGTTAATGAAATGAAAATGAAATGAGAGACAAAATTATTTGTCTATTGTCTCATGTTATATAACCACACAATTGAATGGACCATGTTGCATTTCTTTTGTAGGAAGCCGTGGTCAGTGGTTATAGTTCGCCATTCCAAGATGGCGCTGGCCTCGTGTCTTCCCACTAGTAAACAATTAACTGCGCAGCTGCAAAGGCAGAAAGCCCGCCTAAGTCACTGGCCAATCCAGAGGCGTAATATTGGGTGGTGAGCGAACAGCCAATCAGAAGTGAATACATCACTCTAGGGCGTATTTAAGCGGGGCCTCTTCCTGTCTTCATCCCTTCCGCGTCTTTCCACGTTTGCTGATACAGAGTAAAGCCTCGTTTGCAGTAACTACCTGAATTCTGCCTCTTGTGTTTCTCTCCCACGGGCGAGGGGGGACACGGGAGGTGCGCGCAACAACTGGAGCCGAAACCCTGGAGTTTCAGGGCAACGCGGAGGCCCCCAAGTTTTGGGGAGGTTAAAAGACTGCAGGATTCGAGGTACACCTTTGGAAGATATGCCTGGGTGGCGTTTGGTGGCAAGCGATTTAAACTCACCGCTGCCGCTCCACTAGCTAGCCTCTTGCTTGCATTGCATTTGTTTTTTAACTTATGTGCGTTGTGAGAAAGAGGGCCACTCTAGCATACCAGAACCAGGGTGTGTTAGCCGGCATCAGGCCAAGGGGTCTGGAGGTCAGGCCAGAGAGCCTGGAGATATAGAGTACTCGAAAGGAACAAGGGCTACTGCAGAGTTCATTAAGCTTATGGAACCTCCACCGGTTGGTGGAGAGAGAGAGTGGAATTCGGGAGGACCCCCCTGCACCTCATTAAGGAGCTTGCGCCCACAGATCTTAGCAGCTCCGAGGAAGAAAGCATAGAGCAGGTGGCGGCTGCCTATACAAAAAACAACCATGCTGAGATAAGACTAAGAAAGATCTTAAGTCACTCAGTCGCGGCTCCAGCGGCTCGCTCGGGCTCGAGGGTCCCCTGCCGTGCTTCTCGGCTCAGGCTATGGGAGCAGAGACGCTGCAATGGGGCCTGGGTCAGACCGGTTGCAGGGGCGCCTGCGCTCTGCTATGTGTGGCGGCTTGCAGCCCGGCAGAGCAAGAGAGCGTGGCGCGAAAGGCAGACAGAGGAGGGAGATAGTCTGCCCTGGGAAGCGTGGTGGGCACATGGGGAGTGCCCCGCGAGCTCAGAGCAAGCAATGCTAATGATAGAACAAATGATCTTTGAAAATGCCACAGCTAAATGCCGTACAGCCATTGTCCCTCGTAGGAACAAGAGGCTACAAGATTGGCTAAGGGAAGCTGTTTGTGCTTATTCCACAGATGAAAACAATTGAATTTAGGTCCCTACGTGGCTGGTGCAGATTGTGAAGAATGAAGCTAGGTTGCAAGATTACAGCTCTGAGTCTCCTGATACTGAAGTTCCATTTGGCGATAAGTATACCACTGTGGGCCATAGTCAGATCTGTTCTCTTGCCAGTACATTCAAATGCTGAAGTACTGCCTATTGTTTTCAGCTATTGAGAGTTACTTGGTTGCCCTGGCCTTAGGCACATGCGCCGCCTGGGTCATAAATGCTACAAGTTTTCCATTAGATTTTACACTTTGTTTTGTGGCAGCAAACTTTATAACATAAAGGTAATCCACTTGGTGTTGATTTGAGAGAAAATAGATTGCTTACATCGTTAAAGATTGGTTTTTTGATTTGCCTATGTTTATAGAGAAAAGATACAACATGTGTCTTTTAAGGTTTACAGTTTAAATTTAAGGTTCAAAGCTAAAACCAAAACCACACAATTCGGCATAGCCAAGCCTCAGAGAGCAGGCAGAGGGAGGTTAAGTACATTTACATTTGAATTAAGACAATGCAGACTGCCTGTAGAAGCTCAGGTGTTAAGCATTCCCTTTTGTTCTGGGTCTTTAGACCAGGCCCTAGAAATGTGCTTAAGGAAATTTGTCTTTTGTCCTCACTGTTTCTTGTGTGAGGGGGGGTAAACCAAAGACCCAAAGGCTTTACAACAGTCTGTGGGCTAAAAGTTATGTTTATGCTGCAGAAATTAAAATTATGTCTACTTCCCTCCATGAGTATAACTGTACCTGCTGATAAAATATGGTTCAAATTGTTTTAATTCCTTTAACAATTATTAGAGAATAAAATTGGCTTTTATCCGATATTTTCATTGGACTAAGAAGATTGGTTATTAAATTAATTCAAAAGAAAGTTCAAATTTAAGATTTATACAACATAAGTTGCCTACTCCAGCTGCCATTTTAATAAATGCTTATAGAATTTTATAGATATAAAAGATATTTTTTTTTTTTTACCATCCCTTTACATTTCTGGTAAAGGTGAAAGGTTTACAGGTAGTAAATTTATTCATAATTTTTAAGAGCCCATGAAGTGATATTTTTTAGAAATAATTGCTTCAGAAAATGGTTAATGTTTTACATTTTATATATATATATATATATATATATATATATATATATATATATATATATATATATATATTGTTGTTGCTTTAATACAAAAAATTAAGAGGTTAAATCTTTTGATGTGTATTATTCATTGTGTGATACTTTATTAGTGGATTTCTCTAAAAAGGTTTTTCTGCAAGCCATTGCTCCAATGTAATGAGCTTTAATAATTTTTAGAGTACTTGTTACTCCAAAAATGGATTCAAGACAGTGTCTTTCAATATTTGAGACCTCAGTTATATCCTAATCAGATGGGGCTAGGGAAATGGCTCAGCCATTAAAGGCTAGACTTAATTTAAAATATAAAAGCTGAACTCCCAGCAACCACATGGTGGCTCACAACCATTTGTGGTGGGGATCTAACGCCATCTTCTGACTTGTGAGTGTACATACAAAAGAAAATAGTTTACTTTTAATCTTGATTTGCTCTTAGTGATTTTTAAAAGTTGTTAAGAGATATTATTTGGCTAAAACCTCATCTTAAGCTTACCATAGGAGGATTTAAACCTCTGTTTGATATTTTCAAGGGGATGCAAGTCCTAAATTAAATCATATGTGTATTTTTTGGGGGGTTATCCTGCTTCAACACAATTAAATTATGTGTTGTAGCCACTGTTTAAAATGTTAAAAAAGGGTATATCTGCCTTTGTCTTGTTGAATGGTGTGTTTCATGAAGTGCAGAATGTTTCAGCTACAAGATTTAATATCTCTAGCCATTTGAATAACATTAAAATTAATAAGGTGTTTAGGAATGCATCTGCACAACCGGTGTCGGTGTGTGTAGACCCTCCATTTTTCTTTATGTTATCCAACTTTCAGAATAATTCTGATATCTTGGATTGTAAGAATGTTACATGCCTTTTGGCACAATGTTGGAATGGATCACTAGACCTAGCCATGGTTAATCAAATATAGCAGCTACTGTTATCAATCAAAACTCAGAAAAGACCTCTAAGGCTTTGATCATTTTACAGAAAGTGGATGCATAATTAGCATCAGACATCCTGTTGGTCAATCAGAGAGTTGATTTGCTCCAACCATGTGGAGCAGCTCACGGATGTGGTTCAAATGAGCTGCGTGTCAGCAACCCCACATCCAGGTATTACACCTCTGAGATTTGTGAATGATACATTTATTTAAAGCCATAATCTTTCTGCTTATTTAAAAGGGAAGTGGAATGGGAAGCTGGACCAGGTGCAACAGCAATTGCAGATCTGGATTTCGAGCCTTGATGGAGCACAGATGGACCCTGTTTCCCTTGGTGATTTTACTTCTTGAATTTCTTCTGCCTTTTTCTTTCTTTCTTAAAGAGTGGGGATAGGCCTGCTTGGTGCAGCCCTATGTTGTGAATTAGCGTTCATTATGGTTGGTCTGTAAGCTCAGAGCCCAGCAAAAACGGGACAAGGCCACTAACGCCCAAGCACTCGCAGCCTTGGAGCAAGCATCTCCCCCTGAAATTTGACTATCTAGGCTAAGAAAGTAGCCGATGACTGAGACCCTCAGTCGATGCACCCCAAGGGTTCAGCTCATTGCACTGGGTCGATGAGAGGTCTAAGTCCAGCCAGCCCTTGCCTAAATAGCTGTGGTACCTGAATAGTAGGTTGACAGCCCTTGCACTTCTGGGAGCTATACTCCATTACACAGGGACGGGTGTCAATTCCTCTTTACTTCCCCTTAGCCCTTGCACCCAGAGGACTTGTTTCCATCGCACCTGGTAGGATAAGGGAGAATCTTTGGGCTATAAGCTCTTGATCATTTATTCCCCCAAGATGGAGTTTGCTTGATCGGGCTTGAGTTCGAATCTTGATTGGTACTGCGTTTAATAGGCAAAAGGCTGTTTCATATTAATAATTTAAATAGGAAGAGATGTAGGAAGCCGTGGTCAGTGGTTATACATTTGCCATTCCAAGATGGCGCTGGCCTCGTGTCTTCCCACTAGTAAACAATTAACTGCACAGCTGCAAAGGCAGAAAGCCCGCCAAAGTCACTGGCCAATCCCGAGGCGTAATATTGGGTGGTGAGCGAACAGCCAACCAGAAGTGAATACGTCACTCTAGGGTGTATTTAAGCGGGGCCTCTTCCTGTCTTCAGCCCTTCCGCATTTTCCACGTTTGCTGATACAGAGTAAAGCCTCATTTGCAGTAACTACCTGAATTCTGCCTCTTGTGTTTCTCTCCCACGGGCAAGGGGGGGACACAGGAGGTGCACGCAACATCTTGTATCAGTTTTTTCCTAAGTTACTTTACCCCAGATAATTTTTATATCAGTGTATATTTGGCGAGGCATTTTACTCCTCTCTGGGCTTTGTAACATGGATTTCCTACTGCTGCTACCAAAAACACTTAATTCTAATTGTGTTATCATTTGATGGAAGTTATTGTTTTATCTCATTATCTAACATCATAATTAAAAAGAAATTTACTTAGCCCATATATGTTATAATTTCATATAGCTGATTTTTGCATGTAAAGCTATTTAATCAAATTAGTACATAAAATTGTTAAACTTTACTTATATGTAAATTAAATCTCCTTTTAATTACTTCAACAAATCTTGTCAGCTTTATGCCTTTTATTAGTAATACACTATAAGTTGTGCAGCTTATATGTCATACAGGGGAAAATGTGTACATCCTAGCACATCAATTCTAGAAATGACCACATCATCAAGAAAGAATGATTCGTCTTCTTCATGAAATTATCAATTGTCAATAGCTCCTCACTAATTGAACCTGGAGATAATCTACATCATCTATAAGATGATTTTAGATGGCATGATTTTGTGTATGTGTTATGTTGGTGAACAGCTGTTTTGAGAGTCAAATCCATATTAAATCTAGAGGATAGTCCTTAGCAGATATCAACTCTATATTCTGGCTTCTATACTCTTTTTCATCACAATTTTCTCAAATTTTCATGAACCTGAGTAGTAAGAACTGTCCAAATGATAGGCTCTGTTTCTCATTCTCTACACTTTGTTCAGTTACTCATTTCTTTGTTGATTTCTCACTCAGAACAGAAGATTCTCTGACCAAAGTTAAGAACATACAAGACCTATCAATCTAACAACAGGTTAACTTGGAAGACAAGGGTGAGCTGGCTAAGCTGAAGGAAGCTATTCGGATGAATTATAATGACAGATATGATGAGATCTGCCACCACTGGGGAGGCAATGTCTTGGGTCCTAAGTCTGTGGCTTGCATTGCCAAGCTAGAAAAAGGAAAGGCTAAAGAACTTGCCACTAAACTGGGTTAAATGAACACTAAGTTTTATATTTAGAAAAAGAAAATAATAGTAAGGTCTATTTAAGAACCTATGAACTCATAAGCCATTGATCAGGATGCTAAGTATGAAATTACCTTTTCTAGAGCAAGTCTAGATTTCAATCAGAAACTGGTTGATGACACTTTAACATTTATAGCAATATTGAACTAGTGCACATATCACTTCAGATTAGTCAGCATTGCACAGTCTAGTATTTAGCACTGCACAAAATCATTGATGTAACTGAGAAGCCATTAGAACACCTTCCAACACCATAAAAACTGTCCAGCAGATGGGAAGTTTCCTGGTAGGATTGCAATTGATTTCCTTTTCTTTTTCAGAAATAGCCTTACCAAATACTTAAGATAGGTAAGCAAGATTAATGACAGTAGCATATAGTCTTTAGGAGACCTCTAAGTCAGTCCAGAAGAGAATCTCCTATGAATGCATCTGATCCCTTGCATCAAAGCAATATGGAGGCCCACTATCTGAGTAAGTTATTGATGTTTTATTCAGATTGTTAAAGTTTTCAGCAAGTAGAGTATACTTAAAATAAAACAAGTTAAATACACTTGAACTCTTCTCTTGACATTATTTTATTATTATGTAATGTATATATTTGTGTAAGTATATGTACAATATTGCATATCTTACATATAATTATATATGAATCATTAGTGAAACTAGTAGAGTAAGTTATATTGTAATGATAGCCAGTATCAGTGGGAGAATTAAATATTTCAGATGAGTATAGTGCTAAAATAAAAATTATGAGGTAAATTATTATCTCATTATTAAGTGTTTAAGAACTAAAATTAAAAACAAGAGCAATTAGAATAATTTTTTATAAGTTACTGTTTTAAAAATTTATTGAAAGTAGATATTTTTTATATAATATATGAGTACCATTATCCCTTACCCTATTTCTCCCAATTACTCCATATAGCCCCATTTGAATTTACCATTTTCAGCTCTCATTAGAACACAGCAACATAAGAAATAAAGTAGAATACAATTAGTAAAATAGACAAACAAATCAATATGGAGTAAAACAAACAACAGAAGAAAGGGTGCCAAAGAACAAGTACAAGAAACAAAGACATAAAGATATATATCACAGACAAGAATTCCTAAAAACACAAATCAAAAACCATAATGTGCAGAGATATCCTGTAATAAAAGAAAATTAAACATTATGAAACCAAGAGCCTCCAAAGGTACCCTTGAGGTTTTTTTGTTGTTTTTTTGTTTTTGTTTTTGTTTTTGTTTTTGTTTTTGTTTTTGTTTTTGTTTTTTTTTATGTTGGTCATCTACTGCTAGGTATGGACCCTATCCTTAAGAGTGGTTTGTTTTCCCCATGAGACTCACTTATAAAAAATTAATTTTTCATTTGAAAGTGAATAGAACAAATGGATAGCAATTGGAAGTATATGCTATTTCTATGCTTTCTTTAAAATTTCAACATTTAATTCATAAACTTGTTTATGTAATATAATTAAAATTTTGGTTCTCTATTATAATGAAAGCTCAGAATGTGTATGAGTTTTCTCTGGTTCACTGATAATTCATGCTAAAGATATACTGGTTAATAAATAGTATCTCAGTAAGCTGTAAACATGATTTGTCAAAATTTGACAACTCTAAAAGACAAGATCAACATTACCAAGATGTTACAGCTGGAACTCCTCTGAAAACTACTTCATTATAAACATAATTAGTTAAATGAAGGACTGGAGAAGGTTCAAGCCTTAGTAGAACATGAAGGTGTTATCATGATAAGGCAAGTGAGATACAGGGAAAACATGAGAACACAAAGAAAGTTGGAGCGAATAATCACTGGACATGTAATATTTCCAGCTGTCACCACGAAATAGGAGAATATGGAAGAGAAATTCGTCAAAGACCCCAAAGGGCTTTGAGTTTAAAAAGTTAGTACTTAGAGATATATTAAGCTGATTTGCTTATGACACTTCTTATGAAAAAATCAGAAAATTACAAATATTTGTTCTTTATAAATCATACACCTATATTTTTCTTTTATGAGAGTAAAGTACTTTCTCACGAAAGGTTTTCAAATTGACACAATAAAATTCAAAGCCTATTGTTATAATCAGAGTCAAATATTCTCCAGGTGGATGTGACACCCTTTATAATTAACAGGACTACAACTGCAGTGGCTTTGGTACTGTCAAAGTGACTCATGGACGCATCCTATGTGGGTAACCTGCAAGTTTATCAGTACGATTAATTTTGGTGAGTGAAACTTTCTGTGACAATATTTTAAGCCATATTTTAGTATTTCATCCAATTTCTTCCTTCACGCTGAAAATCATTATATGTTACGTTTAGTAAAATAGCAGTCACAGAAAGAAGAGGTAGAAAGGGACCTGGAGGGAGAAGAAACAGGGAGGGGAAGGGGGGAACATGATCAAGTATTAGGGGGAGAACAGAAGTGAATACCTGAGAAGAAAGAACAGAAACAGGCAACCTCAGGAAGTAGGAGGTGGGGGGACCCACCAGAATGTATCAGAGACCTAGGAAGTGAGAGGCTCTAGAACTCAAAAGAAAGGACCTTGAATGAAGTGCTCTACAATAGGAAGGAGAAACTTGTAGAGTCCTCCTGCGGTGAAGGGACAGGACATCAAGTGGAGGGATGGGATTACCATCCCACAGTCAAAACCTTTGACCCAGAATTGTTTCTGTCTGAAGGAACTGCAGGAACAAAAATAGAGAAGAGCATGAGAAAAAGGAGGTCCAGTGATCAGCCTAACTTGGGATCCAGCCCAAGGGGAGACCTGGGTCTCTGACACTATTACTGGTGCTGTGATGTACTTGCAGAAAGGAGCCTAGTATAGCTGCCTCTGAGAGTCCCAACAAGCAGCTGAAAAGTCAGATGCAGATACTAGCCAATGGATGAAATATGGGAACCCTGTGGTTGAAGCTGGAAGAAGCTGAGGAAGAGGGTGGACCCTTAGAAAGACCAGAAGTCTCTACTGACCTGGATCCCTGAGATCTCTCAAACACCGAGCCACCAACCAGGTAGCATACACCTGTTGATATGAGGCCCCTGACACATATACAGCAGAGGACTGTCTGCCCTGGACTCAGTGAGAAATGATGCACCAAACCCTAGACAGACTTGAGGACCCAGGAAGGAGGGAGACCTGGTGGGGTGGGATGGGGTGGGGTGAGGCATCCTCATGAAGACAAGGTTAGTGTGGGAGTATGGGTGGTGGCCAGAAAGGGGAAGACATCTGGACTTTAAAAAAATGATTAAAGAATAAAAATAAATAAATTTTAAAAAGAAAAATAAGAATATAATTTATAATTTAAATAACTTAATTAGGATGTAAAACATTCGAAGTTACTATAATCAGAAGCTATTTACTCATACTTTTTAACTTTAGAAACAGAGTAAAATCAGTACCTTATTTAACATTTCTAAGAATTGTTTTTGTGAAAAAAATCTAATACTGTTGTCTTGTTGTATGTTATATTCCTGAAAATGTATGTCTCATTTGTTTTCAAAGTATATTTTAAATATTCTTTTATAAAAGTTTACTTGACCAAAGAAAATTTAAAATTTTCTCTATTTACATGTTCTTCCCATTGTCTCTGAATAGTCTTACATAGTTTCCATTCCAAAAAGAAAGAAAGAAAGAAAGAAAGAAAGAAAGAAAGAAAGAAAGAACAAAAGAAAGAGGAAAGGAAAGGAAAGGAAAGGAAAGGAAAGGAAAGGAAAGGAAAGGAAAGGAAAGAAAAAAACAGAGAAATTTGCAGTGAACTGCCAAGGAACTGAAATAATCTGTGGTGTATTAATTTTTTACTTAGCCTTGAATTCTAAGCTGAATAACCTGAGACCTCTATTTAAAATATTTGCTAAATTGTAAACTGAAATCATGGCAGCTAGATGTATTCCTACATTTAGAAAGGTTTGGATGATTTCTGAAACAAATTCTCCAAGTATAAGGCCACATTATTCTGTAAATAAATAAATAAATAAATAAATAAATAAATAAATAAATTAAAAGTCACTAGTATTTATAATGATAAGATAATGCACTCAATATGTTATCTTTGGTATACAAACGCAGCATTTAGTATAGTTTTCAGCATATGAATTGTTGGGTTAAGCTAGTTGAGTATATATTTTGTTATGAATTATAATGCTGCGAGGGGGTACCATTGGTGGCATGAGGCAAGATGCGACAGATATATTGTAAACAGGGCTTATGTGGGGAAGGGAAGGGAGTGAGGATCCTAGAAATAGTTAGAGTTTGAGGACAGAGAGCTATGAGAACATTGGGATGAGGGGTAGAGAAGGAGCATACTGGGGGAGAGAGGAGACAAAGAGGGAGAGAGAGAGAGGGAGAGAAAGAGGGAGGGAGGGAGAGAGAGAAAGAGAGAGGGAGGGACAGAAAGAGGGAGGGATCCAGAAAGAGATGCAAGTTGGTGGCATTAGGTTTCTTTTATTCTATTTTACAGCTAGTGCACCTAGCAGTGGTGGCAGATAATGACATAAGTAGCTGCTAGGTCCCTGAGGTAAGGACAGTAGAATTGCCTGTACTCTAACATTCTTTTTCCATCACTCACTCATTAGTTGTTTAACCTTAACAAGTGTCCCCATTGTTTTTGAACTTCAATTTTCTTACCTATGTAATGGAACTAATATTATTTAATTCCGTGAATATAGTGGTGCTGAGCATTTATTTTATCTACTCCAATTCTCCATCCCCCAGAAACTAGAAGGCAAAATGAGCTGTTCTGCACAGTAATATACTGGAACTGCATCCAGGTGTTTAAATTTTCCTACTGCAATGCTTAGGTGTGATCTTTTTTCCTGACTGTGGCTACTTGCCATTCTCATCAGAGGTTCAGAAATGAACTTGGGAGAAAAGTTAAACAGTCCCTCACTCTGTTGTCTTCTATAGCGGTCAGCAGCTATGGGTACTGTGTTTACCTGAGAGGAAGGCTGGGAATGAAAGGTGAAAGGAGGGCAAGAGAAAAATGGGGCTAAGACAACATATTCTGATCAAGACCCCATGTTTCTCTCGCTCTCCTTTCCCCCCCCCTTTCATTCCCAGCCTTCCTCTCAGGTGAACCCGGTACCTGTAGCCGCTGGCGACTACAGAATAGTGCCTAATAGGGGGCCAAGACAACTTATTCTGATCAAGGCCCGAAGTTTAATATTTTGCTTTCACATATTAAGTGTAAGCCCCATCCCCCAGAGTCTCTTCTTGGTTCAGCCCAGGGGCTGGGCAAGGAGATAGTAGCCAGAAGGTGTCAAGGCAAGGTCAGCAGGCCGTCCATTCTTCTTAGCTCCTGTAACAGACTGCAGGGCACCAAGGCCCACAATGCAATGCATCCCATGTCCTATTGTTTGATCTCTTGTGGTAAACAGTTTTTGGGCCTGCTCAGGCTGACAGGCTGGCAGGCTGGCAGGCTAGGGGAAGGGCACAGTCTTCCTTCAGAGGTCCACATAGTATTATACGTTTATTGAGGCTAGAGTCTTTTTCTCCTTATAAGGCCAACTCTCAGTAGATATGGATAATATACCTGTACCCTTCTAATGCTGCCATCTATGCATTTGAAAAAGCATGTCATTCAAAGTTTCAGCATTATAACATGCCTTAGTATTAGACTTTATTCATGAGAGAATTGGACTACTCTTTGTTCCTATCTTTTGGGATAATTTCTTTAGAAGTGAAACTTATTTTGCTTAGCATTACTCACTATTAAATCATAGTTTCAGTTCTGAGTAAGACAAGGTTATTTATTTTATTTTTTCTTGTGGTCAGTTGATGTTTTTGAGTCAGAATCTTTGTAGATAGAATAGATTGGCTTGAAAGTAAGCATTATCCTACTACCTCAGCCTCCCAAATGCTGGGAGAACAGAAACAATTTGACTCAGTTATCTCCTTTTTTTTGAAGGGATAGTTTGAAAGTTATATGTTTGTTTAGACAGTTGCAACTGGAGCACATAGGCAAATATATTATCTTGAATCACAAATATTAAAAATATGCTGTCTCTGAGAGATTATTTGATTTAAACTGCTGTTGTTCATGTCTCTCTGTGCTTCTCTTTTTATTCTTTGTAACATACGAAGTACTTATTTTTTTTTCTAATTTATGATTTTATTGACATTTATAATTTTAATCATTCAAATACATAATTTTCATAATTAATTTAATATATTTATGAATAACAAATTTTAATGTAAAATCTGCTTCTTATTCCATTTTCTTCCTTCTGAGAGTCCTATCAAGGCAGTTTCATTAGCCATGTAAAAACTTAATTTTCTTCTCTTCAATAACTTTTATTACATTTTTAATACTTGGTTTAAATTTTTCTTGTAATCTTTTATATGTTGAAAAGTGTGGTCATTGCATTAATTCACTTTGTGGTTCACACTTGCTTAATTTTCATGTTTAAATCACACTATTTTTTCCTAATTATTAGTTTCTGCCAACTCATTTTAGATAATTTCTCATCTTTCTTGTATCAGTCAAGAATTTTAATCTGAAATATTCACAGGAGTGTGCTACTGAAGAGCCCCAAACTCTGGAGACCCTTCCTCAAGCCTCAGGACATTGCGGCCACGCAAAGATCACAAGAAACCATACCTGGATGCAATCAGCAGAGGTTTATTAGGGAAAGAGCTGGCAGCCAGCGGTCTGACCAGGTACTCACGCGGGAGTCAAGGTCCGACCCCCTCGGCCAGTCCTTGGAGGGTTTTAAAGAGAAAAACTACAAACCAGGGGAGTGGGAAGCGGGGCGAGGGGTTGTCAAGGATACAAAACATGAAAACAGTGGAACAATTCAGAGGTACTCACTCTAAATGATTAGTGTCATGTGGAAATCGCCCTGCATTCTTCTCAAAAATGTGGTTTTTACCATGTCATTGTGCCCTATCCTGCCATTTCAGATTACTATCTTTACTTTTTCCAGCTATAGGGCTATGGCCCCACCTAGGTGGTAGCATCTTTATCTGTAATCAGGAATGTCTTCCTGCTTTGGGCGAGGCTTGAGGAATGTAATCCAGTAAGTGTCCTTCACCTGGAATGTGAAGGCCTGAAATCTTATTTTCAGTTCTGAGTTCTGTAACGCGAAAAAATCTACACATATTTCATAAAATGGCCTTTATAATTTTTCACTCTACACTACAACATGCAAATTTTTTCATCATGGAGTAAAATAATTCTGCAGTGGAAGATAATATACTTTTCCCATGCCATGAATGAATTGCAATCAACACATGGGATTTTAAAACACTGTACTGTGAAAATAAAATTTGAAAGCAGTGTTGAAACAATAACAAAATTCATGGTCAGCAAAAACCACCAACAATTTGTTAAATTTAGTCATAATAAAATATTAAGTCCCTGCAGGGGCAGGGTGACCAAAAATAAAGGCATGCAAGGAGGTGCCCAGACAAGTCCAAACAAGCCCAAGTGAGTAATGGGCTATCTGGTGTTTACTTCTCTCTCCCTCCCTTTTCTGGGAAGTCTGAGGTTCTGCGAGTTCTGCCAGTTCTGCAAGTTGCTGATGTTTGAAATACCCAATCATGTGTAGCCTCGTGAAAGTGTAACCAATCATAAGTAACCGCGCCAAATTTTCCCACTCTCCTCAACCCCTACTGATAAATATACCAAGTTTCCTGGGTCCTGGGTCGGAATCTCTATCTCCTGCGTGAGATATGTTCCGGCCCGAGGGCCCTTGTCATTAAACTTCCTCTGCAATTGCATCAAGATGGTTTCTCGTGTGTCTTTGGGTTCGTGCAGGTCCGGACTTGGGTGAGGGTCCCCGTTTGGGTCTTTCAGTACCACATTACCTTCAAGCAACTAGTACTAAAAGAAAATGTAATGGGTCCCATGAAAAAACTTATATAAAAGAAAAGGGCACTGTAGATTCCTTCTCCCTAACCTGAGTAGCTAAAGCCACCTCCTTCAGGGTTTGCCAACCAGAGGCCCAGTTAATCTGTTAACAAAGAATGCAGTTATAGGACAAAGGGCTCCTGAATCATCCCAGGAATGAAAATAAGGGATAAACATCTGCCTGCAGGAACTGCACCCTGCTCCCATGGACCAGTTCGGCCTGATGTTCAAAAGTTAAAAAACAACCAATTGTGTGCAGCACCAGCACGAAAGTTTCTCCTTTTCCCCACCCCGAGCTTATATTAACCCTAAATCCCAGAGCTACGAGGTTGATGCCCCTGTCTCCTACATTGAGACACATGTTGGCCCAGAATGTTCCGCCATTAAACTACCTACTCTTCTTGCAGCAAGTTGGTCTCTCCTGTATCCTTTGGGTGCACACCATCCTGTGACTTGAGTGGGGTCCCCTTTGGGGGATTCCTGAGCCTTTCATTTCGGTGCATTGGCTAGGAAACTCATCCAGGGTTTGCGCGACCACCCAGGACTTCCGAAGACCCCTTGGAGGTGGGTTTAATTCTGTGTGTCTGTGTGAGTGGGGTGTGTTTGGGTGCAGCGCCACTTCTGGTTTCTGGCTTCTGGTTCTGGTTTCTGGTTCTGGTTCTGGATTCTGGCAGCTGCTGTTGTGGGACCGTGAGGTCCAACGGCCTCAGGCTGCAAAATCTGGCGGACGCCCCAGTGGAAGGGGGTCAGGATAGCCTGACTGCCCATTTTTTGAATGAAGGAGACGGAGTGCTCTACCTACAGGGGAAGGTACGGGGACCTGCCCCATCGGAACTTGCATTTGGCTGGCTATATAAGAGTGTGGCGAGTGTGTTTGGCAGTGATAGGGTCTTGTATTCTTATCCTATTTTTGTGCTTTCTGTTTGTTCAGATGGGACAGGCTGTGACGACCCCTTTGTCTTTGTCTATGGACCATTGGTCGGACTTTAGGGACAGAGGACGTAATTTGTCAGTAATTGTAAAAAAAAGAGGCCTTGGCGGAGCCTTTGCACCTTTGAGTGGCTGACTTTCAATGTAGGATGGCCATCTCGAGGGACTTTTGATTTACCCACCATTAGATCCGTCAGGGCAGTTGTTTTTCAGGAAGGACCAGGGTCACATCCAGATCAACAACCTTACATCACTGTGAGGGAAGACTTGGGAAGACTTGGCCTGTTATCCACCTCCATGGGTCAAGCCTTTCCTCCCACCTCGCCAACCAAGTTCCGGGTCTTGGCTGTGAGAGAGGGCTCCACAGAAGGAAGACTGACACCACAACTGAATGAAGAAGGCAAGCCCAGCACCCCACCGGTGTCTGTTTCAAAGATATACCCTGACATAGAAGAATCCCCTGAATGGCTCACTCTCCAGCCCCTCCTTACCCTCTAGCTCCCCAACCTGCACCCCAGCCCTCAGCCCCAGCACTGGCCCCAGCCTCCGGGGCTGCAGGAGGGCCCTCAGTAGGTACTAGGAGCTGATGTGGAGCCACTCCTGAGGAACCTGACTCCACCTCGGAGCCACTCCTGAAGGACCTGACTCCACCTCCACCGTGGTGCTGCCCCTTAGGGCTGTTGGGCCACCCCCAACTGGCGGGAATGAGCTGCAGATCCTGCAGTATTGGCCTTTTTATTCCTCTGAGCTCTATAATTGGAAAGTTAACCATCCTCCTTTTTCAGAAAATCCTGCGGGACTCACAGGCCTGATAGAGTCTCTGATGTTTTCCCACCAACCCACGTGGGATAACTGTCAGCAGCTCCTGCAGACACTGTTCACTACTGAAGAGAGGGAGAGGATTCTCCTTGAGGCTCAGAAAAATATCTGAGATAATGATGGACACCCCGCCACTCAGGCTGCAATAGACGAGGGGTTTCCCGTGACCCATCCTCTGTGGGATTACCACACGGCAGCAGGTAGGGAATGACTGTCCATTTATTGCCAGGCTCTCGTGGCTGGTCTCAGGGGCTCAGCAAGAAAGCCTACCAATTTGGCAAAGGTAAGAGAGGTTATGAAAGGAGCGACTGAACCCCCCTCTGTGTTCCTAGAGAGGCCTATGGAGGCTTACCATAGATACACTCCTTTTGAACCTATGTCAGAGGGACAGCAAGCTTCCCTAATCATGGCCTTCATTGGACAGTCCACCCCAGACATTAGGAGGAGGTTACAGCATATTGAGGGATTGCAAGATGATACAATCAAAGATGTGGTGAAAGAGACTGAGAAAGTGTATCATAAGAGAAAGACAGAAGAAGAGAAACAGGAAGAGAGAAAAAGAAAGAAAGGGCTGAGGATGAAGATAGAAGGGAAAAGAGACAGGAAAAGAACCTAACAAGGATACTGGCCACAGTGGTAGGAGAAGGAAGGTGTCAGGGAAGTGGAAGGGCTAGATAGACAGGGAATCTGGGTGACAATAGAAAGCAGGGGCCAAGGAGACCCAAATGAGACCAACTACTACTAGAGAGAGACGAGTGTGCATACTGCAAACAGAAGGCCCATTGGGCCCAAGAGTGTCCTAAGAAGAAAGATACCAAAGTCCTTAGAAGATAATGAAGATTAGGGAGGTCGGGGTTCGGTTCTCCTCTCCAAGCCTAGAGTAACTCTAAAAGTAGAAGGGACCCCTATAGATATTTTGGTGGACATGGGAGCAGAATATTTTATGCTTAAAAAACCTCTGGGAAAGATAAAAGATAAAAAGACGCTGGTGATTGGGGCTACAGGACAAAAACCGTATCCGTGGATGACTTCTCGTACAGTGGATCTTGGAAGAAACCAGGTATCCCACTCATTTTTAGTAACACCAGAGTGCCCTACGCCCTTACTGGGCAGAGACTTGTTAACCAAACTAAAGGCCCAGATAAATTTTGCCCCCTCTGGACCGGAACTGTCATGGGGAATTGGGACACCAAGAACATTAATATTGTCCCTGCAGCTAGAAGAAGAATACCGGCTATAACCAGAGAGAGAGAAGCCCCCCAAGGAACTTACGGACGGACTGGTTACTTCAATTTCCTCAGGCATGGGCTGAGGCAGGGGGCACGGGAATGGCTAGACAGGCCCCCCGTGGTGATTGAGCTCAAGTCTGGAGCCACCCCAATTGGGGTCCGACAGTACCCCATGAGCAAGGAAGGTAGAGAGGGCATATGCCCCCACATTAAGAGACTGTTAGAACAGGGGATTTTAGTCCCTTGCAGGTCCCCTAGGAACACCTCCTTATTGCCAGTAAAAAAACCAGGGACGAACGACTATCATCCGGTACAGGATCTCAGAGAAGTCAACAAGAAGGTACAAGACTTACACCCTACAGTGCCCAGCCTCTACAACTTGCTCAGCACATTGCCACCCACTCAAACCTGGTATACCGTCTTAGATTCAAAAGATGCCTTCTTCTGTCTGAGGTTACATCCAAACAGCCAGCTCCTGTTTGCTTTCGAGTGGTGGGACCCTGAGAGCGGGAGAACCGGACAACTCATGTGGACGAGGTTACGCCAAGGATTCAAAAACTCCCCCACCCTATTTGATGAAGCTCTACACCGGGGACCTTGCCCCCTTCCATGCTAATAACCCCCAGGTGACTCTTATCATTTATATTGATGACATTTTGCTGGCCACAGAGACCCAAGAAGATTGCGAACTGGGGACTCAGAAGATCCTGGCTGAGTTAGGTGAGTTGGGGTATCGGGTCTCCGCTAAGAAAGCACAGCTATATCGAATTGAGGTTACATATTTGGGATATACCCTAAAAAAATGAACAGCAGTGGCTCACAGAAGCCAGAAAATGGACAGTCACACAAATCCCAACCCCAACCACCCCTCGCCAAGTAAGAGAATTCCTGGGGACCGCAGGATTTTGTAGGCTTTGGATTCCAGGATTTGCCACTTTGGCAACCCCATTATGTTCCTTGACAAAAGAAAAAGGGAAGTTCATCTGGACAAGAGAACACCAGGTGGCTTTTGAAACTCTTAAAAAGGCACTGCTACAGGCCCCTGCCCTAGCACTGCCAGATTTAAGGAAGCCTTTTACCCTATATATTGATGAGAAAAAGGGGGTCGCCAGAGGGGTCCTCACCCAAGCTGGCTTATCTGTCAAAAAAAACTAGATCCTGTGGCTAGCGAATGGCCCTCTTTCCTGTGAGCAATAGCTGCAACAGCCACACTGATAAAAGATGCTGATAAGCTAACTCTGGGCCAGAAAGTGACAGTAGTGGCCCCCCATGCCCTCAAAAGCATCATCAGACAACCGCCAGACCGCTGGATAACCAATGCTAGAATGACGCATTACCAGAGCTTGTTATTAACAGAGCAAGTGACTTTCCCTCCACCCGCCATCCTCAACCTGGATACCCTGCTACCTGAAGCCGATGAGACCCCAGTACACCAGTGTGAAGAGATATTGGCTGAAGAAACAGGGACCCTGTCAGATTTGACCAACCAGCTGTGGCCTGGGGCAGAGACTTGGTTCACCGATGGAAGTAGCTTCATTGTTGGGACCCGAGCAAAATGTTGAGAACTGCACTAGTCCCTGTTCAGGCACCAAAAAATGTTGAGGCCCTCTCCACTCGGTGCTTGGTGGCCACTGTATCCCAGCCCAAGCTGCCGCTCTGGTCGGCAGGTCGGGGTTTAGCAAGAGAGAGAATGAGGATGGACTCGGACTCGAAGAATGGAGACCAGACAAAGTGTGATTCAATCCCATTTATTCTTCAGTCTATCTTCCTAGTCCAAGTCCCAAGTCTTGAGTTCCTAGTTCCTAGTTCCTAGTTGTACTCCCTGAAGTGTCTGATTCTCTCATCTCTCTTCTGTCTGCCTCTCACCTGTATATGTCTCACTTCTAAGCCATGCCTTTTGGTCACACCTTTAATCATGCCCTTAGGTCTTGTCTCTAAATCTGATCTCTACACTTCTAAGTCACACTCTTAAGTTACACACCTTTAATCTCACACACCTTTAATCTCACACACCCAAGGTATCTAAACCAAGATTATCAGAGTGTGCTCAGCTGTTGTAGGCTATTGTAATCCAAGTCTCATGTCAGGGTATATGGCTCAAGATGGCTGCAAAGCTGATAGCCAATTTCTGCTAAAAGTCGGCTCCCAGTAGGTCCCCCTTTTTAAATTTTTTTTTCAAAAGGGAAGGCTGGGAAAACTTACGGAAACCGTGCCTGTCCTAGGTTGGAACAAAGGACTCCAGCCTCCCTTTCCCGTCATTGGATACTCAACAGCCATTGGTTGAGCTCCTGTCTTAGGATGGTGAGGCCTTTCTTCTTTTAGGGGCAAGGGTCTCGGTATGTTCTCTTACCCATCTTTGACTATTCAGCTTAGCATGTAAGTTAGGGGATATACCCCATTAGTCTTGTTGACAGAGGTTTTTACAATCCCCTACTTTCAGCCTGTAATAATGGACCTGTATGGGTTTCATTTGAACAGCATCTATCTGTTGCCATACAAAAGCCATCAGTTTGTTGAACTGCATGGACCCAACAGACAAGAGACTTAACAACACCTGAATAGTTAGTATGGCAGCAACACTCTTTTTAAGGGCAACACATAACTCCCTCTATCAGAGGAGTAAACAGTGTAAGCCTCTTCTATTCTGTTTATAAATGTCTTATATCAGAATCTAAATCTATAGAAATACAAAACTGATCATAGCTTTGATCTAAAGAAAACAAGCCCAACCGCCATTAAGGTGGAAGGGATCCCCACCTGGGTTCATGCTTCACATGTCAAAAGGGCCCCTCCTGAAATTAGTCCAGATGAGTGGATTTTGGAAAAGACTAATAATCCTCTTAAGTTGCGTTTATGTTGTAAATGCAATCCTGAGTCAGGACAGCAACCCCCATGCCCCGATGCGACAAACCTGGGAGGTAATTAATGAAGAAGGAAGCACTGTGTGGTCAATTACTGCTATACATCCTCCATGGACTTGGTGGCCAGATCTTATGCCTGATATCTGTAAGTTAGCAGCTGGATCACTTACCTGGGATCTTCTAGACCACACAGACCTATCTAAACCACCCACTGAAAGACAGTGTGTTCCTGGTGGGATAGGGAGCATGCTTGGGTGCTCAGGGCAGTTCTACCAGGCTAATCTTCGGTCCTCAGAATTTTATGTTTGCCCCAGTCAGGGCCACAATCGGAAGCTTCAACACAAGTGGGGGAGGGGGGGACCTCTGATTTTTATTGCGCTGCATGGGGATGTAAAACCACCAGTGAGGCTTACTGGAACCCTACTTCCACATGGGACCTGATAACGGTAAAGAGGAACAACAGCTATGATAAGTCTAACCAAGGAGAGAGAGATAGTTCTAAATATCATGAGAATGGGTGTGGATACGTAAATAATCCCAGTGGAGCCTGTAATAACAGCTACTGCAACCCCATAGTTATAAGATTCACTAATTTGGGGAAACGAGACCATCAGAGTTGGCTTAAGGGAAACAACTGGGGATTGCATATAGATGCTGCTGGAAAAGACCCTGGGTTAATTTTTAAAATTAAGTTGACCCTAGAAAACCCCTCTCCAATGCCTATAGGACCTAACAAAGTCCTTCCTGGTCAGGGCCCCCCTGCCAGGTCCCTTACTCTAACACTGGTCCAACCTGTGCCAGTGACTGCTGGTCCTTATGATTTTACCCCCTCACAAGGCCCCTGGATCTTGACCACACCACCTGATCCTTTGATGGAACAGAGACTATGTTATTTGGTCGTTGGAGCCTTCCACGCTTTAAATAATACAAGTCCATACTCTACTAAATCTTGCTGGCTGTGTTTAGGGACAACACCCCCATACTATGAGGGAATCACCATGAACAGTGCCTTTAATAATACCACTTCCCATCACTCCTGCACTTGGGGAACTGAGAGAAAACTAACTCTAACTGTGGTATCGGGGTACCCCACCTGCCTCCCACAGACATCTGTGTAATCAGACAGTCTCTCGTCCTAAAACATCTATCACCTATTGGTACCAGGGCCCAACTGATGGTGGGCTTGTGGTACAAGACTCACCCCTTTTGTGTCTACAAGTGTATTTGAACCAACTACGGATTTTTGTGTGCTTGTGCAGCTGGTACCCAGAATTTACTCTCATGTTGTGGGTAATTTCAAAGATCAATTTGATATTAGGCCAAAAATACACAAGAGAGAGCCAGTTTCCCTCACTTTAGCTATCTTACTGGGTGCAGCCATTACTGCTGGAATAGGAATAGGAACTGCTGTACTGGCCACTGGTCAGCAAGACCTAAATGCTCTCAGTACTGCTATTGATGAAGACCTAAAAATACTAGAGAAATCTGTTTCCAACTTAGAGAAATCTTTGACATCTCTATCAGAAGTAGTGCTCCAAAACAGTCAGGGACTAGATTTATTGTTTTTAAAGGACGGCGGACTGTGTGCTGCCCTCAAAGAAGAGTGTTGCTTTTATGCTGATCATACTGGAGTAGTCAGAGACTCGATGCAGAGGCTTAGGGAAAGGCTAGATAAGAGACAAAAAGATCCAGATGCTCAACAGGGCTGGTTCAAGTCCTGGTTCTCACGATCTCCCTGGATGACTACCTTGTTTTCTGCCCTGGCTGGACTGGTGATGTTAATTTGTTTAATTTTGATTTTCGGCCCATGCATGATAAATAGACTTATGACCATCATCAAAAATAGAGTTGATACTGTTCAATTAATGGTGTTGAGACTACAATACCAACGACTTGAGGAACCTGATAAGGGGAGAAATGATTTTAGAGGCTAGTCTAGATATTTTAAGGTTAAAATTATTCAGGAGAGGGAGAGAGAAAATATAAGGAAATTTAATGGGTCCCACGAAAAACTTATATAAAAGAAAAGGGCCCTGTAGATTCCTTCTCCCTAACCTGAGTAGCTAAAGCCACCACCTTCAGGGTTTGTCAACCAGAGGCCCAGTTAATCCATTAATAAAGAATGCAGTTACAGGACAAAGGGCTGCTGAGTCATCCCAGGAATGAAGATAAGAGATAAACATCTGCCTGCAGGAACTGCACCCTGCCCCCATGGACCCGTTAGGCCTGATGTTCAAAAATTGGAAAACAACCAATCATGTGCACCCTCATGAAAGTTTCTCCTTTTCCCCACCCCGAGCTTATATTTATATATTTATATATTTAGGGTTATAAATCCCAGAGCCATGAGGTCGATGCCCCTGTCTCCTACATTGAGACACCTGTCGGCCTGGAACATTCCGCCATTAAACCATGTCATGTTCTTGCAGCAAGTTGGTCTCTCCTGTGTCCTTTGGGTGCACACCATTCGGTGACTCGATTTGTTTCAGTATAAAGTGTATATATCACATACATTTTTTATTTAAACTTGAATGTCATCAACTAGCAATATAATAAATTATATTTGTAAAGTTTTCAAAGGTCTAAAATATTTTTAGCTACAGTTATCTCTGATAAAGAAACTGCGACACTTTCATTCTTCTATCTTCTATATGTCTGAATGCCAGAGTTTATGTTGCAATTTAGTTACGATACCTTCGTATTTTCACAAATACATGAGGTACTTATAATGTGTTTCTAATTCTCATTTCTCATAATTGTTTTAGTTACTCTACAATTTGCATCATATAATATTTTATGTGTTATGGTTGCATGTTTGTAAGTGAGTATTTAATGAAATGTTCTAATATTAGAGAAAAGGTTGATTGAGTTAAAAGTTTCTTTTTTTTTCTCTTGTGCTAATAATAGATATCATTTTTCTTGTAGCTCTCAGGCTATACAACCCCTAGGTGTTGACAGGAACAGAACCAATAAAGTTACTGAGAATATAGTAGCTAGAAGTCACAGCAGTTGCCATTTGGTGAGGAAGGCCTGTAGCATTACAGAATATTATGAATCTTCAATTCAAATTGGAAACCTGAAGAAACTGTGTTCTCATGTCAGTAAACAATAGTTGACCTCAGTAACAGAGATTTCAGATAGATAGACAGACGGGCAAAACCAGCAGTTTTTACTCAAAAATCTGCAGAGAATCCAGAAGAAGCTACACATGCTGGAAGTATGTCTGTGCATGCACGTGTGTGTGTACATGTGTGTATTTGTGGCAGTGATGGGTGTGGGAGTTTCATTCTGTGTCAGCTACTTTCAAAAAACACTTTCAACCTTCACAGACTATCGCAGTCCCTTAGACAATCTCTAATTTAATAATATTGAGATTCAAGATTTACTATCACCTCAAATAAGTGTTGTACTTGAATTCCCCAGTTAAATGAGTTATAAACTGAATGCACAAGTAAAAGAATTGTTTTATAACTTTGAACATTAATACTAGAGTGAAAAATGTTTTTTATCTGTCATATGAGCTCTCTCCATAAATCTTGTTGGCATGTATTTTAGCCACTGAAACAGATCCACATCAGACACAGAGTACAGCAGTGCAAATCCAGACTTTCTCAGTTCCACAACACTAGACTGGGGTTGTGGAGAAGATAAAGCTATGTAGAAATACATATATGAAGCTTGTGGAAGATGACTCTTGAACTCTTAGCAAGGACTGTCTGGAGACCCACAGAGGTCTTTGTGAACTACAGCAGTCAATGATTATAATTAATAGTCTCTGGACTTGTGGAAAAAAACAGAGAACTGAGCCAGTGTGAACAAAAGCTATCAGGTCATTCAGATTAATCCTGCCAGGGTCATAGTTGGAGATAAGGCCTAATCACTAATGAGGTTTACCAATGAGAACTAAAAACAGGAACAACACTTTAAAAAGCTTAATAAATTCCATCCATATCTGTGAGTATCCTCCTATAATTTAATTGCCTGTTGGTCATGGAGAGTCTTCAATTTGTTATGCAGGAAAATGCACACAGTATGTACAAATTAATTGGGCATAATTCTGAGAATTAAAAGAAAAGACTCAATAATAGATTAACTTATATTACATACATAAAAATAAATTCATGCTTAGCTTTCAAAAAATATGTAGTATAATATTGTGCAAAGTCTATATGACATTAACTATAATTAGCAAAATGAGATGTTAAGAATTTCCTATAGTGTATATTATTATTATTATTTAGTTTTTTTTTTTTTACAATTCAGACACTATCCCCCTCCCAGTCTAGCCCCTGACTGTTTATTATCCCATTCCTCCTCCCCTGTCTCCAAGAGATTGTCCCTACAACCCCACTCCCACCCAAGCAGATGTCCCCACTCCCTAGGGCCTCAAGTCTCCCGAGGGCTAGATGAACTTTATCCCACTGAGGCCAGACCAGGCAATCCTTCACTGTCTATGTGCCTGGGGCCTCATATCAGCTAGTATATGCTGCCTGTTTAGTGCCCCAGTGTCCAAACATGATAAGAGTACAGGTCAGTTGGAACTGCTAGTCTTCCTATGGCTTGCCCTCTGCCTCAGCTCCCTCCATCCCCTCCCCAATTTACCCACATGGGTCCCTGGCCCCACTGATTGGTTGGGTGCAAGTATCTGCATGTGACTCTTTCAGCTGTCCATTTGGCCTCTCTGAGAGCACCCATGCCAGGCTCTTGCCAGCAAGCATATCACAGCATCAGCAACAGTGTAAGGCTTTGGAGTCTCACCTTGAGCTGGATCACAATTTGGGCCAATCCCTGAACATCCTTTCTCTCAATCTCTTCTCCATATTTGTCCCTGAAGTTCTTTTAGATAGAAATAATTCCAGGTTAGAGTTTTTTGCCATCCCACAGTCAAAAATCTCTTACATCCCAGGCTTCTCGTACATTCTAGAAGAACCCTCTCCTTCTAGCTCCCAAAGGTTGCCTGTTTCCATTCATTCTGGTAGCCCTCAGGGCTTCACTCCTGTGCCCCTCAAATACCAAATCATGGTCTTTTCCCTTACCTCTCCTTCTCCCACCCAGGTCCCCTCTTCCCTCTGCCCCAGTGATTGCTTTCTTCTTCCTCCTAAGTGAGATTGAGGCATTCTTCAGCTTGTTAGCATTCTTGAGTTCTGTGGATTATATCCTGGGTATTCTGTACTTTATTGGCTAATGTCCACATATTAGTGAGTATGCATGTCCTTTTGGGTCTGAGTTACTTCAGTCAGGATGATATATTCTAGTTCCATCTATTTGCAAAACTCATGATGTCCTCGTTCTTAAAAGCTGAGTAGATGAACCACATTTTCTGTATCCATTCTTCCACTGAGGGATATATGGATTGTTTCCAGCTTCTGGCTATTTCAAATAGGGCCACTATGACATAGTGGAACAAGTGCTCCTGTGGCATGGTAGGGCATCTTCTGATTTTGTACCAAAGAGTAGTATTGCAGGAACTTCAGGTATATCTATTTCAGATTTTCTTAGGTATCTCCAGATGGTAATCACACAAGCAATCAATTTCACTGATCAATGTATCTGTCTCTTTACCAATACCATGAAGTTTTTATCACTATTGCTTTGTAGTACAGCTTGAGGTCAGGAATGAAGATTCACCCCAGAAGTTCTTTTGCTCTGTATTATAGCTTGAGGTCAGGGATGATGATTCCCCAGAAGTTCTTTTATTGTGAAGAATTATATTCATTATTTTTTTCTTGATTTTCAGGATGAATTTAAGAATAGCTCTTTCCATATCTTTGAAGAATTTTGTTGGAATGTTGATGGGGATTGCTTTGAATCTGTAGATTATTTTTGGTAGGATGGCTATTTTTAATATGTTAATTCTACCAATTCATGAGCATTGGAGATCTCTCCTTTTTCTGAGATAGTCTTTAATTTGTTTCCTGAAAAAATTTAAGTGTTTGTCATATAGATCTTTCACTTGTTAGGTTAGAGTTACCTCAAGATACTTTATATTATTTGTGACTATTTTGAAGGGTTTGTTATCCTAATTTCTTTCTCAGCCTGTTTATCATATGTATAAAGTAAGGCTATTGATTTGTTTGAGTTTATTTTATATTCATCCACTTTGCTGAAGTTATCAGCTGTAGACATTCTCTAGTAGAATTTTTGTGATTGTTTATGTATATTATCATATCATCTGCTAATAGTAATACCTTGACTTCTTTTTTGCCAATTTTCATCCACTTGATTGTCTTTTGTTCTTTTACTGCTATAGCTAGAACTTTGAATTCTATATTGAATAGATATGGGGAGAGTGGGCATCCTTTTGTATCCCTGATTTTAGTGGGATTCCAAGTATCTTTTCATTTACTTTGATATTGACTCTTGGTTTGCTATATACTACTTTTATTATTTTTAGGTATGGACCTTGAATTCCTTATCTCTCCAATACTTTTAATATGAAGGAGGAGTATATCTTGTCAAATGCTTTTTCAGAATCTAATGAGATGATCATGTGATTATTTTCATTGAGTTTGTTTATGTAGTGGATTACCTTAATGGATTTTTGTATATTGAAACAACCTTACACCCCTGGGATGAACTCTACTTGATGATGATGAAGGGTGGCTTTAATATGTTCTTTGATTTGTTTTGCCAGAATTATTGAGTATTTTTGCATAAATATTCATAAGCAAAATTGATCTAAAATTCCTTTTTATATTTGTTGGTTCCTGGTGAGGTTTAGATATAAAAGTAACTGAGGCATCTAGAATGAATTAAGTAGTGTTTTTTTTTTTTTTTTTTCTGTTTCTATTTTATGGATTAGTTTGAGGAGTGTTGGTATTAGCTCTTCTTTGAAGATCTGGTAGAATTCTGCACTAAAGCCATCTGGCCATGGACTTTTTATTGGTTGGGAGGATTTTTATAATTTTTTTTCTATTCCTTTAGGTGATATGGGACTATTTATACTGTTTACCAGCTCTAGAGTTAACTTTGGTACATTTTGTCTGTCTAGAAAATCATCTAATTCATCTTGGTTTTTCCATTTTGGTTAGTATAAGTTTCTATTATAGGATGTGATGATTTTTTGAAGTTTCTCAGCTTCTGTTTCCTTTTTCATTTCTGATTTTGTTAATTGGGATACTGCCTCTGTCCCCTTTAGTTAGTTTTACTATGGGTATATCTATCTTGTTAATTTTCTCAAAGAACCAAATTTTGGGTTGGCTGATTCATTGCATAGTTCTTTGTTTTTATTAGGTTGATTTTGGCCCGGAGACTGACTATTTTCTGCTGTCTATCCCTCTTGGGTGTGCTTGCTTCTTTTTGTTCTAGAACTTTCAATTATGCTGTTAAGTGAGTAGTGTAGGATCACTCAAATTTCCTTAAGGGGACAATTAGTGCTATGAATTTCCCTCTTAGCATTGATTTCCGTTTGTCCCATAAGTTTGGATATGCAGTACCATCATCTTCTTTGAATTCCAGAAAGTCTTTAATTTCTTCCTTTATTTCCTCCCTGACCAAGTTATCATTTAGTAAGGAGTTGTTCAGTTTCCATGTGTATGCAGGTTTTTTTTTTTTCTGTTTTTGTTGCTAATAAAGTTTTCCCTAATTCCAGGGTGATCTGAAAGAATGCACTGGATTATTTTAATGTTCTTGAACTGATTGAAGCTTGTTTTTGAGAAATTGTTAGGTTAATTTTTGGAGAAAGTACCATGAGGTTCTGAGAAAAAGATATTTTCTTTTGTTTTAAGGAGAAATGTTCTGTATATATTCATTAAGTCCATTTGGTTCATCAACTATTCATATTATTGTGTTTCTGTTTAATTTCTGTTTCAATGACTTGTTTCTTAGTAAGAGTGGGGTATGGAAGTCTCCCACTATTATTGTGTGACATTCAATGTCTGTTTTGGGCTTTTAGTAAAGTTTCTTTTGTTAATGTGGGTGCCCTTGTATTTGGGGCATAGATGATCAGAATTGAGACCTCTTGGTGGACTTTTCTTTTGATGGATATGAAATGTCCTTCCTCATCTCAATTGATAATTTTGGTTGAAAGACTATTTTATTGGATATTAGGTTTGCAACTTCAGCTTGTTTCTTGGGAATATTTGCTTGTAGACTGTTTTTCCAGCCTTTTACTCTGAGGTAGTTTCTGTCTTTGTTATTGAGGCATGTTTTTTTGTATGTAGCAAGGTGCTGGATCATTTGTGCATATACAATCTGTTAGCTTATGTCCTTTATTGGGAAATGGAGACCATTAATATTGAGAGATATTAAAGATAGATGATTAGTAGTTTCGGTTATGTTTGTTGTAGGTAGCATTATGTGCATGTGATTCTCTCCATTTGGCTTTTTTTGTGAGTTGATTAATATCTTGTTTTTACTTTGATATTGGTTCTCTTCCTATGTTGGAGTTTACCTTCTAGAATCCTCTGTAGGTTTGGATTGGTAGATAGATATTGTTTGAATTTGGTTTTGCCATGGAATATTTTGATTTCTCCATTTATGTTGATTGAGAGTTTTGCTGAATATAGTAGCCTAGATGGCATTTGTGTTCTCTTGGGGTCTGAATGACCTTTGTCCAGGCTCTTCTGGCTTTTATTGTTTCTGATACGTCTGGTCTAATATTGATAGCTCTGCCTTCATGTGTTACTGGGCCTTTTTGTTTGTTTGCTTGTTTTTTTGTTTTTGTTTTTTGTTTGTTTGTTTGTTTTTTGTTTTTCAAGACAGGGTTTCTCTGTGTAGTCCTGGTTGTCCTGGAACTCACTCTGTAGACCAGACTGGCCTCGAACTCAGAAATCCGCCTGCCTCTGCCTCCCAAGTGCTGGGATTAAAGGCGTGCACTGCCACTGCCCGGCTGGGCCTTTTTTTCTTATAGATTTTAATATTTTTTCTTTGTTCTGTGCATTTAGTTGATTATTATGTGATGAGAGGATTTTTTTTTCCCTTTGGTCCAATCTATTTGGTATTCTATAGGCTTCTTGCAAAGGGTCATCTTTCCTTTAGTTGAGGGAAGTTTTCTTCAATGATTTTTTTGAAGACATTTTCATATCTTTGAGCTGGGAATCTGCACTCTCTTTTATGCTTATTATTCTTAGGTTTCAACTTTTCATTGTGTCATGGATGCCTGGAGGTTTTGGGTTAGGACATTTTTATGTTTTGAATTTTAGGTGAGTTGGGGTACCTAGGTCTTGCTTTATTGGGAGAAATGTGTTCTGATGATGCCAAAATTTATTGACTTCTGTTGCTTATGGTCTTGTGCTTTTCTCATGCCATTCTATTATCTCCGGTGTTAGCTGGTCTAGGTGTCTCTGCTTGAAGGCTGCCTCCTGAATCCCTGTGTTGCTGCTGATGTCCTGAGCAGCCTGCGGTCCTGACTATAACAGACATCCTGTGAGGCCTTCAGACTCTGTGGATTTCAGAGGGACAGTCAAGCTGCAGAAGATCTGTGTGTAGCTGATCTCTTGGAAGACATTCAGACTGTGGGGTCTTTAGAGGAGCTGTAAAGCTGATGGTCTGTTGCTCTGTGTGCAACTGATCTCCTGGAGAGTCTTCAGATTGTTGGTTCTTTAGATGAGCAGTCAAGCTGTTGTTTTGCTTGTACCTGTTCTCCTGGGCTGCCTTCAGCCTGTGGGTTCTGTTGATACATGTGCAGCAAATCTCCTTCATATTTTTGGGTCTGCAGGAGAGCAGACAAACTGATGATCTTCCCCAGCAGAAAGTGCAGGCCTGAAGGGAAGTGGAGTTCAAGGGTGGGGGTTGGAGGGTGTTGGGTCCCAAGTCTGCTGTGTTCCTCAGTGTTCCCTGCTGCTACAGTTGTTTGGGAGTTTCCCTTACCTATTTCTCTGCATGCAGCAGAACTCCTGTGAGGCCTTTAGACAGTGGGGTCTTTAGAGAAGCTCACATATCAGTCATCTTCCCCAATGGAAAGACTATACATTGTTTTAAGTAACTAGGAGAATGAAAAATCTTTGAAGTCGGCATTTATCTATATTTAGAGTAAAATATAGTTAAGAAAAATATAAATATTGTGATTGGTACAGTTCAGTTATTTTCACATTAACATCTTCATATTTTCAAATATATCTGTATAAACTATGTAATATCTTTTGTATCTCTTTCAGTTTTCTCCAATCACAGAGCACTGAAGAATAATAGCAATTTATATATTCTGAAAGTAGCTTGAGGTTACATTACATTCATTTTCAGAATTTTCACATTAATTTCTATGATATTCTAATTCAGTTTCTTAATAACTAATAAAATAAAGGGAACATACACTGTTGAAAATCTCACTTATTATCCAAAGGTTTCTAATAAAAGCTAATGAAGTCTTTTCTCCAAAGGCAATTTTACTATCTAAAATTTTCAATTCATAACAAAATGTAGGCAGAGTAAATATAATTTTGAAGGCTATTGGATAAGGATCACTATTGCAATTGCAAATAGATGTGGCTGTATATTAATAAATTCAATTTTAATGCTAATATAAAAAATCAAATTATTATTGCCAACCATATTCTCTTAATATCTAAGGTCAAAATAAATAATTAATTAAGGCAATGTTTTTTTCTTTATTAATGATAGTTATACTAATCTATATAATATTTTTATCTGGCACAAGGAACAAATTAATCTTCCACAATTCGAGTATAATGAGTATAACTTTTAATCTAAGGTTATTTTATTGATAAATTTTCTCTAATTTACAAATAAACTAACTTTCTTAGTTTTTTGGCAATAATATCATCTTTTGACCTAATATATTGAATCAGAACTTTTTGTAGTTTTCTGATTGCAAGGGCTACTTACTTCATGTTTCATAGTCATGCTTAAAGTTTTAAAGCTGGGAACAGCAAATGAAAGATAACGAAATACTCATCTTTGTGTGTCTAGGCTACATCACTTATATAATCTTTTCTAGGTTACTCAATTTACCTCAAATTTATTATTTCATTTTCATAACAGCAGAATAGAATCCTTTTGTATGTAGTATATTTTCATTATTCATACATCTGTGGAAAGATATCTATGTAGTTTCCATTTATAGCTCTTTTGAAAAGGGCAACAGTAACACTACTGTGCAAGTGTCTAAGAGGTAAAGAGTTGAGTCTTACAGGTATATGCTAAATAATGATATAGCATAATATGGTAGATATTTTTTGTTTTTGAGACTTTTTATACTCATTTTAGAGTGCCTCAGCCAACAACTTTCCTAGAATTTGTTATTGGTTGTTTTGTTGATTTTAAGGCATAATGAAATCTTAGAATTGTTTTAATATAATTTCCTTAATTACTAAAGATGATACACATTTTGAGGTATTTAATAGGTATTTCTATGTCTGCTCATGAGAACACTTTGTTTAGAAGCAAAGTTCATTTTTAATTGTGCCAGCTGTTTCCTTAACCATTTTTACTTATTTGTACATTCTAATTATGAATACAATTTCACATGTATAGCTAGATAATATTCTCATATATTCTTTGTATTTCTTTTTACACATTTGAGCAAAAAAATGTTAGTTGTATAAAAGATTTCTATTCCTTTTGTTGTTGTTTCCAATTATCAGTTGTTGGCTTTAATCCCTTGAAAATTGTTTAAAAACTTCTTTCCTATACTTTCTTTTATTTAACTCATACACACACACTCTCTCTCTCTTTCTTTCTCTCCCACACACACATGTACACACACACAGACACACACTCCTAATTATATTAATAGAAGTTGCTCAATAGACATAGTACTTATAAGAATATGATTTCAGAGCATATTAATAGAAAACTACCTGAGGCTCTTGCTTAGAGAATATTGTTTCTTTTGCTTTAAGCTGTTCGTTGGTGCCAATACCTCTTTTTCTAAACTTGAGGTTCTGAGAGTGTTTTGCCCTCCATGCTAGGATTTTCATTGGTGCTGTCCTTGCTCAGGTCTTGTTTGGGCACCTATGTTCAAGAAAATCCTAAGTGGGTCTAGTATTCCTGCTGGGTGATGCAAAATCTTGAAAACATTTTACAAACAATATTGAAGAATGCAAGTATTTTCTGTGAGTGAGCAATTGCCAGGCCTCATCTTCCAGAGACCCTTTTACCAATGCTCCTCATCAGCTCAAGCCTAATCTTTGTAATAATTTCAATGTAATTATCAATTAGAGGAATGAAGTGATGGTTTCTTTGCACATATAATATTTTAGAATGATATGTCTAATCATTCTCTGTATATTAAATTGTATTTTAGCAATGTCTTTTGTTTGATAATTTGATTTATTTACTCTCGCTGGTCTTAGGTCAATGAACTTGACTGAGAGGGGGCAGGAGGAAAAGAGAAATAAACAGAGAGGGTGAGAGAGAATAGAGAAGGGAGAAGAGTGAGGGAGTACTTAGGTTTTGTACTGGCTGGTTTTGTGTCAACTTGACACAAGCTGGAATTATCACAGAGAAAGGAGCTTTAGTTGAGAAAATGCCTCCATGTGATCCAGCTGTAAGGCAGTTTCTCAATTAGTGATTGGACAGGAGGATGGGGAGCTTCTGGGTGGCAATATCTCTGGGCTGGAAGTCTTGGCTTCTATCAGAAAGCAAGCTGAGCAAGCCAGGGGAAACAAGAAAGTAAGAAACATCTCTCATGGCCTCTGCTTCCGCTCCTTCTCCCTGACCTGATTGAGTTCTAGTCCTGACTTCTTTTTGGTGATGAACAACAATGTGAAAGTGTAATCTTAATAAACCCTTTTCTCCCCAACTTGCATCTTGGTCATGATGCTTGTACAGAAATAGAAATCCTGATTAAGACAGGCTTTCTAAACCTAAATTAAATGACACTTGAAGACCAAAACATTAGGTATATGAACAGAATAATTAAACAGAACTGTAGTGGTGAGCATAACATATGGAGAGGCAAGCTTGCTACAGATCCAACCTGCCATCAAGAGAGAATAATTAACAACACTCAACATATCACTATTCTTGAGGGGATTGACTAGGTACTTTTTTGTGACATGGAGTGATTACTGTAAATTCTTCAATCCTAAAAGGCATGGAGCATTGTTAGTTTCTCTAGAGTGAACATAATGAGTGAGGTTTTCTTTTTCTTTATATATAATTTCTTGCATTTTCTAGTATATCAAAATGAAAGTGTTTCATTGATGATCATCAACTCTAAGTGAATTGAGTGAATTGAATTGATGAATCAATTTTATTGTTAAAATTTATAATATATGAACTAAGATATAAAATTATAATCACAGATACTAGTTGTCTCAGGGTTTTACTGCTGTGAACAGATACCATGCATGACAAAGGCAACTTTTATAAGGACAACATTTAATTGGGGCTGGCTAACCAGTTTATAGGTTCAGTCCATTTATCATCAAGATGGGAACATGGCAGCATTCAGGCAGTATGGCACAAGAGGAGCTGAGAGTTCTACATCTTCATCTGAATACTGCTAGCAGAATAGTGGCCTTTAGGCACCTAGTATGAGGGTTTTAAAGCCCAAACCCACATTGACACACCTACTTCAACAAGTTCAACCATACTTCCACACAACCATACGTTTTAATAGTGCTACTCCTTGGGCCCAGCATAAAAATAACATAACACTTGTCAAGAGAGTATTGTTAATAATGCAAAGGATCTATATTCTTATAGTTCCGGAGGTAGATGTAGAAGACTCAGGAGTTCAAGTTCATTTTCAGATTTATAAAAACTTGTTGGCCAACATGAGTTTACCTGAGACCGTAACTCAATAATATGACCACTAATATGAGAAAAAAAAAATAAGCAAAAGAAAACACATTGCCTGTTGAACTTGTAGCTAATGTGCCATTTAAATATAATATTCTTTCATCTAAATACCAAAGTTGTTTTACTTTTTCTTTCCTTTTATTTTTAGATTATCAAAGCTTAAGCTGCACTGTTGCTCCTTCATTTTATATTACAAAATATTAGGGAAATTGTCATTTTTGTTAGGGATATTAAGTATTGCTTGGCAAGAGAAAGCACAACTAATACTACATTCCTAAAAACTCCAATGACCCATGGGAATATATACTTGGTGGTAGAATATACACAGCATAAGTGTAAGTACAAATGTATATTTTCTGGAATAGAGTATTAATAAGTTGTAGCCTCTATGATGTTATTTTATTACTGTAAACATCAGCTAAGGAAAGACCTAGGAAAATATTCTGAAGAGGATTTTATTTATTTATTCATTCCCATGAAACTCAGCAAGAGAGTCACACGGGAGAGGGAGAGACAGCAGGATTTGAACTCGGGAAAAAGGGCACGGCTGCTCTCTGGAGGCGGCTGCCCAAGGCATGCACCACCGCTGGCTTGCTCTGAAGAGGATTTTAGAAATTACATTATTTTAACCTCTTGTCTAAATCAGTGACACTAACAAACAATAGGAATGGCTACATTGTATGTTCTAGGAACGTCCTCAAAGTTACCAACTTCTAGAAATTAGTATTTTAATATATGTCTTAGGAGTATAGAAGCTGAAATATAGTAAGTGTTTCTATTCACTCATATCCCAAGAAAATTTTATTGTTCAAATGTGCACTTATTCAAGAATCCATCGTTAATCTACTGACAAGTACAGTAGAATTATGTTTTTCTTTAATATAATTAATGTGAAGGATCTTCCTCATGAAAAGCTTTGAGATTTAATAGCCGAATTCTTAGTTTAAATAAATGGCATTTCAACTTTGTATGTTTTGCAAATTCTATTTCCTTTCCTCCATATAATGTACACCTAAAGGAAGCAAACAAACAAATAAGAAAGAAAACAAAACATACTCAAGTTTACAAATGAATGAAAACTTCTGTATCATATAAATGATAATAATAAAGATTATGTCAATACACATACCATGTTAGGTATACCTGTATCTGTAGATAACACTATTTTTTTTAAGTGAATGATGTTCAGAATAGTTTCAAGATGTCATCTACACAGTATCAAATAAATACAGGTATATAAGTTTGCCATAGTTTTATAAAAATTGTGAAATTGTTCAATATTATTATCAATAACTCTTGTGCTCAATATTATCTTCTTGAAGATTATGCTTTTGCAATAAATTAGCTCTGACATGTTATTTGGAATATTCAATTAGTAATGGCCTGTACTTCATGTCCTCTAATTAGTCATGATTGGCCTTTTTTTTGCAACATCCACATAAATTAACACAAAATTCTCAGTCAACAACCTAGCAACCTCATATTTATGTTATTTCATTTTACAAAAAAAAATACAGTTTTTGCAAGGCAAATTACATAAGATGCAACCTTTCTTTACATAAAATTACTAAATTATAACATACAGTTTAGCATCTCTGCAGATGTTTCTGAGTGTGATGAACAAAATGGCAAGAATTAAGGCTTGCTGTCCTTACACACAATAGCTCTACTCTCTCTGCCTTTATAATTTTAAGGAAATTGTCCTTAAGATTAAGAGAGTGAGATAAGTAAAGTGGTTCTGTAGAGACAGAAAGAACCTCATTCTTAAGATTTACAGCTATTTATCTTGGTGTGATCTCTCTTGGCTCTTTTCCCAGAATTTTTACTGTGGATATTGATAGATAGTCTGTCAGGACCTTTGACCTGGATATAGTTGCTTCTTAAAGTTTAACTCTTTCTGTAATACAATCAATCTCTCTCTCTCTCTCTCTCTCTCTCTCTATCTATCTATCTATCTCTCTTTTAACATATTATTAATTGCTACTGCAGATTTTATAGATTTGAGGAATTGGTTTTCAAAAGGAAAATACTATGAGCAGGATATTTGTCTCTGTCTAGACTGTGTAATGCATCACAAAGAGAGAAAAAATGGTTACACAAAATCATTCTTAATAGTCATTTGTCTCAAAATTTCTATCATATTAACTCTGTGTGAAAACCTGGTTTATTCTCTAATATGGATCTCATGAAAAAGAATCAAGATATTAATTTCTTCACAACCCAAGAAAATTACTCAAGCAGTATACAACACCAATGCTGGAATGATTCCAGTTATTGATTAAGGTATTGTGCTGTCATTTATTAGTTTACAATTCAATAATTCATACTCAGTTATAGATAACCATAATTCTTTTTATTTCAGAATTATATTCTTTACAATTTTTATGTAGGCAAATTAAAAATAAAGGAAAAAATAAGAGAGTAAAGATTATTCAGTCACGTGTGTATATATTATATCAGTATAATGCTTTGCTAGGAAGATGATTTTTCCAATTTTCTGACATATAGTTTCATGTCAAGGATGATAATTTTAAGGGTTATTTATTTGTTCACAGTAGAGTTATACAATGGTATGAACAGTTCATAAGATATTCCGAGTTTAAATGTTTCCACCAAAACTAAACATATATTTTTAAGTCTAGAAATCATACTCCATTATTTACCCTGATTAGTTGAATATATTTATGTATACAAAGCATGCCTATAGATGTTGTTAAAAGATTTATTCATTATTACCAAATGTGTCAGTCACCAACTCACTATTCTGAAATTCTATAAAGAAAATAAACTGGTACATATAGAGAACAGCGTATTATTTCACACTAAAAATGATATATCAGGCCATGAAAAGATATGAGGTATCTCAAATATACAAAAAAAAAGAAAAAATCTGGATAATATTCATATTGAACAAATTTGATGACAATGTAAAACTCGGGACATATTGAAAATATTAGTTGATGCCTAGTTTTATAGACAAGGCAGACAGTTAGGAAGAACATGGAGTCTGTATCACTAGTGCTATCAAAATGAAATTACATTACTGTATATGGAATATACATCTGTGAAAGGATAAGTCATATGAGTTGTAAAATTTGAATGATTTATATAATGTCAATGAAGATGACAAATCACACCCATGAAAGCATGTTTTAAATAAATTGCTATAAAGGGCTGGCAATTCTAGAGATTATTTTGAGTTTTCTTTCTGAATTTTAGGCAGGTTGTCTTAGAACTTTGGTATGTGAATCCTAACTCCAATAACATTACTTTAATGAGTTATCAAGAAAAGCAAGTAATATTATGGGAAATCTAATTTTCTATGATTTTCCAAAAAGAAAGAACAGTTAACCATTACCTAATTTCACTTAGCTTGATATTCTGTGAAGTCTAAGGAAGCGAATATCAACTTTTAATTAAACCACTGAAGCAGGTTCTCAGAAGCAGAACAATCTTGCTATCCAGCATTCATAGCAATAAGAATTAATTTTAAATCCTATCATGTATAATCAGGTTAACAATAGTAGTATTTGTAGATATAAGAATACATTGCATATTTATTCAATGACTACATTTGCAATGAAAAATAGCAAAAATAATTGTTGGGGGCCGACTTTTAGCAGAAAGTGGCTATCAGCTTTGCAGCCATCTTGAGCCATATACACTGACATGAGACTTGAATTACAATAGCCTACAACAGCTGAGAACACTCCGATAATCTTGGTTTAGCTACCTTGAGATTAAAGGTGCGTGAGATTAAAGGTGTGTGAGATTAAAGGTGTGTGACTTAGAAGTATAGAGATCAGAGTTAGAGACAAGACCTAAGGGCATGATTAAAGGTATAACTTAGAGGCGTGGCTTAGAATCAGACTATAGAGGACAGAACCAGACATCAGACGAGAGAGAGAGAGAGAGAGAGAGAGAGAGAGAGAGAGAGAGAGAGAGAGAGATTCATACACATCAGACATTAGGTAGAATCTGCCCTCACCCTCGCTCTTGCTGAAACCCGACCTGCAGACTGGAGCAGCAGCTTGGGCCTGGATACAGTGCCCGCCCAAAAGTGGGTCGGCCCGGGCCTCAACATTTTGCCTGGGCTGCAACATTATTTTGGCGCCCGAACAGGGACTCGAGCTTGGGCCCCAACATTTATTTTGGCCGCCCCAACTTGGGGCTAGTGCGGTCCCCAACAAATAATTATATTTGTGACATTTTGTGGGTTTTTTTCTAGAAAATATAGAAGAGGAAATGATGACCAAATCTATGGTTTAGCATAGGGACAGAAGAAACATCATACAAATACATCACAGAAAATGTATACATATATGAACATAACCTTGAATGTAATCTGGAAATAAGCAATATAATTAAATATCTTCCATATTATTATTGTTGTTATTCTTATTGTTATTTTATCTCAATCATTGACAATATGCATAATCCCTTATAAATTACTACTAGCCTAGTTAAATAATTTGTTTTTCTTCATATATTTGTAGCACATGAGGACTACAAAATAATTAAATGGATATACCATATAATAAAGGACATCTTGAGAAATAAAATAAAAGCTGTGTGTCATATTGTGGTATTCTTAAATATATATTTTTTCAATTATTTTCCTTGAAGAAATTGATTTTCATTGTTTTTGCCATTTATCTGCTCCAGAAAGGAATTGAAATTTGTTGCCTTGAGAAAAGGTACAGGATTTGAAGCAAGAAAAGGTATGAAATCAAACTTATATATGAATAAGCAATTGAATGGGACAAGTAACTGATTCCTTAGTCCATTATATAGCCATAACACATATAATAAGTGAAAATATTATAATCAATGTGATTCTATGAGATAAAAGTATACATACATATATATATATATATATATATATATATATATATATATATATATATAAAATCTCCTCTGTTACAGTCTCTCTGCATGCATATATGTTTTTGTATATATATATATATATATATATATATATATATATATATATACTGTTTGTATGTACATATGTACAGGTTTATAAACAAATAGATGCCAAAATTTGTGTGAGAAGAGGACACATTTTGTAAGTCAGTTCTTTCTTTTTATGCTATGGACAATGTAATGTATGATAAGATGTAAGCAATGATGAAAAGTTGTTTTCATGCAATAGTGATTATGACAACAAAATAATGGACAAATTTACTGAATGGTTATATCAATATTAAAAAAATAATGAATATCAATATTTCTCAAACTTTTCTATTAAAAAGGGAAATAATAGCATCTCAGTTCATTTTAGAAAGGTGTTAAATCTGTGATTTAATACTCAGATTAGACACAATAATATAGCAAAAAATTTGATGAACAACCTTGATGAACATAGATTCAAACAAACGAAATAAGATACTAAGTCAATTACATACTAAAACTGGTTTTATTCCAGAGACAATGTTGGATTAACTTATAGACACTTATAGATATAGTTGCACATAAATAGAAAAAATCATGAGATAGATATGAACACCATTTAACTATAGACTCAGAAAAGTGTTTGACAAAATTTATCATCCTCCATGATGAAGCTCAGGAAAACACAACTAATAGAAATATCAGATATCAACAAATTATAAACTATAAATGCTGAGCCCATATTATGTGTTAAAAATTGAAGAAACTGAAGAAATATCCTTTGAAATTGGGTTTGAAACATGCTAGCTCACCATCATTACTTTTAGCCATTATAGTATGTCCACTTTTAAACCATAGCAGTTAGCACAAGACAATGAAATTACGGAATATACATGGAAATTATATAAGTTATCTGAACACATAAAAAATGGCATATTAGCACAACAAAATAATTGCAAGCAATTACTAAAAATATCTTGTGTTTTCTATAAAACACTTAGAATAAGAACACACCATTTTTTCAACATACATCAGAATCAGATAAATGTATTAAGCCATGCATAATACACAACAGACAGGAAATAAATCTTGTGTATTTAGGAAGCTGGTCTCATTTATTACATAGTTAAGAAGCACAGTGATGAAGGATTATGGTTATCTCACATTTTCCTTTCTAGTTTGTCCAGAATCCCAATTACAAAATGTTACCATCCACAATTTAGACAGATCTTTTTACCTCAATTAACCTAATTAAAATACCCTCACTGACAAACCCAGAAGACAGCCTCATTTACAGCATATAATTGTGTATAGAAACTTGTCTCCTAGATATTCAAGTGTGCAACCATAATCATCATGAAACTAAAAATTCATAACTTAATCTATTTTGTACTACTAATGCACACTAATAGAGTAGTTAACTGTAACATGATTAAAATTATTATTTTTGATTTGGAAGAAGAGAATTTAAGATGCTGACTTTTTAAGGAATGAGTCACATTTAGTCTATACTGGCTTCAAACTGGGTACATAGTCAAGAGAACCTTGAATGTACTATCCTCTTCCCTTTTCATTTCCTGTTCTGGGGAAAAGAAATGTGATACTATGCCCATTGTTTTTAATTTTTCCTGCTGAAGATAAAACCCAGGGCTTAATCCTAGACCCTCTTTGCACTTCTGGTGTAACAAATTTAAAGAAAAATTTCCAAGCTTAAAATTTTTCCATAGTATCATATGTCACATGTGATAATTTATTGTTGGGCTCACTGTAAGTAACCTAGACTAACTGATATACCTTATTACAAATACTTTGATAATATAGGATATAAAGAGTAAAAAAAATAAAGGAAGAGGTATCTGGCCATTTTCTCCCATGTCTATAGGGAAGACGTTATGAATTACATTTTTTCACAACTTGTTATCACTAAGTGATTTTTACCAAAGCATTTGAGTGTTGTACGAACTTTATTTTGCTTGGGATATTATCAAGAATATCTTTTTAATTTTAGAAAGAATGGAACAGAGCATCTATTGATTGAGTCAGAATAACTCATTTTAGAAGAGTAAATGTGAAAGTAAAGATTTCAAAGACCTGCTTCAAATATAGTCCAACATTTCCCAAGTTATTCATTTTAGTATTGGTTTATGTTATTATTTTAAAATTCTGACTTTATTATTTTTTTCTAGCTTAATATCTCTGTCAGGCCTTTTGTTTCAATGTAACCAAATTATTAGTTGTAATATAAAATGTTTCTATGTTATTAATCAGCATGATGTGTTGTGAACATAGTAATTTCCACTGTCAACATTCACTACATATGCACATAACAGATAATGATAACCAATCAATCACAATGTCTATTGCTTGTATTGTGACACTGAGCAACCTGTAATCATTTATTTCAATACCCAAAAACTTGAATGATAAGTCACAATGCTCCAAAGACAGAATATATAAAATATAATTGGTGTGACAAGACTGAAGGAACATGTAAGTCATCTTCTACAAAGAGATGAATAAAGAACATTTCCCAAGGAAACAAGACAGCATATTTCAATAAAAGCAAAATATTAGCAAAATTTATCTTTATTGTTTCATTTTAAGAAATGATAATATACACTTTTCTTTAGGAAAACATGAGTTTAATATAGATTTATCTAAATAAATGTAAAAAAACAAAAAAATCAGTATATAAAGAGATGATTTATTTTTAATTGTGGTGAGTGAAGAAAAGGATAAAGCAAGTCTGACTTACTACTTCAGATGCTAGCATATGATGGAACATTTAAGGTACTAGTGAGGAGCCGTATGATGAACTTTATTGTATAAATATCTAAAAATTGGAAAGAAAAAGTTTTAAGCTAATATGCTATTATTTTAATGTCTAAATGAATAAAAGACTTTCTGGAAAATTTATCTACTATTACTTAGATGTATCTTGACAATTGAATGTATTATGTAAAATACTTTAGTTCCATCCTTGAATGTTTCAAAGGGAGAAACTTAGCCCACATGGTTTAACACCCTGTAGTTTCAAAATAATATTTTTTTAAATGACTACCAGTTGAAAGAATGACATTAGAGTCAATAATGCAAAGATTTATATTCTTCCTAAATATGCATAAAAGTATTGACCAGGGAAGAATCACTATAGAGTTCAAGTTGAAGAGAACAATAAAACCAATATGTTTAAACTGAAAAGCCATGTTTTCAGAATTAGTTGAAATTCTGCCATCCACTAAATCACAACTATAGTGTGGTAAATGTTGCTTAGTGCCCTGACAAAGTAATTTATCTTGTAAAGTGTTTAACTTATTCCTATTGTGTAGCTTGCTCAAAGAGCCTTGCTGAGTATGGAGTAGAACATAAATATATTACTATTATTATTAATAAAAGTAATTGCATGATAATTATTTCATGATTTGACATTAGCTTGTGTGTTCTAAATATATAACATGGTAAATTAATTCTTCCTTAGCAGGAGGCTGACATTTAGAACCTCAAAAGGTATAATTTAATGTCTAATACCTGATGTTTTAAGACTTCTGTATTTTATAAGGGTAAACACTCTTCCTAGAATATTCACCCTCAGAATCATTTATCACAGAATTATGGCAGGTATTATAGAATGAGAAACATAATTATAACTTTATACTTCATATCGTTATTCCCTTTATATCTGTTCATTCTTTGATTTTATATTTCATTTGAAAATCTCAGGTCTTAATTAGTATGTGATATTTTGTGTTGTACATAGCTAAGATTTATTATTAATTCCCAAGCATAAATTCTTACTTTGTTATTTCAATGAGTACAAAATGATAGAAAAATGAAAATCATCTAAAGTTTCAACCTGCTTTTGATTAGTATTTGGTACCATATAACTTAACAAAGACTGACAGTAAATAAGCCTTGACTGTCTCATTCATGATTTAGAATAATTAGTCTACATTTTCCTAATTTTGTATTTAGCACCTGTTTGCAACTTAAATAATATGTCATAGATAATTTATAAACCACAATTTAATTATTTTTTCCACGTTGTACTAGAATTCTTCTTCCAATATGAAATACTGCCTGTGGGTATATACCTTTGGACAGTTGGTCCTTAGTTATTTAGTGACATTTTATTTTAAAGAAGATTTTTGTTTTCTTGGAAAGTAGTCACTGAGGTGGATTTTAGATTCCCCACACTACTTCCTCATATGCCGTCTTGGGTACCAAGTCAATCCATTAATCTAGTTTCTTCCTGCTGATATTTCTATGCACTCTGCACCATTTTTGGACTTATTTTGATTTATACAAACAACAAGCATAGGTAAACCCTTCCTTTATTAAGATGCTTTGTTGGATATGTTTTCATTTCAATGATAAAAGATGTTACAGTGAATGAACTCCATATGGCTATATAAAATCAAGAGTGGGTACTTAACCTTACATGTCTGATTTAGTGCCCATTTCATTTGCTGTAATTAACACTATAACAAAAAAGCAACATAAAGGTGGATACTTAAAATTCTAGATTAATGCTATTGTGTGGGAAGGCATAGTGACAGAGTTGGAGATATCTGGTCACATCACATTCAATGGTCAAGGACACAGAGAAAGAAATGTCTCATGCAGCTGACTTACTTGTTTGTGAATCAGTTCTTTCAATATTATCTTGTCCCTAATAGCTCAGAATATTTTGCTGAGAAAATGGTAACATAAAATGGACTGGATGATCTTATATCCATGAACCAAAAAGACAATCAATAATCAACAGATATGTCCATACAACAACTCTATCTATATGATTCTATAATTATAACTCTATTCCTAGGAAGTTTAAGTTTATTCCTAGCAAGTTGATATTAAAAAAAAAATCATCAGAGAGTACAATAAAGATGCATCTTGTTCAGTTACAACTGAGTATATGGCAAAGTGTTGCCACTTTTTCTTAACCTTAGCTGTATGTCCTTATGTTATTTCCTGAGTGAAAATTCAATGTAGAGTTGAGTGGAAAGAATGACAGATTTGTCCATTATTCCACTTAATTTAGTCACTGTGAACATTATACAACCCCATGTTCCTCTATCTTCCTATTAAAACCTTTTATTATTTGCTAATTTAATAATACATAGATAATGTTATAATTCTTTATACCCATTTCTATTTTATGCGTAAGAGTGTTTTGCCTGAATGTTCACCATGGAAATCAGCCATGTATTTAATCTGTTGAAACTAGAATTATAGATGGCTGTGAGACATCACTTTGGTTCTAGAAGCTGAATCTTGGTCTTCTATAAGAGCAACAACTGCTGCTAACTTGTAAGTCAATACTCTAGCCTGTGTAAAGTGATATAATCAACTTAATATACATTCTCTTACCTCAATTCTGCCGCTATCCTCTCTGATAACTTTTCATTCTAAGCATCATATTTTACTTTATTTTATTTTATTTTATTTTATTTTATTTTATTTTATTAAAAGCACACATAGTGATCCACAAAGTATGTGGGTAAATTGGACACTCTACTGGAAAATGAGTAAGTTCTAAGGGCCAACCTTAACCTTATGACTCACAACAATGAACATTATGGCATGATAATTCTAACAGTATAGTAGTTGCAGTAATCAATAGTTCTTTAATTAGACAAAGCCTCCATGGGATGAAGAATGACATGTTTAGTATTTGAAACCTAGACAACTACATGAGGCCAGTGAGGTTATATATCTTAGAGAGCAACCAACTATTGCTAGTTTATAGAACCAGCATAAAACCTAGCAGTATTCTAAGTAGTTATACTAGTACTCATGGGAAAGTTTATCTCTTACAACTCTACTCTACACTTCTTTTCTGGCACTAGTATAAAGGTGAGTGTAATACCTAAATATGTCTACTATGCAATCTAGCATTTTATAATCACTATGTTAAGTAAGAAAATGGAAAGTCATTTTTGTGGGTACCTTCCTAAGACATCTAACAAATGTTGTTAATGCAAGGATGAGAGAACCTGAGTAATCAAACCTCAATTTGTTGTATTATCTATGTGCACTTATCATTTTCATGTTCTTCTGTATTGTTGAAGTACTAAAAATCTACTCTTTACATGTGAACTGCTTGTTAATTACATTCGGTTTAGAAAAATGAAAGAAAATGGTATCTCTTATAAGTCCATTAATAAATGTACACAATTCATGCTTATTCTTCTTTGTATATATGCTAAACAATGTACATCCTGTTAACAGGAAAGATACTGTTGTCACTATGCAGTAGGGACTAATTCCATTGTGTATTGATAAATATTGGCATATTATCTTCTACATGCCTGAGACATTGAAATTCTATGACTTTTCTTTACAGAAATATGTTCTGATTATTGTATAAACTAATTTTTTGAGAAGAATTGCAAGTTTCACAAGATGATGAAAGCTTAGGTGAGAACAATCATTCTGACTCTAAAGACATGGATTCAGAAGTCATAGAAATCTTAGGCTATGGTGCTAATTTAATTTTCTGGATGAACGTAGGAAAGCAAATTGACCATAACTGTCAAACTTTGGAACATGTCTAAGAACTTTAGTGATGGGTTGTGTAACCATATAGCCTATTGATAATATTGTATTGTGCTGCTTTCTGTTATTAGGTTCCAATCATGTGTGGGAAATTTGAATGCTGTATAAACAGGATGGTAGACCAGAATACAGTAAGCAGAACATCTCCCAATTTCACTCCCAATAGCAATAGGACTAACGTGAGCCATGTGTTTGCTTTCATGTAAGATCATTGTCATAGGAGTATTTATACTCCCAAAATATATGAATAAATGAGTGGTAAAAATTGCTTGAAACAATTCAAATACTATCTTATCTCTTTGGCTTCTTTATTTTGAAATGATAGATAACAGTGTACTAAAAAACAATTTTATTTCCTTAGAAGAGTAAGCATAGTGGTTTCCTAGGTGAATGTTAACTTGATTCATAATAAATCAACTCAGGATGCTCTGCCCTCAAATCACAAACAAGAGCATAAAAATCTATGTTGCTTCTTTCTGTGATACTTGTACACAGTTAAGGAGGAGCTGATCCTACTGAACACAGTGTTATGTCCATAAGATATAGTACATCTTCTTATATGTTCTCAGATACAAATCATTCTTCTGCTATTTTCTGTCTATAGAAACGGGGGTAAAACTTATTTCTCCAAATCCCAATTTAATATAAAAAGTCTAACACAGATTTAGTGGGTACAAGAAAGTATTTTGTGGGATCAAATACAGAATCTAGCAGGTGTTCAGTTTATATTACTTTATTGATTGGTTGACTAGTGGTATTTACTAAAACCTGAAGGTGATATACTGAAGGTAACTGAAGACACTTTAACTGTCTTTGTTTCATGTGAAATATGTTGTTAAGACCTCAAGTAGAAGAAACAAATATTACATTTGGTTTTATAGTAGTGTTGTTCTAGAAAGAACATATTCTGATGATTTAATCTGCAATGTCCATGTTATTAGTAATGTAAAAATATCATTAATTGTTAATGAAATGATATTCAGCTATGTAGTGGAGAACACCTTTATATTACAATCTGGTAGCCATAATTTGAACATATTTGTAAAATAGATATAATGTGTACATTATTTTCTGAGTGTCAGAGCAGGAGTGCAGCCAATCATAGTACTTTCATGTCAGCATTTTAAAGAAGGCATTAATTATGGTTTTTCTCCGGCTTCTCTTTTCTCAAATCTCAAGCTCCCATCTCACATAAATGTTGTTAGGACTTTTGGTCCTCACTATTTCATGCCTAAAGACTTAGGTTCTTGTCAGAGATTACCTGCGCAAGCTAGTTTAGATTTCTGCATAATAAGCAAGCAAAAGAGTCACATAGAGACCTACATCTGTGATCATAGTCTCAAAGGAACATCACAGAGCTTTACTAAATTACAAGAGATGGATAAGCCTTGGTGACTTTTCAGGGTAGAAGATGAAAGGACTATGCATATCAGAATGGACTATGCACATCTCACTGAACATGAGTAGTAAAAAAGGATATCTACTAGTTTGCTCATCACTCACCACCATGCTCCTTTGGAACAAGTTCTTTCACTCAAGCTTGAGCACGTTGTGTTTTTACAAACTTTTGAGAAAGGCTCATGTCTCTCATATTCATCTTAGTATTGCTATAATAAATATATAATCTGTCTTGAAAACTGCAGCATGCTTCATTTAGCATCCTATCCACATAGTTGTCAACATAATTTCTTACATATCATATTGTCTAAACACTGCCTAAGAATTGACCTATTTTCACAATGACAATAATATTGGAGTCACTTACTATTGCATTCCCTAGAGACCTCCAATAAAGTATTCTTAAAGGAAACCTCAACTTTATCATCATAGCTAACAATAAAGATTTCAGTAGAAATCATATAGACAGATTAAATAGATAAGCTTATAGATGTTTGAATATGAATATAAAATCTGATTAATGTAATTTTTGTAGATTTTCTTCAGTAAGATGTAATTGAATTTCGTGAGACCATATGAACATGTAGAAGTTTAAAATATATCATTGTGTACAGAAATATCAACCACATTTGTTGCTAATAATATATTAGCTAAATTTTTATTTCTTCCTTTTTAATGACAATTCACCACCTTTCTAATCTAAATCTCTCTTACTATGAATGAATATATAAAACAATTCTAAACACATAATTTTTCTATTGAAAATTTTCTGCATGTAATAATACTTTCTTGAACCTTTTTAAATTTTCACATTAATTCAATGTAATATTCCATTATCAAATTCAACTGAAATAAATTAAATGCATCAAATGATTAAATGATAGTACTAAAGTGTTATGACATTCTCTAATGGTATATTATTATTGCACTGTACAATGAATGTTTTTTGAATCTGATCTAAATTACCCCACAAATGATCCAAGTGCACAATTGGCAAAGACTTATTTTAATGCTAATCAATGATATCAACTTTGAAAAATTCACAATTTTATACCCTTTTGAACTAGAGTGTCCTGACTGTTGTGCACAGATTATAGATTCCCTACAGACCACCAGAGACCACCAGGAATCCTACTCATATGCAAAACCAGAGGTTTTATTCAAAGTCAAACTGACACTCCAACCTCTCCAACTCATTAAAGCTGAGCAAGGGACTTTCCAACTTGGCAGTTACAAGATTGTTTGATATTTGCTTGGCACATTTCTTTTTTTATTATTGTTTATACTATTTATTTACAATTTAAATATTGTCCCCCTTCACGGTTTTTCCTCCAGAAACCCCTTGTCCAATTCCTCTTCCCCCTCCCTCTATGAAGGTGCTACCCACCACCCAATCCTGCCTCACTGCCCTAGCATCCCCCTACGCTGGGATATCAAGCATCCACAGGACCAAGGGACTTCCCTCCCACTGATGCCAAATAAGGCTATTCTCTGCTACATTTACAGAAAGAGCTCTGGGTCCCTCAATGTGTGCTTTTTGGTTGATGGTTTAGTCCCTGGGAGTGCTAGGGAATTCAGTTAGTTGATATTGTTGTTCTTCTTATGGTGTTGCCATCCCTTTCAGCTCCTTCAGTCCTTTCCCTAACTCATCCATTGGGTTCGCCATCCTCAGTCTGATAGTTGGCAATGAACATCTGCATCTGTATTTGTCAGACTCTGGCAAAGCTTATCAGGGGACAGCTATACCAGGCTCCTATCAGCAAGCTCTTCTAGTCATAAGCAGTAGTGTCTGGGTTTGGTGTCTGCAGATGAGATGGATCATCCAGCGGGGCACTCTCTAGATGTCTTTGTCTTTTTCTTCAGTTTCTTACCACTCTTTGTCATTGCATGTCTTTGATACAGAAAGAATTCTAGGTTAAAATTTTTGAGATGGGTGGGTGGCCCCATTCCTCAACTGTGAACTTGCCTTTGCACTGGATATGGTCTCTACAGATTTTATCTCCCCTTTGTTGGGTATTTTGGCTAATGTCATCCCTGTTGGTTCCCGGAAACCTCTTGCTTGCCGGGCCTCTGGGACATTCTAGTGGCTAACCCAACTTCCTCATTGCCCACTGCTACACATCTTTGTTCAATTTCTTTAACCTCTGTATTTCTCCCATGTCTCCTCCTGCACCTGATTCTCCCCTTTTTCCCTCCCCCCTCCTCTCTCCCTCTCAGATACCTCCCTCCCTCTACCTCCTATGATTGTTTTGTTTCTCCTTCTAAGTAGGGCTGAATCATCCATACTTTAATCTTCTTTCTTCTTGATCTTCATATCCTCTGATTTGTATGTAGATATTCCAATCTTTGTAGGTAATACAAATTAATAAGTGATAACATGCCATGTATGTTCTTTTGTGGCTGGGTTACCTCACTTAGGATGATATTTTCTAATCATTTCCCTGTGAACTTCATGAAGTCATTTTAAATAGCTTATTATTGGGTAATTCTACCACATTTTTTATATCTACTCCTCCTTTGAGAGATAACTAGTTTGTTTTTAGCTTCTGGCTATTATAAATAAGGATGCTATGAAAAAAGTGGAGCATGTGTCTTTGTTATATGTTGGAGGATCTTTTGGTTATATGCCCAGGAGTGGTATAGCTGTGACCTCAAGTAGAACAATTCACAATTTTCTGAAGAACCACCAGACTGTTTTACAGAGTGATTGTGCCAGCTTGCAATTCCACCAGAAATGGATGAATGTTCTTTTCTATATCCTTGCAAGCAACTGCTGTGACCTAAGTTTTTGATATTCACTTTTCTGAGTTATGTGAAATAGAAACTCAGGGTTGTTTTTGATTTGCATTTCTCGATGAATAAGGATATTGAATATTTCTTTAGAAGCTTCTCCACTGTTCACAATTCCTCAGTTGACAATTCTGTATTTATTGTGTAGGATTGATAAAGATCTTTTTCCAATCTGTTGGTTGCTGTTTGTCCTACTGACAATGTCCTTTGCCTTACAGAAGCTTTGCAATTTTATGAGGTCCCCCTTGTTGATCTTAGGGCATAAGCCATTGGTGTTCTGTTCAGGAAATTTTCCCCTGTGCCTATGTATTTGAGGTTCTTCCCCACTTTCTTTTCTATTAGTTTCAGTGTATCTGGTTTTATGTGGAGGTCCTTGATCTGCTTGGACTTGAGCTTTGTAAAAGGAGATAAGAATGGATCAATTTACATTCTACATGCTGACCTCCAGTTGAACCAGCACCATTTGTTGAATGTGCTGTCTTTTTTTTCTGCTGGAATGTTTTGGATTCTTTGTCAAAGATCAAGTGACCATAGGTGTGTGGGTTTATTTCTGGGTCTTCAATTTTATTCCTTTGATCTACCTGTCCGTCACTGTACCAATACCATGCTGTTTTTATTACTTTTGCTTTATCATTCAGTTGGTGATCAGGGATGATGATTCTCTCAGAAGTTCTCTTATTGTTGAGACTAGTTTTTGCTAATTTTGATTTTTTTTCTTATTCTATATGATTTTAACCCTTAACACCCAAGAGAGTTGGGATGTCTGTGGGGAAAGTGGTGGGGACATCTTATTGGAGACAGGGAAGAATGGGATATGAAACTTTTGGAGCATGGACTATGAGTAAGAAATGTCTGGACTGTCAAAAAGATTAAATAATAATAATAATAATAATAATAATAATAATAATAATAATAATAATAATAAATTTAAAGAAAAACATGTGATCATCTAATTAGGTCCTTAAAAAGTCTTTGACAAACTATAACACCCATTCATGTTAAAAGGTTTTCAAAGATTAGCAATTCAAGACCCATACCTAAATATCATAAAAGCAATATACAGCAAACCAATAGCCAACATCAAACTAAATTGAGAGAAACTTGAAGCAATCACACTAAAATCAAGGACTAGACAATGGTGCCACTCTCTCTGTATCTATTCATTTTTCAATATAGAATTCACAGTTTTAGCCAGAGCAATTAGTAAACAAAAGGAGGTCAAATGTATACAAATTGGAAAAGAATAATTTATCATTATATCCAGATGATATGATAGTATACTAACTGACCCCCCAATTCTACCAGCGAACTTCACTAATGTGGCTGGACGTAAAATTAAGTCAAACAAATCAGTAGCCTTCCTGTACTTAAAGTATAAACATGCTGGGGAAGAAATTAGGGAAATGAACCCTTCACAATAGTTATAAATAATATAATATATCTCGGTGTGATTCTAACTAAGAAAGTGAAAGATCCTTAGGACAAGAACTTTAAGTCTCTGAAGAAAGAAAATGTTGAAGACCTCAGAATATGAAAAGATCTCCCATGCTCATGGATTGGCATGACTAAGATAATAAAAATGACCATCTTAACAAAAGCAATCTAGAGATTCAATGTAATTATCATCAAAATTCTTGGTGCATTTCCACTGGCTAGTAGTGATTTCAGCTTGGTATGAACAATGTTTGGTAGCTTAATCAATTTACTTTGAGACATTTGGTTCTTTTCCATTAAGGATGGATTGATTGTTGCTAGGTATGGAGTGGCTGTTTATAGAGGAGAATTGTGGTTGTTGTCAGGATGGCATGGTTCCTGGAACAAGTTAGGGCTGTTTTAGTAGCTGAGTTCATTCTAAGGTCAAATTAATAATAAAATGCAGAGTGAAAACTAAATGGAGTTTGTAATGTTAAGTTGGGCCCTTCAGTGACCATCATATCTGTGCATATGAAAATAATAGAATGAAATAGAGCATGGACTATGATTTCTCCCAACTGTTTGGAGGAAGGTAATCATTTTTGAGATATACATATCCAGAAATATATCTCAATTTCTAAACCATCCTTTGCCATCTTTGGTCAGGGAAGCTGCTTTTTTTGGTGACAGCATTTATTACATAGGCACAAAAGTGAACAAGTTCTGAGTATGAATAGCACTGAGTACTCAGTTGAAGATGGATGTTTGTATTAATTCCCTGTTATTCAAGGCTTTGGAATCATCTCTGACGAGAAAGAAGAAGAACATTAAGATCTGGAGGATAGGAAGGAAACTGTAGAGTTCCGATTTCTTGTTCTTTCTTGTCTGCATCAACTCATAACAGCTATGTCTACCTGTACAATGCATACACAAAAGGCAGCCAGAGCACACTCTTGTACTATTGGGTAGGATTTCCAACCTGAGTCCTGGCCTCTATGAGAAATTATTGAAAGTCAATGGCTGCTGAAGGAAGGAAAATGAAAATATTTTGGGAATGTAGTTATTGATAGTTTGTTCATGACACAGGAGATGATCACACACTAATATGCACAAGGGAAACACTAATTAGACTAGATGATTATTAATAGCAAAATAAATGACTGACTGACTGACTGACTGAATGAATGAATGAATGAATGAATAAATAAATAAATAAATGTCATAGTAACAGAGAAGTTAGCTGATCTTTTAAGAGTGTTTTCTGACCTTTCAGAATATTTCCAAGGGACTGTATACCTTCTTCTGTCCACTGCACTCACTTGGCACCCACAAACATATATAAGCCAATAGATACACCTAACACGGTAATGAAGATAAGGTTGGTTCTGCTTAAAGGAGTTGGTAAGATATTGTTATATAGATATTTTTTAATCTTTCTGATATATACTATAAAATATTGAATGTTCAAACATTATTATTAAAATACTGAAAACCAAAATTATATTTAATATTATGGAACATGTGTTTACTAGATGGTGAATACAAAAATCAATTCAAAACAATAAGTGGTAGGACAATGGCTTTGGACACTTTTATACAAATAGAAATGGTGCTCTGAAATCAATATACTATCCTATTAAACCTCCCAGTCAATATAAAAAAAATAGGAAACTCTTCTAATTTAAAAGATATCTCTGGTTTCCATCAGAAATATTGGAAATATTTGCCTTAATGGAATTTCACGTAAAATCCCACACAACTTTATTTTTTCTATAACTTCTCATTTGGAACACAGTTATTTTGAAGAAGAAGCTTCACATGGGAGTTTCAGGCTATGGAACACAGAGAATAATTACTTTAACAGGTTTCTGATCACTGCATATTCTCTCATGGAAAAGGAAATGGTGCTTTCTTAGTGGTGTTTTTAAATCTGTTCCAGAGTAATAGTTTGCCAATTCAGTAAAGATGGGTTCATTTTCAAACAGAGGTAGTATTTTTATTTCCTCTTGTTACAGAACCAAAATGAAAGAGAAGAAAATTCCTGCCCAGTGAGCAGCTTCCTAAGGATGGCTTGATCTGTCAATCCTTCTTTAGGAGAGATTGTTTGCAAAGCCTTAAGCTTCCAAAAGGAGCTACAATTGATTACCTTGGTGAGAAAGCTTGATATATCTTAACTCCCAGGGCAAAAAAAAAAAGAAGGTAGCTGCAATCATCTCATGTTGTAATTCAAGGTGTACCCATAAAAATATGACAAATGTTACATAAGAAAGAAAATCTCAGAAATCACTGATATTCCATCATTAATCAGAATAAATGGATAGATATATCTGTAATTTATGGTAATGTTTCTCTAACAACCAGATTCTATTTAAATCCCCTCATTACTGCAACTTCATGGTTATTATTACAAGTTATTTAAATGCTGAGTGGAGTTACTGTCTTTATTTTGTTTCCCATAGAAGTGATTTTAAAATAATGGACTTACTTTATTAGCATTGCATTAGGGCATGATATTCTAAGTGTGTTATGCATCAAATGTAAGTGCATAGAAGTTTCATTTAGAAAATGTCATTAAATATTCTGGTTATTATTTGAATTAGAGATATACCCCAAGGGTTAACATTATAAGTGCTTGCAATCAGTTTAAGATTCTGTTTTGAAGAATAATCTCCTATGACCTTCCTAAGGAGTTTTGACAATATGGAGAATGTGGGTTAAAAATGTGAGGTTTTAGAGTTCATCCCTCACCTTGTTTAGTGCTAATGTTTCCTGCTCCATAACACAAAAAGATAAATCAGTGTCTCACTCTGAGACCGCCCACCTAGAATTATGAAATCATAATGAATTCAGATATTCTGAGAATATAAGGTAAAATAAAGTTTGCTTTCCAAATTGCTGTCATTAAATATTTTGTCACCATAAGGAGAAAGTAATTAATATAGTCATTTTCTGCTCTCTAAAATTCAAGGCTATGCATCCACATTCTTTTCTAATATTTTATCAAAATTTCCAGTAAAGAATACAGGGGAAATATTGAATAATCTTTGTTGAAAGTCATACTATGTTATGAAGCTTTACTTTCCAATAGCACTAAGATACTCATCTGTATCCCAAACTCCTATAATTTATTAAAATGGATGTAATTGATGCTATATATTTAGTGTTTTTGTGTGCATCATTTATTTAGAAAATATTAGTGAATTGGTTTTTTGTTTGTTTGTTTTTTGAGGCCAGACATAAAATTTGGAAGTACTTTGTTGATTATTTTATAGCCAAAATCATGAAAGAGGAACACAATTTTGTAAAATAAGATTACTTTTTCTTGATGTTTTGACCATATCCTTCAACATACCTAATCTGCTAAAGTAGAAAAAAAAATGGTAGGAATGATTTTGCCCAGAGGTCACACATGTGTCCATAATTCACTTACTGTTTCTTCTTGGCACCCTATTATTTCATAGGGAGCAAGTGCACTATTGTCTTCACAATATACAGTCAATATTGTGCCAGATAATACCAGAATTATTTTAAAAACACTTTTAAAAATTAACAACAAATACCTGAAAACTAAAATGATGCTTCTAATTTATACAACATTCTTATTAGCACTCTCAGTTCTGCTATGACAACATGGAGGAAACTCATATGTCACAACTAGCATTTGGGTGGAATAAGGAAAGGCTTACAAAGCCTGAAGCAAAGTAAGATTTGTCAGAATTATATGAGCAAAAGCTGTTTTATTCTATAGAAAATGTAGGATATTTAATAATAACAAAACTAGTGAACCTAGTTTTACAAAATTGGACTTTACAGTCAGTGGATAGACAGTAAGATTTCATTGAAGTCATGTGAGATTAATTAAAATAATTATGTATCCACTTTAACTTATTTACAAAGATAAAGGTTTTAAAAAGTAAATGTATAAATCAGGTGTAGTAGTATTTCCCTTGTACTCTATAATTGTATTACTCAAAAATGAGAGGCAAAGCATTCAGGAATATTAAAACTTCTCTAGCTTTATAATAGCAATGATATCATCAAGGTCTAGTAGAAATACTGTTGTAAAGAGAAGGAGAAGAGAGAGAAGATCTAAGAATTAGATTAAAATGTATAATGGGGGAACGCCCTCATAGAGGCTGGTAAGGAGGATGGAATAGGACAGGGTTTTGGGAGAGGAAAGTTAATAGTGGTGTGTGCTTTCTTAGAAGTAAAAAAATATATACAAATTTCTATTTTCTGAAAGTTTAAGACTTTTCTACCAAATACAGTCACTGTGTAAACACCTATAGCAGTGTTGAAATAGAATAGATCTTGTCCAAAAGCAGTAACTTGGATATAAAATTAGTTATTTGTAATCAACCATTAAATTAATTTGATTGCCATTAAAATATTTTCAGTTTTCAGGTAAATTAAGTGAAAATACTTACCAATATACAATTTATGTAAAAAGTCAACAGTGCATTATAGAAATTTAATAAATACAACTTGTGAACATAAAATATAAGCATGAAGTAAGTAGAAATTATTTAAGCATACATTGTCTATTGAAACATAGATCAATGTGTTCTATTTCAAGAGCATGAATGCATGAGTTGAGGGCCATATTTCAGTCAGGATAGAACACTGATAAGAAAAAGTAAGTACTCTAGAAACGTTATTTAAAGAGAAAAATACATATTCTAACTCTAAAAATTATGTAAAAGAAACAATTTATTGCATTGATAGTAACTGTACCTCTGGCAAAAACCCTTGTTTTAATAGTAATTCTGGAAGTAACCCAAAGGTTTATTTCTTTCTTTCTTTGTATTAAGATATCTCTAGACTTCTGAAAAGTTTATATAATGGTACTTTATAATTCTGGACTTTTACAGTATCTGAGAAGAAATACTAATAAATTTTGGTAAAATATTTTATCTTAAGGTAGATGAACATGCCTGTGGATCTTCAGATGTTTTCACAATCAAATTCAATGTGTGTGAATCAACACTCTATTTATAATTTCTTAATACATACCTGTATCTGGTGCATTATGGAAAATGTTTCACTAAATTTTATTTTGGTTGATTATCAAGTACTGACAGGTTTTCAATTTTTAATGATAAATAGATTCAAATGTTTAGCTTTGTCACTCACAGGATTTGGGTCAAATATGCCCCATGAACTTGGATAGTCAAGGGTACTGTTAATAATAGTTTTATGACTACTTGTTTGACAAGTGATTATTTAATTGTACAATGGGTTTAAACATATTATTCATTTCCTGAATAGAAAAACGTACATGGTCTTTTACATGACATTGAAGTAAATTCATTGTAAAACCAGAAGTAAAATTGAAAGAATCCTTAAGATAAAATATAAAATTTAGTCAGTGTTTTAAATGCCCGAACACAATGAATCCCCTTGTCAATTAGCTGTATGCAATCTGGCTTCTCTCCTTTTCTTTTCATTTGCTGCCTGTCCACCTTCATGGGCTTTCTTACTGACTGACTTAGTACTGTCAAGATGTGAGAAATTGCTGCTTTCACTTAGAGCATTTCTCCTGCCCTCTAAATCCTCAATCTGTACAGGAGTGTCTGATTCTAGCCCTAAGGCTTCACGGGATAGTTTGTCAGCACTGTTCAGCTTAGCTGAACAGGAGACAGGTTTGCCATTTCCAAATATATGAACATTTACAACTTTATATATTTTCAGCACATTCTTTTCTATTTGTTCATTCTTTTCACACCTTTATTTGTCCTTTTACATGTATATTTCTCAAATGTGAATAATGTTTGTATTAGAGGGTTTGAGAGAAACTTTTCCTTTTATCAATATTGCAACTCACCAGTAGGTCTTGTTATTATGGGGGTAGCAGTGTTTTGAGCAGCTTATGGATAAATAAAAATATAGAAAATTTTTATTTGCTGAGGTACATTTTAGAGATAAGACTCTCAAACAATTTCAAAAAAATTGTATGTAACCATTATTAAACTTTGCTTTTAGCCATACTTGGATAAAAATTCTGAGTATTTGACATTTATGTAGTGAAAATTCACCTTGGTCAAATCAAATAAATTCCATGAAGATATTTTCTAATTCATTACTTACCATCTTTTATCTACCTTATACAAAACACTGATTTTTTATTCTTAAATACACTTCAGCAGTAAAACCTAAGATCTTAGATGTTCAATAACTAACTAGAATATAATGTAGCCAATTAATGTTTTCCTATATTTGAAAGACATTTTTTCTAACTGCTTTATGAGAAACATAGTATTCATTATAAACACACTTTATGTTCTCTTTTAGTGAGTTATGTGTGTTTGAATATGTGTACATGCTTGTATGTGTGCTTCTTGAGAGAGGCTCAAAACTATGGGGCAAGATTTTCTTCCAGAACTCTCCCATCATATGAAGCAATGTCTCTCATTTCAAAACAAAGCTCACTGCCACCAGTAATCTTGCTCCTGAGATCTCCTGTCTCTGCTCTCTGAAGAATAGAAAGCTCCATTTCTACATCAAGATTCTGGCTATTTAAATAAGCATCCTGTTGCTTGTGACTCACATATTTTTGGTTTTGTTTTGGTTTGCTTTGGTTTGGTTTATATTTACTACTCAGCAATCTCCTCAATTCCAAAGTTACCTTTTGTATCAAAGATGCATAAGATTGAGTTTTTTAATAGCCTGACATGTTATAATTTCAGTTTTGGTATCCTGCTTGGAGAATATTTAATGGCATTTACGGTAGTTTTTAATAATTAACATATTCAGTTTATTATTCATTAAGTACTCTTTTATATATAAAGAGAACAATTTTGGCTTGCAGTTGACTAACAAGTCTTATGCTTTTAACTTACATAAATTTACTGATTTAATAAGTATTACTTAGATTACCATGGGTTATGCTCAGGAGAACTCTTTTCTAAATATATGACAAGCAGATTTATGTTCTTCAAATCCATTTGGTAATTTTGACAATGATTATTTCTGCTTTTACTTCATTTTTTTCCTTAATTATAAAAAAGGCCTCTTTGACTTTGCTAAATGTCTATTTTAATCCTTTTAGGCAAATAATAATTCAAACAAATACATGATTTTTTACTGCAATGAAAATATTTTTATGACTTACCACATGAACTAGTAATAATCTTTATCAGCGTATGTGGAGTTCTACTAATATTTTTTTTTTTGAAAAATAATTGCTAATTTGTTTAAGTAATTGTTTCCTAGGCATCAAAGAAATACTTCTACTTGGGAGCAAATAAACAAGTGAATATTATGAATATGAGCTGAAAGTATTGATGATTAAGATTTCTGCACGTCATTCTGTGTTCCTAATATATAAATTATTCTTCTTTTAAAACCATCTGGTTCTATTACCTGTTAAGATTTTTTGGCAATCATATGAAGGAAAGTTATTTTTAAAGAATATAGTTGTTATATTTCAGAAGAAAATTCACACATTTTAGAAAGAAAATGTAATGAGACTCATCTTGTAATTGATATATTTTAATGTGAGACTTACTAGCTTCAAATTAAGTTTATAATGCAACAAAAATTGAACAGTCTTTTCACTAAAATTTAAAGCTACATTTTTGTTTTACAAACTGTGTTAATAAAGAGTGCATTCAAGCACTATATTTCAAAATAATTTTAACGAATAGATTTGTAATTATCTTTCAAAATAACTGAGTTTTCTACCTCACTGGTATGAGCAACATGATTCAAAGCAAATTATTATCATGAGCCTACTCTTTAGTGTCTTTTGCATCACTGCTGGTCCTCTGAGGATGATTTTTACTCTCTCATGTCCTCACTGAGCTTTTTGCCATCATCAATTATAGATTAAATACCAAGATTCCTCTACCGATTCAAACCCCTGATGTAAGTGGTTGAGATCACTGCCATTTGTTGTCCCCTGAACACTTGATCATTTCTGTTAGTTTATTGTGCTGCAAACATAGACTGGTTTAGTTGCTCTAGAGACAACCTATACCATGATTCCTTTACCCTGGGTCCAAAGAATCAATAAATCTCCAATCTGCTTTCTATATATAAGTGAGCTTTGAAAGTACAGTTGGGATTAGTTTTATTTTTATTTACTTCTGTCCACTAGCATTATATGTTGGAAATGACATTAAACACTAGGCCTTTTTCTACTTTTATAATTGGCAGGTATTAACACATATTAGGTTTGTACCTAAACAAACCCTCAGGGCAGCAAATACATATGCATCCCATATATAAACTATTGGACCCATTTTTAAATATTTTTGATTAAATTATTTTCTTTGCCTTATATTACTCCTTTGGGTATGCAAATATTTTTCTAAAAATAGAAACTAATTTTAAAAGACCAATATAATAGCTAGGGGATCTGGCACAGAAACAGAAATTTAGGTCATCTTTAAAGTCTTTATATCCTAAAGTTATTTTTAGGGCATTTGCCCTAGAATCATGAAAATCATATTTCTAATGAAATTATATTTAAATCTTTAAAGTCATAAGAAGTTTTTGTGTTTGCAAAGAAAGAAATGTTCCATGTAAATAATGTTCTTTGCTGAGAAATTAATTTAAATTCTGTAAATTAAGTGTACTATAAGAATAAGGTATTTGTCTGTTTTTTCTAGACTTAATATATATATAAATTTATGAGAAAGTAGAAGATAGAAAACCTACCTAAACATAGGGAGTAAATGATAAAAGTGTACTGAGACAGAGTAAACCTTTCTGTGGCCTCTCTGTTCTCCAGCCTCAAGAAGAGCTGGAACAAAACACACTGCTTTGTGACATTGTTCAGTTCAACTTCCCTCAGTAGAACCTTGTAGTACAGAGAAATTTTCCTCCCTACTATCAACCCTGAAATTATATCAATTAGAGCACAAGATGAAGTACACACCTTTGCTGCTGCTGAGACTTTCATAAAAATTTGAAGGATAGAAGAAAGTACAAGTAGTCACTCACAATCTCTGTATCCACTTTGTAGTATATATATTATTAGCATTAGTCCTTACCTCTCAGAGAAAAAAAACTATGATAAGGAAGCAAAAGACCCCACCTCCTGAGACTAATCTTTAGAAATACAATTCTTTTGATAATTTTCCATTAGATAAAGCAACTCAAGTCCTTTTGTTTTGTTTTGTTTTGTTTTGTTTTTTTGTTTGTTTTTTGTTTTTTGAGACAGGGTTTCTCTGTGTAGCCCTTGGCTGTCCTGGAACTCACTCTGTAGACCAGGCTGGCCTCGAACTCAGAAATCCGCCTGCCTCTGCCTCCCAAGTGCTGGGATTAAAGGCATGCACCACCACCGCCCAGCTTGTGCCACCACCGCCCGGCTGCAACTCAAGTCCTTAAGATGGAAGAATATCATATCACTTTATATATGAGACATTTATATTAGTATGCTTCTAGGGAATGTGACACTGCACTATCTTATATGTCTCTTCTTAAATAGAAAAATAAAAAAGATAAGTTGAAAGTGTCTGCCTTACAAGTAACTCCACAAACTGTTTCCAAAATTGTTATGCCTCTTCTCCTGCAACTGTGTTATGTTTTAACTATCAGTTATATTATATTATTTATGAATTGGATTGAAGTTATGGCCCTTACTGAGACATTTTAATGTTGTTTAACTTCAATTTTACTCTCCAGTTATAGAGAGTGATTTAAAGCCATTTTTTAATACAGCTCAATGAAATATGGTGCTAAACTCTATGGCTACCAAGCATACATGTAGTAAACATACTTACATTTAGGTAAAATATTCATACACCTAAAATAAAATATAAGTTTATGTGTAGAAGAATAAGGCAAATAATTTTAGATTTAATAATTAAATTAAGAAACATATTAGGTTCCTTAGAATTTTAGAAGAGAAAATATCATTAGCAGAATTTAAGCCTTGGTTTTATTGCCTAATGCTACTATCATTACTTTTGTTAGATTCAACTGCATATATTAAATTTATGAGAAGTGAACAATATTGAAATATATACCATGATGTTTCAACTTTGCATAGTGAGCTTATGAATTTAAAGAATGCTGCTCTGCAGAGTGTTGATGCAGCAGATACTGCTGGTAAAATTACCCATGGCCTGAGGTCAGTATTTCCATTTTGGTCAAGCTTCAAGAATGGCATATATCACCTTTGTCCTGGGAATACGTTTATTCCTGGCATCATGTTAAGCTTTGTCTTTTAACAACATCAACATGTTGGCAGCAAAAATGCATGGCTTGAAATGGAAAATGGATCCCCAGGCAGAGTTATTAATTTAACAGGCTGGCAAGTCAAAGGATTCTGCACAGTACCTTACCAACCTAAGACACAAGTGCATTGCTTAAGATAATACATATTCCATGATGGGTAAAGAAGGCATTCTTGTCAGAACGACCTATGACAGACCTATGACAGGCTCAGTCTTGTTTATGAAATAAAAAGGGGGAGAGGTGGAAAAGTTTTGAGGCTGCTTGGAAAGAATCTGACATTGGCCAAAGACAAGGAAATGGGTTGCTTGACAAGAATATGACATTGTCCAAGGACAAGGAATTGGGCTTTAGGCAGGAATCTGACATTGTGCTAGAAAAAAGAAGTAATTTCATGCAGGAATCTAAATCTTAGTCTAGAACAAATAAGTAAGCTCCAGAAATGAAAATGACTTTGGGCTAGGACAGGCAAGTTGGCTCAAATATTTTGGTCATCCTGCTAAGCCCTTTGAAATAATGAGCATGGGAGTTATTATGGAAATTTGTTTATTGCCTCGTTTGTTCTTTGACTATTTGTGTTTATTGTCTTGCTTGTTCCTTGACTATTTGCATCTATTTTATTTCTAGTTCCTCAACCTAGAACTGACCTTAATACATGCATGTAATTAAAATGGAATAAAAGCAAAAGGTGGAGGGGGATGGAATAGGGGGTTTCTGGGAGGGTAGAACAGGGATGGGATGATATCTGAAATGTAAATAAATAAAATATCCAATAAAAAAGAAAAAAAGAAATGATTTGTAAAACTGATATATATGTGTGTCTGTGTGTGTGTGTGTGTGTGTGTGTGTGTGAACAACTGAACTCAGAGCAACAGACAACATATCCAGAAATATCCTAGAGGAGACACTGCACTCAGAACAGTGGGCACCTTATCCTGAGACATCCTAGAGGAGATACTGCACCCAGAACAGCAGACACTTAGCTGGTCTGCTACCTTGGAGACACCACATACTGAGTCATCCTAGAGGTACCACTGTACTCAGAGCAGCTGGAGAAGATCACAGTGACATCTGGACCCCAGGGAGATCAGACACAAGCAAAATAACTGGAAAGGCAGGCTTCAGTCAGAGACAGTGAGTACAGGTAGTGCTAGAGTTAACAAGATGGTGAAAGGCAAGCTCTAGAACGTAAGCAACAGAATCCAAAGTTACATGGCATCATCAACACCCAGTTCCCCCATCATAGCAAGCCCTGAACACCCCATCTCACCAGAAAAGCAGGATTCAGAATTGAAATCATTTCTCATGATGATGATAGAGGACTTTAAGAAGGACATAAATAACACTCTCAAAGAAGTTAAGGGGAACACAGGTAGACAGATAGAAGCACTTAAAGAGGAAACACAAAAATCCTTTAATGAATTGCAAGAAAACACAACCAAACAGGTGAAGGAATTAAACAAAACCATCCAAGATCTAAAAATGGAAGTAGAAACAATAAAAAAAATCACAAAGGGAGACTACCCTGGAGATAGAAAATCTAGGAAAAAGATCAGGAGTCATAGACACAAGTATCACCAACAGAATAAAAGAGATAGAAGAGAGAATTTCATGTGCAGAAGATACCATGGAAAACATTGACACAACAGTCAAAGAAAATGCAAAATACAAAAAGCTACTAACCTAAAACATACAGGAAATCTAAGACACAATGAGAAGGCCAAAACTAAGGATAATAGGTATAGATGAGGAGGAAGACTCCCAACTTAAAGGACCAGTAAATATCTTTAACAAAATTATAGAGGAAAACTTTCCTAACTTACAGAAAGAGATGTCCATAAATATACAAGAAGCCTACAGAACTCCAAAAAGTTTAGACCAGAGAAGAAATACCACCAGCTATATAACAATCAAAATATCAAATTTACAAAACAAAGAAAAAATAATAAAAGCAGTAAAAGAAGAAGGTAAAGTAACATATAAAGGCAGACCTATCAGAATTACACCAGACTTCTCACCAGGGACTATAAAAGCCAGAAGATCCTGGAATGATATCATACAGACCCTAAGAGAACACAAATGCCAGCCCAGACTACTATACTCAGCAAAACTCTCAATCATTATTGATGGAGAAACCAAAATATTCCATGACAAATCCAAATTTACACAGTATCTCAACACAAATCCAGCACTTCAAAGGATAATTGGTGGAAAACTAACATAACCTAGAAAATTACAACCTAGAAAAAGCAAAAAAGTAATCTTCCAACAACGCTAAAAGAGGATAGCTACACAAACATAATTCCACTGCAAATAACATAAATAACAGGAAACAACATTCATTTCTCCTTAATATCTCCTAATATCAATGGACTCAATTCTCCAATAAAAAGACAGACTATCAGACTGGATACATAAACAGGACCCAGCATTTTGCTGCATACAGGAAATGCACCTCTGTGAAAAAGACAGACATTACCTCAGAGTAAAAGGATGGAAAACAATCTTCCAAGCAAATGGTCCCAAGAAACAATCTAGAGTAGCGATTCTAATATCAAATAAAATCTATTTTCAACCAAAAGATCTCAGAAGATGGAAAGATCTCCCAAGCTCCTGGATTGGCAGGATTAACTTAGAAAAAATGGCCATCCAGTCAAAAGCAATCTACAGATTCAACACAATCCCCATCAAAATTTCAAATCAATTCTTCATAGAGATAAGAAAGAGCAATTTACAAATTCATTTGGAATAACAAAAAACCTAGGATAGCGAGAACTATTCTCAACAATAAAAGAACTTCTAGGTGAATCACCATCCCTGACCTCAAACTGTACTACAGAGCAGTAGTGATAAAAACTGCATGGTATTGGTACAGAGACAGGCAAGAAGGACAGTGGAATAGAAATAAAGATCCAGAAATGAACCCACACACCTATGATCACTTGATCATTGACAAAAGAGCTAAAACCATTCAGCGTTTCAACAAAAAGGTCAGCATTTTCAACAAATGGTGCTGGCTCAACTGGAGGTCAGCCTGTAGAAGAATGTAAATCCATTCTTATCCCCTTGTACAAAGCTCAACTCCAAGTGGATAAAGGACTTTCACAAAAAAACAGATACACTGAAACTAATAGAAGAGAAGTAGGGAAAGACCCTCAGATACCTAGGCTCAGGGGAAAGTTCCTGAACAGAACACCAATGGCTTATGCTCTAAGATCAAGAATCAACAAATGGGACATCATCAAATTGCAAAGCTTCTGTAAGGCAAAGGACACTGTCAATATGACAAAACAGCAACCAACAGATTGGGAAAAGATCATTACCAATCCTAGATCCGATAGAGGGCTAATATCCAACATATACAAAGAACTCAAGAAATTAGACTCCAGACAACAAAGTAACTCCATTAAAAATGCTGTACAGAGCTAAACAAAGAATTCTCAACTGAGAAAACATGAATGGCCGAGAAGCACCTTAAGAAATGCTCAACATACTTAGTCATCTGGGAAATGCAAATCAAAACAACCATGAGATACCACCTCACACCAGTCAGAATGGCTAAGACCAAAAATTCAGGTGATAGTAGATGCTGGCGAGGATGTAGAGAAAGAAGAACACTCCTCCATTTTTGGTGGGGTTGCAAGCTAGTACAACCACTCTGCAACTAAGTCTGGTGGTTCCTCAGAAAATTGGACATAGCACTACCTGAGGACCCAGCTATATCACTCCTGGACATATATCCAGAAAATGCTCCAACATATAACAAAGACATATGCTCCACTATGTTCATAGCAGCCTTATTTATAATAGCCAGAAGCTGGAAAGAACCCAGATGCCCTTCAACAGAGGAATGGATACAAAAAAATGTGGTACATTTACACAATGGAATATTACTCAGCTATTAAAAATAATGAATTCAAGAAATTCTTAGGTAAATGGATGGAACTAGAAAATATCATCCTGAGTGAGGTAACCCAGACACAAAAGAACACACATGGTATTTACTCACTGATAAGCTGATATTAGCACAAAAGTTTGAAACAACAAAGATTCAACTAACAGACCACAAGAGCATCATGAAGAAGGAAGAAGTGTGGATGCCTAGGTCTTCTTAGAAGGAGTAACTAAATACCCAAGGGAGCAAATATGAAGCAAAGTGTGGGACAGAATCTGAATGAGAGGTTGTATGGAGTCCATTCCACCTGGGTATTTATCCCATGTGCAGTCACCAAAAATAGATGCTGATAAGGATGACAGGAAGTGCATGTTGACAGCAGCCTGATAAGGCTGTCTGTTTCCTTAGATGCCCCCCAGAGTCTGACACACCCAGATGTAGATACTCACAGCTAACCATTAATCTGATCAAGGGTTCCCAATGGAGAAGTTAGAGAGAAGACTGAAGGAACTGACAGGATTGGTGGCCCCATGAGGAGAGCAACAATACCAACCAGCCAGAGCTTCCCAGGGTCTAAACTACCAGCCTAGGAGCACATAGGGAGGGACACATAACTCCAGCTGTATATGTAGGGGAGGATGGCCTTGTTGGGCATAACGGGGAGAGGAGATATTTGGTCCCGTGAAGGCTAAACACTGAGTGTGGGGGGGGAGAATCTGAGGTGGAGGGGGTGTGGGGGGTAGGTGGGTGTGTACCCTCATAGAAACAGGAGGAGGGAAGATGGGATAAGGGGTTCCTGGGTTGTAGGGGGAATGGGGTAAGGGGATAAAAAATCAAAATGTAAATATTATATCCAATAAAAGAGGGGAAAAAAAGAAAAGCTGTTAGAACCAACATCTTTAATAAAATGTCAGCCCTCTTAAAAATTATCTTGATACTAAAATTTGTTTTGAGAATGGTATATTGCAGAATACACAGCCTTGGTGTATCTACTCATCAAGCAAGCTGAGCAGACCTGCTCAAACCTCTGAGGTCCTGGAATTCCAGCTGGATGCAGTGAAGACACAGCATCAGAGGCTTATCAATTTACTCTTCCCCCACCCCTCTTCTAATATCTCAATGCCCATAATCAGCTTGAAGAAGTTAATGAAGAGTCAGTGCCCCTATTCCCTGGGCTTGGAGACTAAGGTGGTAAATATTGGGCTGTCTTTCTAGGGAAAAGTAGTGGTTTTGTGGGAATAGGGAAGATTAGCTAGCATTTATTGCATAGCCATAACCTATTGGTAGAAATCTGTACAATTATTATCAAGAAGAAGTTATAATTTCTTAAATGGCACAAATTTACTTTGATTTCAAATTTAAGGTTTTCATTGGTATGAGCTTCTTATTGATATAAAAGTGAGATGAATATTGGTACTCTCATAGGCATTGTGCCTGTATAACACATTTAGGAAAACAAGGCTTAGACCCAGTCCTTCTTTAACTTTTTTAGCTTATTTGAGATGGTTAGCCTGTGAGTTAAGGGACTGTAGCAAATTCATGGCTTGGAGTTTATTGTTAGGGTGTTTTTTATGTTTTATTTAGAAATAGGTGAGTGGAGTTAACAGAAAACAGTCCAGATTACCTTACATGGATAGTTGGTTTTCAAAATGTCAGAAGTCCACAGAAGTGACCTTACAAACATTTCTGTATTAATGTTCATTTTGATTAGAGACATGTCTGCTCGTAACACCTTCCTGTATTGGAGTCTAAGAAGAAATTGAACATCTTATAGTTACTCTTGTTGTGGTGAGACAGCCACTAGGCAAGAATTTCCTCTTTCCATCTACAGACAAATTACTGTCCAGAAAAGGACACATATGCAGAATAGTCGACTGATTATATCTGCCTAGACAGAGTAATCAGCCCTTAATAATCCTGCATCACAAAGGTCTGTCAGATGACTCTGGGCCAGAAGGCTGAAGATTTGATGCTCCAACGTTTGGTAGTATAGGGGCTTTTCAGGTGTTCAGCAGTTTCCATAAATTGGCTAAGTTTTAGAAGCTATGTTTAGTGCTTCCCATAACTTCAGTTAACTCAGTCATTCTGGATTTCTGATGGAGTTGAAGACCTATAGTCTCATAGCCAACCCTGGCTATTTACTCTGAGAGAAAAGATCTGAGTAGATGGTTTTCAGCTGACATTAATTCTAAAGCCAAAAAAAAAAAAAAAAAAAAAAAAAAAACCAAAAAAAAAAAAAAAAAAAACCAAAAAAAACAAAAACCCAGCCAGGATCAAAAGTAAGTGTTTTAGTGTTTTAGTTAGGAGATATGACAGAGGTTCTGATTAGTCAACAAAATGATGGACTGGGTATTAGGACTATCTTGTACCTCACTGGTACATTTAGGAATAAGTATGCGCTAATTGTATTTTGAGAGAAAAGTTTTACTTTAACAGGAAGAATGATTTGTAGGAGGAGCTAAGTGGGAAGGAGTATTGAGAGGAAGAGATGGAGTAAGGAGAGAAGATGAAGGAGAGGAGAAGCTAGGTGATGAGAGAGAGAAAGAGAGAGGGGGCATGGAGGCAGATGTTCACATGTCTCCACCAGTCAAAGATAGTTTTTATATCTAGGTTGGGTATTGGGTTACGCTTTTGATTGAACATTACCAAATTTATAAATCCTTTGATTAACATTTTAAAAAATTGTATAAAAGCGAAAAGGAAAGGGGGGGCATGGGACAGGGGTTTTCTAGGGAGGGAAAATGGGGGAAGGGGATGGCATCTGAAATGTAAATAAAATATAAAATAAAAAAAAGTTAAAAGTAAAAAAAAAAAAAAAGAAAGAAAAAAGCCAGGTTCAGAATTAAGTGTTTTAGTTAGGAGAGATGACAGAGGTTCTGGTTAGTCAACAAAATGATGGACTGGGTATTAGGACTATCTTGTACCTCACTGGTACACATTGTCATAATTATGCTGTAATTGTATTTTGAGAGAAAAGTTTTATTTTAATAGGAAGGGTGATATGTAGGAGGAGCTAAGGTGGGAGGAGTATAAGAAGAAGAGAGGCAGTAAGGAGAGGAGGAGAAGAAGTAGAGGAGAAGCTTGGTAATGAGAGAGAGAAAGAGAGAAATGAGAGGGGAGGACATGGAGGCAGATGTTCACGTGTCTCCACCAGTCAAAGATAGTTGATATATCTAGGTTGGGTATTGGGTTACACTTCTGATTGAGCATTACCAAACTTATAATGCCTTTGATAAACATTTAAAAAAACTGTATAAAAGCAAAAAGAGAAGGGGGCATGGGATAGGGGTTTTCTAGGGAGGGGAAATGGGGAAAGGGGATGGCATTTGAAATGTAAATAAAATATCCAATAATAAAAAAAGATATAATCTACCTTTTTGTCCACAAATTCTTAATGAAATTTGGTTGAGGGTATGAGAGACCATTTTTTTCTTAACTTTGGGAAGAATTTCTGCATAGATACATATGCACTTTCTACTATTATAGAAAAAGTAAAATTATAATTACTTATAGACACTAGAATTGTAAAAAAATCTTATTAGGACACAGAAATTAACCAAATTCGTTCTGCTATAACAAAGATAACAGCAATACCTCCATTACTTTTCTAATGAATGAGATTAAACTTTTTCCCAGAATGTATCTTATTTAAAACCTTAGTAAACATTGTACATAATATTTATTATAATTTGGGTATTGCAAAATACCTGTTCTCCAACTGTATTCCTGAATTTTATTTTGGTCTTCTCGTTTTTGACTTTGTTGTTTTTAATGCATGTTGTTGAATAGGCTGTAGCTTCTAAAGTTCAGACTTTTCCTGTCAATCATTCACAAAATCATGCATAGTTGTATTCCATACCCTCCAATTTAAGGTCCAGATCTAGGAACTTCATTAGTTTTGTAGAGGGTGTATCACAGGGATGTTGTGTAGACTCAGATATGCACTATATAACTTTTCCTCTCCAATCCCGTAATTCTAAAGATAGGGTGCTAAACTAGTTTTTAAGTTGTTACGATAGATAACAATAAAATACAGTTCACCCAAATTAGCAATGCAAAAGTTCATTTTTAATTATATAGGGCTGGGCCCCATATACATAAGGCATAGAAGAAATCTCAGTAGTATGTTTATAATATTAGACCAGTGCTCTTTGATGTTTATCATGTAAGTATTACAGAGATAGCCTGTTAATAAATCATGATATCTTAGACTATATGATTCTCTGTCTATCTGGATATTTCTACCCCCACATTTTTGCTATAGTGGTAAGACCAGTAATTGTTCCATGTTTGTACTACAGAGTATGGCACCTGATTGGTTCTCACTATCTTATGCCTCTAGGACCTCATAAGTTTTTGCTATTTAGAAGAACATTACTATTTTCAAATATCTACTTTTCTTCTTAATATTTTCTCATGTTTGTATGATACAAAATTCTATTGCAGTTTTGTTATTTATTTCTATCATATATACTCACATTTCTATCATACATGACTTCGGCCTATGATATATTATAGACTACTAATTTATAATTTATATTCAACAAACTTTTTCATTTTATATATTAAAATATATTACTGTAATACGCATATTTGTGGGTAATTGCTGGGAATGCTGAGAGTTTCTCCAGGGTGAAGTTAGGCACGGCTGCTGTGGCTCCATAGTTCCTCATGGATCAGCCCCAATGACATGAGAAAGTCCATGGGTTTTTACACGCTTTAATGTCATGGTGGATGGTGGATGAATCTGGATGCAACCTCCTGAAACCCAGGGCAGACCTGAGTTAAATAGGGAGGAAAACAATGGGAAGGAGCTGGGGAAGAATGCTTAATTGGCTCCACCCTCTGTCCTTCAGGTATCTCATTAGTATGTAAATCTCTCTAGGGCCTGAGGCCTGTTCCTCATGACTGATGGCCATAGACCTCTCTGTGAGAGGGGCTGTGGAGAAGGTTGAAGCTAAATGAAAAGTACCAGGGCCCAGGAGCAGAGCCAAACTCCTGCTGTCCAATAATGGTCCAGGGTTACAAGCTATGCTCCACGAAGCACCAAGCTGCTTCTCACAGCCCACCACACCACCACCACACACATATTTATGTTTTTATAGTGGTTAGGTACACATGTTTCATGAATCCAGGAGAAATCACTGAATCCTCTAGCACTAGACTTACAGCTCCACTATTTAATTTATCTTAATATGCATACTACTGGAATTAGACTATTTATATAGAAAATATGTTCTCAATAGTAGAGAAAGCAAAGAACCATTTCTTTGATTCAAGCCAGAATGTTCACTTTAAAATTCATGCTGAAACATTATCTTTAATATGATAAGAATTAAAGTGTAGAGCCAAGCATTAGGCAGTGTTCTGAAAATTCCTTAGATGAAGGATAGGAAAGGCAGTGGGAGCCAGAGTCGTCAAGGACACTAGGACAACATAAACTGTAGTATCAACTAAGGGATTATAGAGAGTGCTGTGGCAATTAGAGAGCCTTCATGGGTATGTACTAAGTATGCTGCATATATTAAATTTGTTAAGTTTGGTGTTTTTTGTCTGACTCCTATCACTGGGAAAGGGGGTATCTTTGCTTCTTTTTCCTACTCATGGGATCTATTTCCTCCTTCTGCTGGATTACCTTGTCTATCTTTATGATATGAGATATAAGCCTAGTCTTATTGTATCTTGATTTCCCAAGTTCAGATGATATCTCTGAAAGGTCTGCTCTTCTTTGAAGAGAAACAGAGGAGCAGTGGATCTGGGAGAGAAGCAGGGTGTGAGTGGGGGGAGAGAAGCGGGGATGCTGTGGGATGTGTTATATGAGAAAGAAATAATTAAATAAATTAATAAATTAGTCTAAAAAGTTCAATCAAGAGTGATTATTTAGTTATGAGGAATTTAACCCCTTAAATGTGGTTAAATAACTATAAGCAGGAATTGTAGTAACATATCATTATTTGCTTCTTTATCTTGGTATCATTATTTATCTTTGCTTCATTATTTGCTATCATTATCTTGCCTTCCTCATGTAAAGACACAGTGCTTAGTCCTTTTAAATAATATTGCAGAAGTTCCCATACTCAAGCAGAGAGAGTGCTTCATTAAGACCACGAACATGCTACCACTTTTATTTTAGAATCTCAGCTACTAACAGTGAGAAATGTATTTGTACATCTTATAAAGCACCAAATCTGAGGTGTTTAGATATAGTGCCATTAAAGCAGAAATATATCCATGACCATAGCCTCTAAGAATATTAGTAATATTTTATGACATATTAACAATAGTTTAACCATAATAATTTATATGCAATTTTATATATTTAAAATCCCTCAATATTTTTATGATTTTCAAAGTGGTCACTCAGTATTTTAAAGTTATTGTGTGGGGTTTTATTACATGATCAAATGTCATTTATAAGTAAAACTAAATATTTTGTAATGTAGATGTAATTTGTTTTAGTAGTGATCAGAACAATTTTTAGGTTTTTTTAAAACTTATTTATCAGTGAATATATATATAATATATATCATATATATATATGATATATATAATGATAGAAATTTAAGCTATAAATAAATAGTAAAGAAAAAATATTTAAAATATTAAGGAGTTTAAGATTGCTAGGAAAATCTCTTCCTTAGTAAACAGGACAAAATGGTGCTGACATTTTGCACATACCAAAGCCAATCTGTCAGGCTTTATTTGACGTGTTTAGAGGTGGCTTTCTGGCTTGGACTGAAATATAGCCTTCTAAACTCTTCTTTGAAGTTCTAGTCTCAAGTGAATCATTACTTAGCCAAAAGGTACATCATCAAGTAATTAAGGATAAAAGATATTTAAAAAGTGTTTTCCCAATAAGATGATTATCCTTATGAGACAGGACACAAGAGAACTGGACATATATGACTTCAGACTCTTAGCTTCCAGAGCTATGCAAAAATAAATGTCTATGTTGAAACCCACACATTATGGTATAATGGTGGAACAGTTTGAATTTGCTAAGACAGATATATACAAGATGCTCTTCACATCTCCCATTCAGAGCATAATTGTCATTTATTTAGGGAACTATATTTGTACCTTTGTGCTAGCCTTTAAATTTCATATTGTATTGCAATGGTGTAGATGAGGTTTTTAAACAAACGAGTTTTTGTTATCTTGAAAAATTCATAACTCATAGCAGTACAAAAAGAAAATGAAGTGTTTCTGAGTGTAGGACATAGGTGCATTTTCTGGTAATGGCTTTTAGGCTTTTTTTCCTCACATCATTGTAAAGAGCCAACATAGGACAGGATAATAACTAGCATGTGATCTTCCTGATATGAGTCTGCTTTGGATTAATGAATAATCCATGATGGATTTGTTCCCACAGTCAAGGCCCAGGAGAAAATCATTTTAGGAAAGATTCATGTATTAATATGCTTCTCTTGTTATTATTAAACATATGTAACAATTACTAGGCATTACCCCACCATTATATATATATAGATATAGATATAGATATATTCTTAATTCTTAATGATGATACTATAAATATTCCTCAATTTATAGTAATTATTAAGCTCTTTTAATAACATTGCTATTGAACACTTTCTGATAGTCAAATATGCAATGAGAACATTGTCACATCTCCAAGTACCACGACTTATTTGCTTCTTAGTAAATCAACATTCTACTACTCAGAGCACATTTCAATAGGTTGTTAAACTATTAACCAAAGGACATAAAACAGGAATGGTGATTTATTGTAAGTGCTAGGGCAGAAGATAATATAGTGACTGGGATTATCTGCACAAAACTTCACTAATAACTTACTTTGGGTTTTTGGCTCTACTTAAACCTGTGGAGCTGTGACAGGTGATGAATGCTTAGCCAGATATTTACTACTAATGGATATGCATGTAAACATTCTCTGTTGTAAACCTGTTATTTGATTTATAGTTTTAATTTGTGTGTAAACTTGTGCTGAACATTTTACCATGTAATCATGTACTCTGAAAGATATATAAGTTCTGAGGACAAAGAGAAGAGAATCCTCTCTCTCTCTCTCTCTCTCTCTCTCTCTCTCTCTCTCTCTCATTCTTTTTATACTCACTTTTCTTAGCATTACTATTCTCCCTATCCCCCTCTTCTTAGCACTCCTTATTTTGCTTTTCTGATCATTTTGATTTTTCCCTTATTCTTAGAGAGCGTTCATAAGAAACATTTACAATTTAGAAATAAATGCTAAATGCTAAAATCAATTTTCAAAGTGTCCAGTTTTCTTCCTGAGACTTCAAATAGCAGGCTGAAAGTTAGAGCTGAGCAATTCCAGTGGTAGAGTTAGAACAAAGCCTATGTTAGTTATTCTCCTGCTGTTTTAGAATGAGGCGATAAATGCCAGAGATGGTAGTTTTCTGGCCCCAGAAGAACACAGAAGAAAGATCACCTACAGTAGAATAGTAACATAGATTTAGGTAAGAAAACAATTTATTAGTATAGCAATCCTAAGTATCTCATAAGTCAAAGACTTACCCTCAACTGATGTTCTTCATTCTTTGCTGCCTCAAGGGGAACCAAGAACAGAAAGAAAACACTAATGGGGCTGATGCCCTGCTCATATGAGTTTAAAATGTATCAAATTTCAAATACAGAATAAAATATGATTACTGAATATAAAATACAGAATATTCATATGTGTGTGTGTGTGAAAAATAGCAAATACCATTTGATACACCATGATATACTAACATTAACATAGCCTAGTGTTAACAGGCATCTTTGTGAACCTAAATTGCCAATGTTTCTAAAACTACAAATGTTACTATTGCTTCTAATATTGCATTAGATAAAATATTTGTTTGAAAAGTATTAATCTAAAATTTTATGACATAAATTAAAGGCATTTAAATTTTACGTGTTTCAAAGAACAAATTATTTATAAAACACCAACGATACAACGAATTAATGTTGAATTTCTTAGTTTTACAAAACAACTATGAAAAAAGTGTTCAATTATATTTAGCTTTTCATATTGAGGATTAAACTTTTCCAATTACAAAAGAAGAAAAATCTCTTACAGAAACAAATTCTTATCAGAACTTAACAGAATGGAATGTGTTCTTTCTTTTGCTCATTATAATTTGTCAGACTTTTATAATACATTGTCTGATGAAATTGTATTCCTATGACAGAAATATTCATTTATTAAATAGAGGTCAAAGATGTATAAACTCATTATTTCAAATTGCTGTTATAAGTTTGGATGTTTTTGTGAATCTTAGAAAAAAAAAGTATAAGTATTAAAATAAAATTATGTTTAAAATAACCTCAGGGAACTACCTTGTCATGCAATCTCTTGTACAGTAGTTATAAAGTTAATTTGTAGGTTTAGAAACCTGGAGACACTTAAATATATTAATAAATGAATTCCACAATGAAACATAGTTCACATGAATTCAGAATAGAAATAATTGAAGGCTGATATAAGGTGGAATAACTGTCATCCTCTAGCTAAACAAGTGGAGAGGAAGCTAGTGCTCTGATGGTAAGGTACTCTCACAAAATCAATTTCTTCATATGGAACCTGAAAATCATTTATAACAGGTTAACAACAAATATAGCATGTCACCTTTTCACCTATACATTCATTAGTGCTTTGGGACTTTGATATGGGAAAGAAACAATAGGTTTATAATGAAATAAACATGGGAAATACATAAATCAAAAATCAAGTTGACTCTCATTACTCTGGTCCTGTAGACTTTCTGCTGCTGTGGCTATAATTTAAGCATTTTCATTCGTCCATGTTTGAAAAAACAACTATACCTATTCCTCTGTCCCATGTGGAAAAAACAAAGAAATCTGTGCAAGAAGTAGCACCATGTGCTCACAGGACGGTAATTACTGGCTAGATACTGAGCCAAAAAGGTGAGTATGAGACATTAATCTTTTACTTCCTTTAATCGCTGTGCAGATAGTGTTTTGTTCAGAAAGACTTCACCTATGCCAATGAGTTTAAAGTGATCTATGTCCATTGAGGCATGTCCCTTGAATCCCTAATTTTTTATCATGCTTTCATCATGATGGGTGTTGGACTATTTCAAAACTATTTGCAATTAATGAGATGATTATATAGTTATTGTCTTTCACTTTGTATGGTAATTTGTGTTTATTAGTTTACATATGTTGTATCATCTCTGAGTCTCTGTCATGAAGCCTACTTGATCATGTTGTATGAACTTTTTGATGTGTTCTTGGATCAATATGCAAATATTTTATGGAGTGTTTTCACATCTATATTCATTGGGAAAGTTGATCTGTAATTCTGTTTAATTTTTAGATTTTCTTACTATTTTGTGGACTTATTTGAAGAGTATCAGCATTATCTCTTCATTCAAAGTTTCATACAATTCTACTCTGAAACCATCTGGCCCTTGGCCTTTATTTCATTTGGGAGACTCATAAGACTACTAGGGATAATAGTCTGTTTAAATTGCTTATCTATTTTTGATTTAACTTAGGAAAGTGATATGTACTATGGACATAATCAATTTCTTTAGATTTTCATATTTGTTGGAATACAGGTTTTTACAGAGTATCATTATCAGAGTTTTATCATTATCCTCTAAATTCCCTTTCAGTTGCAATGTCCCTCTCTTCATCTCTAATTTTAATAGAATAATTTGTCTTATAGTTGATTTGGAAAAGGGTCTATAAATCACCTGTCAATTGTATTAATTTTCTCAATGAACCAACTCATAGTTTCATTGATGCTTTTTATTGTTTTTAGATTGATTGTTGGGTTCTATTTTACTGGTTTCAGCTCTGAGTTTGATTATTACTTTTTATCTTTATTTGGCATAAGATTTCCTTTTTTGTTTTTTTCTATAGCTTTTTGGTGTTCTCTTATGTGACGGCTATGGGATCGCTCCAATTTTCAATGTAGGTAATTAGTGCTCTGAGCTTGCATTTAGAACCATATTCAATCTGTACCATTTGTTTGAGTGTAGTGAATGTTCATTTTTATTTATTTTAGGAAGCATCCCACTTCTTTTGTTACTTGATGTTTTATTTACATTTCAAATGTTATCCACTTTTCTGGTCAACCCCCTTAAAAAAACCCTCCTATCCCATCCCTTCTTCCCCTCTTTTATGAGGGTATTTCCCCACCCACCTACCCATTCCCTCATCCCCACCCTGGCCTTCTCCTATACTGGGATATCGAACAGTCATAGGATCAAAAGCTTCTCCTCCTATTAATGCCAAACAAGGCCATCCTCTGCTACATATGCAGCTGGAGCCATGACTCCCTCGATATGTACTCTTTGGTTGATGCTTTAGTACCTGGGAGCTCTTGGACCTCTAACTGGTTGATGTTGCTGTTCTTCCTTTGGGGTTTCAAACCCCTTCAGCTCCTTCAGTGCTTTTACTAACTCCTCCATTTGGGAACCCCATGGTCAGTCTAATGGTTGACTGCTAGCATCTACTTCTTTACTTGTCAGGCTCTGGCAGAACCTCTCAGGAGAGACCTGTATCAGGCTTCTATCAGAATGCACTTATTGGCAACCACAATAGTATCTGGGTTTGGTGATTGTATATAGGATGGATGCCCAGGTCGGACAGTCTCTGGATGGCCTTTCTTTCAGTCTCTGTTGCACACTTTGTGTATTTTCCTCCCTGTGATTATTTTGTTCCTCCTTCTAATAAGGATTGAAGCATCCACTCTTTGGTCTTTCTTCTTGAGCTTAATGTGGTCTCTGAATTGTATTTTGGGTATTCCAAGCTTTTGGGCTAATATACACTTATCAAGGAGTGAATACCATATGTGACTTTTGTGCCTGGGTTACTTAACTCAAGATGACATTTACTAGTTCCATCCATTTGCCTGCAAATGTCATGAAGTCAATGTTTTAATAGCAGAGTAGTACTCTATTGTGTAAATGTACCATTCCTCTGTTGAAGAACACCTGGGTTTTTTCTAGCTTCTGTCTATTACAAACAAGGCTGCTATAAACATAGTGGATCATGTGTCCTTGTTATAAGCTGGAGCATCTTTTGGGTATATGCCCAGAACTGGTATATCTGGGTTCTAAGGTAAAACTATGTCCAATTTTCTGAGAAACTGCCAGACTGATTTCCACAGTGGTTGTACCAGCTTGCAATCTCACCAACAATGGAGGAGTGTTCTTCTTTCTCCACATCCTTGCCAGCATCTACTGTCACCTGAGATTTTGATCTTAGCCGTTCTGACTGGTGTGACGAGGAATCTCAGGGTTGTTTTGATGTGCATTTCCCTGATGACTAAGGATGCTGAACATTTCTTTTGGTGCTACTTGGCCATTCAATATTTTTCAATTGAAAATTCTTTGTTTAGCTCTATACCCCATTTTTTAATAGAGTTATTTGGTTCTCTGGAGTCTAACCTCTTGAGTTACTTGTATATTTTGTATATTAGCCCTCTGTCAGATGTAAGATTGGTAAAGGTCTTTTCCCAATCTGTTTGTTGCCATGTTGTCTTATTGACAGTTTCCCTTTGCCTTACAGAAGCTTTGCAATTTCATGAAGTCCGATTTGTGGATTGTTGATTTTAGAGCATAAGCCATTGGTGTTCTGTTCTGGAAAATTTCCCCTGTGCCCATGTACTTGAGGCTCTTCTGCACTTTCTCCTAAACTAGTTTCAGTGTATCTGGTTTTATGTGAAGTACTTGATCCACTTGGACTTGAGCTTTGTACAAGGAGATAAGAATGGATTCATTTTGCATTCTTCTACATGCTGACTGCCAGTTGAACCAGTACCACTTGTTCAAAATGCTGTCTTTTTTCCCACTGGATGGTTTTAGCTCCCTTGTCTAAGATCAAGTGACCATAGGTGTGGGGGTTCATTTCTGTCTCCTCAATTCTATTCCATTGATCTACCTGGCTGTCTTTGTACCTATACCATAATGTTTCTATCACTATTTATTACTATTGCTCTGTAAAACAGTTTGAGGTCAGGCATGGTGATTCTCCCAGAAGTTTTTGTTTGTTTGTTTCTTTGTTTTTTGTTTTGTTTTGTTGAGAATAGTTTTTGCTGTCCTGTTTTTTGTTTTTATTCCAAAATGTATTTGCAAATTGTTCTTTCTAACTTTATGAAAAATTGAGTTGGAATTTTGATGGAGATTGCATTTAATCTGTAGATTGCTTTTGGCAAGACAGCCACTTTTTCTACATAAGTTTTGACCAATCCATGAGCATGGGAGATCTTTCCATCTTCTAAGATCTTCCATTTCTTTCTTCAGAGACTTGAGGTTCTTGTCATACAGACTTTTCACTTGCTTGGTTAGAGTCACACTAAGGTATTTTATATTATTTGTGAGTATTGTGAAGGGTGTTGTTTCCCTAAATTTTTTCTCAGCCTGTTGATCCTTTGAGTAGCAAAAGGCTACTTATTTGTTTGAGTTAATTTTGTATCCAGCCACTTTGCTGAAGTTGATTATCAGGTTTAGGAGTTCTCTGTTGGAATTTTTGGAGTCACTTAAATTTACTGTCATATCATCTGCAAATACTGATATTTTTACTTCTTTCTTTCCAATTCATATCCCTTTGACCTATGTTGTTGTCTAATTGTTCTGGTTAGGAATTCAAGTACTATATTGGACAGGTAGGAGAGAGCACTAAAGAAGCTGCAGAAGAAGCATCAACAGCTGAGGAGGCGGAGGCAATTCTCCATCCCTGCTTGTGCCCTTTCCCCTTTGCTTGAACTCTCCCACCTGGCTAGGCCAGCCTCAGCCCATTGACTGACAAAACTCAAGATGAATTGGTGCAGCCAAAATGAATGTTAAAAACTTAAAAGTGACTAAAACATGTCTAATACCCCAAACCCTTAACCCAGACACTTATTCTGATATTCAACTCTTCCTTGCAGGTGAACTCATCCAGACAATAGAAATAGTAATTGATGTTTATTAGTATTACTTGGTCATGTACAGATGTTTTGACTAAGTGTGCATCTACCGATGCTTTCCAAATTGAAAACACATTGTTATATACTTAAATACTCATTCTGCTTCAGCTATACCTATATAATGGAAAAGAAGACAAAGGAGTTTTAATGTGGATTTTGGATTTCAACAATGACACTATCACAACCATCACTACCAACACCACCTCTTAATGAACTACACCTACTTTCATTCCAGTTTTGATCTGAAACAGGGTGTCTAGCTAATGGCCATAGGTACATCATCCCTTGTCAGGAGAGATAAAAACTTTAAACATCTAATTAAATATGTAGATCAGGATCTAGAGATCATTGAGAATTCTATTTCCCATATAGATTCACTCACAAAGTGCTTCTAAAGAATAAGAGAATTTAGACATTCAATTACCATGTATGAAACAGCTGGAACTATAGATGGCCTTGGAGGATAAAAGCTTGTTTTGATTTTAATTCACCACAAATCCTCCTCCTCCTCTTCCTCCTCCTCCTCCTCCTCATCATCATCTTTGTCATCCTGCCATGGCTAGGGAAATCTCAATACAAGATATTAATTAAATAATTGAAAATTGGTACCAGTCTCTGCTCACCTGGTTTATCTAACCATCTCTGCCATCTGCACTGCCCGAGCCCTTAATTCTTATTCTGATTGGAATAAGAGTGGAACCCTACATCTTAAATTGTATGAAAATTATGCAAAGCAAAGTATTAATTCAGTCATGTTAATCCTCCTTCGAAATAACTACACCTCTTTAGAGCCAGAATTGTCTATGATTTGATTCATTTTTCTAGGATTAGTACTGGAATAGAAAAGAGCCAATGGTCCTCTGTCTTTGTTCCTTCTGTAGCTATCCTTTTTCTTTTTTCTTTCATATTTTATTTACATTTCAGATGCCATCCCCTTTCCTCATTTCCCCACCCTAGAAAACCTCTATCCCATGACCCTTTTCCTTTTTGCTTTTATACATTTTTTAAAATGTTAATCAAAGGCTTTATAAGTTTGGTAATGCTCAATCAGAAGTGTAAACCAATACCCAACCTAGATATAAAAACTATCTTTGACTGGTGGAGACACATGAACATCTGCCTCCATGACCCCCATCCCCTTTCTCTCTCTTTCTCTCTCATCACCTAGCTTCACCCTTCCTGTTAAATAAAACTTTTCTCTCAAAATGCAATTAGAGCATAATTATTCCTAATTGTACCAGTGAGGTACAAGATAGTCCTAATACCCAGTCCATCATTTTGTTGACTAACCAGAACCTCTGTCATCTCTCCTAACTAAAACACTTAGTTCTGAATCTGGCTTTTTCCTTGGCTTTAGAATGAATGCCAGCTGAAAACCATCCACTCAGATCTTTTCTCTCAAAGTAAATAGCCAGGATTGGCTATGAGACTATAGGTCTTCAACCCATCAGAAATCCAGAATGACTGAGTTAACTGAAAGTATGGAAAGCACTAAGCATAGCTTCTAAAACTTAGTCAATATATAGAGACCGCTGAACACCTGGAAAGCCCCTATACTACTGAACGTTGGAGCATCTGATCTTCAGCCTTCTGGCCCAGAATCATCTGAAGCTATCTTACATCTGAGTCAGAGCTGACCTCTTACTTACAGCCTCTTCTCATGAAAGTCCCTTTAAATATTAAGTTTTTCCAGGAATTTGAAGTCAAGAATTTCCAGCTAGCTGCCACTTTTTTTTTTATTATACTGTTTCCTTGCTCTACTTCCCCTGAAACTGCCAATCAGAATTTGGCTTTTGCCTTTAAAAACTCCCTGCAGAAATATTCAGAGCTGCTCTGTGAGAGCTATTTCACTCCAGGCAGTTGCCAGATGGCTTAATGAAGACTCTTAAATTCAGACTCTGGTTTTCTGAAATGGTCCCTGAGTCTTTAACACATAACATAGTTTTGATGAGTTTGGTTTTACAAAGTATGTATGGGAAACATAAAGAAGTCATTGCATATTACATAAGTAGCCCATGCTCAAACCAAGTTCAAAAATACTGATTTGGGGATCACTGTTTACAAGGGATAAAATTACAAATAAGTATATTATATCTTAAAGAATCATAACTATTATTATAAAAGAGAAATAAATGATATAAGTTTTGTTATTTGCTTTACTTATTGTTTATAAATCTATTCAAATTCGGCAGTTAATATTCTTTATTCATTCTAAAAAGTGAAAGAAAAATTTATTATGCTTACTGCTCTAATCACCTTTTATAAAATGTATTACTGAAATGCATGCACTTTCTCATTCTTTTTACTGATAACACTTAGAAGTTGTATAACAAGCAAAACATTATAAAGTCGAAATTTTACTATTTTGATTATTTCTTATTATTAAATATCAATTTATTAAATATAATTGCAAATATAAACAAATATTCAAAATTTATCTCAAAAATGCAATTTTAATAAGCTTTTAATAATTGTAAAATATATTTTAGCTCTTTTATCCACTGACATAATTTTTGGCACCTTAAGTTGTTTTTATCTTTAAGCATGTTTGAAATATATATGTATTCATTTATCATCTGTTTAAACATATATATATGTATATATAATATATATATGTACATGTATATATATATTCATCTTTCATTATTTTTAATAATTACTATTTATACATTTCACTTTCTATTGCTGTAGATAACAGTATAATGCTATTTTTAAGTGAAATTATAAACACACAACTAATCCTGAAAAATCAATTCTTAGAGATTTATTTCTTTGACTAACATAAAATTAATTCTGTAAAGGTGACATAGTATCACCTCAATATGTAAATTGAAATGAGTTAAAATTTCAAATTTAAGATTTTAACAGAAAAACTATATTTCCATTAGTAAATATTTGGACAATTAAGCTAAGTAACCTCATCCCTGCTGAATAAGACAGTTTCTTGAGAATTTCTGTATTAAAAATGCTATAACATATTTTATTAGCAAAGAAACTTCCTTGTGGAAGTAAAGTGGAGTGAACTGGAAAGGGATGGGTGGAATCTACTCTTGAGTAACTATCTTTCCACAGCAATTACCTGGGAAATTCATGCACATATAGTCTTATTTTCTACATTGGTAATCAAGAGTTTCCTATATTTTAATAAAGTTGTAGTAATGTTGCCTCTTACACATAAAGTTGTCTGAAAGATGAGTGGCAGCCTGAAGTTCATGTGGTGGCTTTTGGGGCTTTTTTAAAAATTTGAAATGTAAAGTCCTATTTGCCTGTCTGCCTTTCTTTCTTTCTTTCTTTCTTTCTTTCTTTCTTTCTTTCTTCCTTCCTTCCTTCCTTCCTTCCTTCCTTCCTTCCTTCCTTTCTCCCTTTCTTTCTTTCTTTCTTTCTTTCTTTCTTTCTTTCTTTCTTTCTTTCTTTCTTTCTTTCTTCTTTCTTTCCTTCTCTCATTCATTCTTTCTTTCTTTTGTTCTTTCTTTGTTCATTTTTCTTTCCATCTCTCAGTCTTACCCTTCTTTTCTTCCTTCCTTCCTTCCTTCCTTCCTTCCTTCCTTCCATAGGCTTTACAAACTACTTTTCATGAACAAGATTCAACTTAAGTGTTGAGCATGAAAGAAGCACATCCTAAAAACACCACCAAAGTAGATATTTAACTTCCATATTTTAAGATTGATTTTTTGTTGAGTATATTTTTCATACATAATACTCTGTCATGGTTTACTTTCCTTTGTTTCCCTTCACATCTCCTCATATTTCCAAACATCCATTTACAAAAAGTATGTCTGCCTGTCTTTAGAAAAAAATCAGATAGAAAATAAATGAATAAAAAAAGAAAAAAGGAGAAACATACACATATATATATATACATAAACAGAGACATATATTTATACCAACACTATACACACACACACACACACACACACACTATAAAAATAAAATCAGAAACATTATGTAAAAAAAAGATAGCAAGATATGACCAAATGGGTAAAGCCACCAGCCACTAAGTATGACAACATAATTCATCATGCATGGTGAAAGGACAGAAGCAACAAATACCAGCAAGTTTCTTCTAATCTTTCTGTGTACACTGTAGCATATGAACAGACAGACTTAAACACTCTCTGCCTTCACACACAGTTACTGACACACATGCACACATAATCAGAAAACTAATTTGATTTATTTTCTCTTTAGTTTCGAAACAGTTATCATTTTGATATACTCAACAAAGTGTATTTTCTGTTTTTTCCCTCATTTACTAAAAATAATATAAGGAAATTTATTTTCTAGTATTTTTAGAAAAAAGAATTACTTAAAATTAACATATTAACTGGTTACTCATATTTTAATGCTGACATTTAGGCAAGTATGGAAGAAAACAATGTGGTAAACCATACAGAAAGCATAAACAGTAGCTTCTTTCTATTCATGATTTTCACATCTTTGTGTAGATATTATTCCATGTTTTTAGAATATACCTGTACTGCTACTAGGATTATTGTACTGGAATCTTTAGATTATTACATAGTTTTCAATATTATTTATAAATGTACATATACAAATTGGAGGAAAAAGAATATTATTTGATCTTATAATGTTCTATACTATAGAAGAAAATATAGTAAATGTACAGAAATAAATGAGTAGATAAAATAAAGAGAATGTTAAATTATATACAAAAAATCCAACTGAGTTTCGTTAAATAAGCAAAGATAACATGAAACAGAAGCCATTTGCTTTACAAGTGACTACCAAAAAAATAAGCACACATACATACAGACACAGAAATCTACCTCACATATTAAACATTTCAGAAAATTAGCTTAAATAGAATATACCTTTAAATAAATCACATATATATTAACAATCCTAAATGATAACATAAGTGAGCAACCTATATGACTTTGAGGAAAATCAAATGTGTAATTTATGAAATAAATAATGGATTGATAAACTGTACTTTAGTAAAATTAAAATTCCTTTTCAAAACAAATGTAAGTATGGGAAAACAAGCCATGGATTAAGACAAAACAATTTATGAAAGCTATATAACATTAATATGTAATATATGCTAATATTGGTGAAAATAATTTGAGGAACATGAATAAAATATTGAAACAGATAATTTCCTAAAAGAATTATTCATGACAAATATAATGAATACTTGCTTAGCACAAGATGAAACTAAACGTATAAGCACTAAACTATATTTGAACAGCCAGTGCCCCAATCTATGACAATTGCATAAGATATTGAGGACAGAGAAAACAACAGAGATCAGATATATGATATACATTAAAGATAATGTAAATATACATTTTTAAAATGAATATATTTATTTATAAACAAACATTTACATAGATTTAATATATAATTCAGAAATTGAGAATAATGATTATTATCAAATGACTTAAAAACTTAAGTCTGTACAAAAGTTTATTCAAGAAGGTCCTATCATGACACAGTTCTTATACATATTTACTTGTTTTTTTAATATTATACTTTTTCTATATTTTATTTACATTTCAGATGCCATCCCTTTTCCCCATTTCCCCACCCTAGAAAACCTCTATCCCATGATCCTTTTCCTTTTTGCTTTTATACATTTTTTAAAATGTTAATCAAAGGCTTTATAAGTTTGGTAATGCTCAATCAGAAGTGTAAACCAATACCCAACCTAGATATAAAAACTATCTTTGACTGGTGGAGACACGTGAACATCTGCCTCCATGAGCCCCCCTCTTTCTCTCTCTTTCTCTCTCTCATCACCTAGCGTCACCCTTCCTGTTAAAATAAAACTTTTCTCTCAAAATGCAATTAGAGCATAATTATTCCTAATTGTACCAGTGAGGTACAAGATAGTCCTAATACCCAGTCCATCATTTTGTTGACTAACCAGAACCTCTGTCATCTCTCCTAACTAAAACACTTAGTTCTGAATCTGGCTTTTTCCTTGGCTTTAGAATGAATGCCAGCTGAAAACCATCCATTCAGATCTTTTCTCTCAAAGTAAATAGCCAGGATTGGCTATGAGACTATAGGTCTTCAACCCATCAGAAATCCAGGATGACTGAGTTAACTGAAATTATGGGAAGCACTAAGCATAGCTTCTAAAACTTATCCAATTTATAGAGACTGCTGAACACCTGGAAAGCCCCTATACTACCGAACGTTGGAGCATCTGATCTTCAGCCTTCTTATATGCTTTTTAAATATTATAACTGGATCCTCAGGTAATGCTATGTCCAGTTTTCTGAGGAACCGCCAGACTGATTTCCAGAGTGGTTGTACCAACTTGCAATCCCAACAATGGAGGAGTGTTTCTCTTTCTCAGCATCCTCGCCAGCATCTACTATCACCTGGGTTTTTGATCTTAGCCATTCGGGTTGGTGTGAGGTGGTATCTCAGGGTTGTTTTGATTTGCATTTCCTTGATGACTAAGGATGTTGAGCATTTCTTAAGGTGCTTCTCAGCCATTCGAGTTTCCTCTGTTGAGAATTCTTTGTTTAGCTCTTACATGGCTTATTACAGAAGCTTAGTATATTTACTCACAATTTTAAATTACTATTATGATACAAAAATATGTACTTAATTTTTACTAAATACATTTATTAATCATTAGTTTAATCATCTTACTAATATTTCTGTAAGCTTTCAACATAATAGTTAGTTTTAATTTTATTTTAATTAAAAGCAAATATAGTCAGGCAGTTCTTATGGGCAGTTATTGCTCATCCTTTACCCCATAATTATCACTGAAACTATTTTATTGAAAGAGAAATAGAAATGAAAAAGCAAGGAATAATGTTCCAAGTGTATATTTTTTTAATTTTACATATATTCCTTAGATGAAAGAAATTCTGTCATTGCACAAATTTCAAATGTATTTTGCACCAAAATATTTTATTCTTGTCCATATATTTGTAGACTGACATCATGTTAGCAACTGCTAACATCTCCTTTGGACTGTGGATGTATAATTTCTAATTACCAACAATTACTTGGAAAAAATCTGGATATTTTCTCATTAATGTTTTCATATATACTTTTATTATAAGTCTTGCTTCTGTGACACCTAATTTTGACTTGGGTAATGCTCTAGCCATATCCCTTAGACATTAACAGTTGAGAAATCCTGGATAAATTCTAATTGCCAGAAAAGTTAAATGACATATATTGTTTACATTTATTTCATGATTTATTAATTTTTTATAGGTATGTATATCTATCAGTGTTAGTATCAAGTGTATAGATGACTATGGAGTCCAGAAAGGATAAAAAATATCTGCCTCCTTCCCTGCTTCTAAGAGGGTGTATTTCCCACACACCCACTCCCAACTCCCAACACTTTAATTTCCCTACCAAAATGTGGGTGCTTCCATTCTTCTTAATAAGAAGAATGAAATACTCATAGAATCATATACATAAACAAAGTGTGGAGCAGAGTCTTAAGGACAGGACATCCAATGACTGCCCCACCTGGGGATCCATCCTATATATTCTTTAGTATTAAATATTTTGTCAAAATTATTTTCACCTTAAAAATAGCCAAGCATATCATCTGGTCAAGGTAGAAGACTACTTAGAAATCATCAATAAATGACATGAAATAATAAACAGTATGCACACAGAAATGTACCCATGTCTTTGTTTGACTGATAAAACAGAAATTAACATTTTAGGCACCTGTTTGTTTGTGAGTCTTAAAAAATGAATACTATAAAAGTCTCACATATTACAATGGCACATGGCACAATATATAATAAAAAGCAATCATTGTATAAATGTGGGTAGATTTTATGTATACCCTTAATATATGAAACAGCTTATAAAATTGTATCATGCTGACACAATTGTAACACTCAACAATTAAGAAGAAAACAGCCCTCTAGAACAATTTTCTCTCTTTATCTCAATTATATATTTGTGTGTGTGTGTGTGTGTGTGTCTGTGTGTGAATATATATATACATATATTTTATATATATATATATATATATATATATATACATATATTTATATATATATATATATATATATATATATATATATATGGAGAGAGAATTAGTGAATGAATTATCTTTTCATAAAAAAGCAACACACATTTTCACAAATTATTTTATTTTAATTTTTTCTATCTTATGGAAAATTCAGTACATGGAATATCTCTAAATACAGAGACAATATAGCATAGATGAGAAATACTACAATATCATCTTTTATATCTTGTACAAATTTAGGTACTAATGGAATTTGTGTTTCCAGAAAGTACTGAAGTTGAAATTATATGTTTTGTACACCTGGCTTTTAGGATAGGAATGAGGGTAAGGGAAAATGAAGACAGATGGTGGTGAAAAGAAGGATATAGGAAGAGGAGACAGGAAATACAGGAAATGAAGTGTGAGAAAAGAAGAGAAGAGAATAGAAGGGATGGAGAGGGGAGGGAAAGGAAGGGAAGGGAAGGGGAGGGGAGGGGAGAGGAGAGGAGGGGAGGAGAGAAGAGCAGAGAGGAGGGTTGGAGAGGAGAGGTAATACAGACTCTAATTGATTCTTTAGTGAGTGGTAGTAAGAATGGAGTTAAATACACATTGGGGATATCTTTTTTTGAGGTGTATTTGGAAGTCCAAAGAGCAATTTGTATGAATTTATGACAAAAAAAATCTTGAAACTGTGAATAAACTTTGAACTATGTGCAAGAAAACTGAAGCTATGGAAGTAGGACAGGAAGGATCTTCCCATATTTCAAAGACAGAGAAACACAGAAATGTGTTTGGCAATGTGTATTGTGTCCTCAATTATTTAAATTTCCAATGGTAGACTAAGATTTTTGGTCACTAATACTATTATTCCCTTGGTTTTTAAACCAAAGTGTTTTTGGTAAGAAGTAGCCTTGTAGCTTCTTCCTAGGATGAGTGTCTTGAAGAATAATTCAGAAGAAAACTTTCAGCAAGTAACATTACAAAGGAATTTTTATGGACTGTGAAATTAGGAAATACATAATGTGAAATTAAGCACAGTGTTTAGAGAAATGAATGGTAGAGAATTTTCTTTCAGCTACTTTATCAGAAGAGAGTTTCTGTGACAATAAATGTAAGAAAAACAATATTTGACAATGTATGAGTAAGAATACTATGATAAATTTAAAGTTTGGAATCTAGTAGCACCCAACTTTTGTGCAGATGATAAAGATGCATACTCATTTGTCAGTAAGTATGAGACTGAAACGAGAGAGACAGTGGTGTTGTATGATCATTCTAGGCAACAACATGAGAAATAACCTAGAGCATATGTATTATTTAGTCAAAGTGAAAGGAAATTTGAATCCATATATTTTTAATACCCTTCAGGTTATTAACTCCTGACTCTAAGAACATTCTGTTACCCTCACTTGAGAGAGCCCTCAGGCAAATGTAGGCACTTTGGCAGCTAGAATTTATCCAGGATTCATCAACTGTTAATGCCTAAGGGATATGGATAGAGCATTATCCAATTCAAAAATAGGTGTCACAGAAGCAAGGCTTATAAGCTATAGGTTAAAATACAAACTGACACTTAAAATTGTAAAGGCAGTAATACATATGAATATATGCATTATGCATATATGTCATGTTTATGTGCATTATCTTGTAGAGGTATATGTATCTATATATACTTCTGTCTCAGTTGAACCAGCCACAAGAATTCAGAAAAAATCTAGAAAGTGTGAGCTAATTGAGAAGTAAGATTCTGAGACTACATTACATCTGTCAAATAAAAGCAGCACATACACTATAGAGCAGTAGAAGCTTGGAGTTTTAAATCTGTATAGAAGCCATCATAATTTGTTATTTTGTATATTTATTACTTTTAAATGAATTATATATATACTATTTGTACCTGATATAAATATAAATACATATAAATATAAATAAATATAAACATTAATAAATAGAAGTAATATAAATATATACCTGATAGTGAGTATTCAGACATTTGGATTAGCTCTATGTTATGTTTATTTACTTGGGGTAAACTCTGGCTTGAATAAAAAAATATTTGACATAGTCTCAGGTATTTGAGTTCGTTGCCTCTAGGCATCATGTTAAGTGGAGGTAATGGGGTGATGAAGCCTAGCTGAAGGAGTCATATCACTGAACACATGATTTGAACATATGTAGTCTTACACAACTCCCAGTTAACACTTTGCTTCATGGTTTTATTTGATAATTGTATCTCTCAGCTTTCTACTACAACTATCTGCCCCTATCCTTCCACTGCCCTTACTGACTACTCTTCTGAAGCCATGAGACAAAAATATTTTTTTCATGAGTTTTTTCTCAGATGTTTTACTAAAGGAACAAAAAATAACTAATAAAAGCTATATTCATGTAACTCTTCTAACAATATTTTAAGGTGATCTTGTTAAGTTTTTAAATGTCCTTCCGAATACTGTCTATATTTATAAGTTGCATTCCTAACAGCAATATATGAATGTTCTACATTCTCCTCATCTTCATCTAAATTGTTTAAAATTTGTTTTTCTAATAATTAATAGTATGATATGTAAGTAAAGGGGCTTTTAGCTTGCATTTTCATGAATGTTAATATTTTCCTTATTGTTTTGAATTATTTTATTGATTGAAAGTAGAGTTTTTGTTTACATACTATATCTTGATTATTGTTTCCACTCCCTCTATGCCTCCCAGTTTCTTGTACCTGCCCCTCCCATTCAGATCTACTCCTTTCTGTCTCTCATAAGAAAACAATCAGGCTTGTAAGGAACAAAAACAAAATATAATAACATAAAACAAAAATTATACAGTCAGATTTGTGCAAGAAAAAAACAAATGGAAAAGAGCCAAAGAAAAGACAAAAGAACCATAGAGCCACTCATTCACACACACACACACACACACACACACACACACACACACACACACCATAATAAAACTAATGATTCTTTAAGATGCAATATACTTATTTGTAATTCTATCCCTTGTAAACAGTGTTTTCCAAATCAGTATTTTTGAACTTGGTTTGAGCATGGGCTACTTACGTTTTTCTATTCAGGATTTGTGTTTTCTCTATATGTGAATTTCCATACAGTGTTCTAATCATGTGAACTGGAAATGTCTAACCATTAGATGATTATATCTATCTTTTAAAAAACCTTGTATTTGTATTATTTAAATTTGTACCTCAAATTAAGCCTTTGAATTATCCAACATCTAAGAAATAATAATAATTTAGGGACTAATTTATAGATGTCATAATGCATTCCCTTACACTATGAGTTATATTAATTTGAATTAAAAATATTATAAATGCTGTAGTTAGATCCACTATAAAGTCCCCTAAGCATACATTTCTAGTAAAGACAAAAATTTGAATTTCAAACCCTAACCAAAGTTACTCTGCCCACTTAGTAGGACAAAGCCAGGAAATAAGATAAAAGAGAAGACTTTGATCTTATTTCACTTTGATCAAATATGCCCTCACAGCCATTTTGTTACATGTCCTTGATTTTCTATTTACTGCAGTGTTAGACTTAAGTGTACTTAGCAAGATGTACTGTAATGCACAAACATACCATTCAAAAAATATATAATCTATTGCCAGGTATTAACTAATACTATATCTCTTGATGTATGGCAAAATTCAAGCTAGAATTCAAAACCTGAATCACTTGCTTCATTTACATGACAATATCTTGGATATGAATACCTGTGTTTATTTGACTAATGATACATATGTGCTAGTTATTTTGAGAAATAAATAGTGAGATGGGTCAGTAGGTAAAATGCTTGCTGTGCAAGTGGGATAATCTGATGTAGGACTTCTAGAGTCCACATAAAGCTATATTCATTAATATCTTTCTTAAATCCCAATGATACTGTAGTTAGAGAGAAAATGGAGGAGAAAGTTCTAGGACTCCTGTAATCCTGCACTTCTTGGTTTTAAGTTGACTAACAATATAGAAACTTGTCTAAATTATAATGGATTTTTTTCTAAGATGCCAGCAATAGTGAAATTATAAAAACTTAAAACATTAGAAATTATAGCAATGGATATAATGTAATTGAGATGGTTAAGAACTGTCTATCAAGTATCATTAGTCTTTTTTGTTAGTAACACTTCTCAGATGTGCCTTGTTTCTCATAGTTTGAGACTCATGAGATGTTTCACAAAACTTTTTTATATTTGTGCTTTCTAATGCTTTTTATTGTAGTTAATCCTGCAACATGGTGTATCATTAAAGCTTGTCAGCATGATGTTCCATAACCTGACCTCTTAGTGGTAATATTAACTTTCATTATATAGGTAGAATAGGGTTTGTTAAGTCAGTACAATGTAAAGCTGTATTTTTTTTCATCCCACTGTCCATATTGAAAATGCAAATTAATGTGAAAAATCCTTTTTATAGACACAGAGATGTAGGAAAATATTCTTTTATTTATTTATTTCTATTTTCCAGACTGAGTAACTGTGAAATAACTTGCTTTTTATGGTATTTTTTCTTCTATGTCATTAATTTATTTATTTAATACTTTTACTCCTGCAGAAATTAGTGGTGATTCATTTTGTGCTAATGACATATATATATATATATAATATATATATATTATATATATATAATATATATATAGAGAGATAGATATATAGATATTTATATATATATTACACATTAATTATTTAACTATTTTACTTATGTCTCACAAATAATTTACTTAATTACATTCTATGCCTGAAATTACACAACAAAAATAAAATAAAAAACAACACCAAAACAAACTCAGAGCATTTCCTGATCTTAGATTAAAGGCATGTGTCACCATTGCTTTCTTGGCCTGGAGTTTTCTGGGAGAGCAGCCTGCAACCTGCATGTAAACTAGGCTCTGGAACTTGAGAAACTGAGGCAGCTTCATAGCAGGGCACACGGATTCTGACATGCTTGCCACTGGTCTCTTGGAAGGGGAAAGAGTATGTAACAAAGGTTGGAAACTGGTCGGTGATATATATCTAGAAAAGGCATGGTGAATAGGCCTGGCAACTTGAGACACCCTGTGGGATGGCTGATGGATCCCAGGCACGCTCTGCTTGCATAACCCTTTACCCTTACATACACAAACCCCTCTCCTAACAATGTCTTTCAGGTTGAGGAGTGCAAGGTGTGGGTTGCTGCTTGCCAACCACAAAGTACACACACTGCTACTGTAACCAGTACACATCTTTTCACCCAACCATGTGGTAGCCAAGTCCCTGTTCTGGTACTTCATGTCTCAGCTGAAGAATGTGAAGTAGTCATATTGTGTACTGCAGGTGGGTGATTGAGAAGTCACTCCTGCGTTGAAGAACGTTAGCATCTAGCTGTGCTACAACTCTGGCAGTGGCACACACAATATGTATTGAGAAGACTCGGACCTGTCCACTGCTGGCAGGGTCATACAATGCTACTGCGACATCCATGCCCGACACTGTGCTTGTGAGAACTCCATCCAGATCATAAGGTAGAAGAGATTGCAGCTGGCAGGACTGTTATTCCAGGACTGCAAGATCAAATTCTCATTGCCATATCATGTGTGGTAGCACCAGCACATGAAATGCTTCACCACCAGAGGCCCAAAACCTTCTTCTAGACTGAGATACCCACTGAAGAAAAACTTCAAACTGTGAAAAAAAAAGAATTAAATAATGAGTTTTATCATATCACTGCATTAAATATAATTTGTAATATCATATCAAAATATGTCATTTAATGGGCAGTATTAAACTTTGATATATTCTTGTCATACTGATATGTTGAATTTTTGTTTTCTTTTAAAAATGTATTTATTTATTTTTATTTTATGTGTATTAGTATTTTGCCTGCATGTTGGTCTGTGTAAGGGTGTCAGATGCCCTGGAACTGGAATTAGAGACAGTGGTGGCATGACATATGTGTGCTGTGATTTTAATCTTGGTTTTCTGAAAGAGGAGCTAGTGCTTAAACAGTTGAGCTATCTCTACAGTTCCAATTTCTTTGTTTTATTTAGTTTTCTAAACATATGAGTGATCATTAAAAATATAAACTTTTGACATCCTAAACAAATATACTTTCACTTTCAAGATAATCAAAATATTAATTTATTAAAATTCTAAATATACTTTGGGAATATATACAAATATTATAGACTTTATTAAAATATACAGACACTCTAAAAAGACAAATGGTTTTTTAAATGCTCTGCATTAGTGGTGAATGGCAAATGTAAGCATACTTAGACTTAATTAAAAAATCAGTTAAATATTTATCAACAACTGATTTCCAAAATATATACTGTATTCCTATAATGTCTCCCACTTAGCTTCCTCTTTTAGAGATTTTGGAGTACGTTATGACCTAAATATTTTGGGTAACTTTTTATCTTATGCAAAACCAATTATCACAAATATCACAGCATACTCCTTTCTGTCTTTCATTGTTATCTGCCACTCCCTATCAACATATTATCAAATATTTATCCCATGCTCTACCATAAAATGTCAATCAAATGATATAAATTATTATATGCATTAAAATATCAAGCATATATGAAAAGTTAGTGTGACAAGGTTTGAAATGCAATGAGAACAATAGTTAATACTGGATGAAACTGAGTCAGGAGATGAAGGTGGAAATGAGAAATGGATATACATGTGTGAGACCTTCAAAAAAGACTAAAAGAACTTCACAATAATCACACATTTTGCTATTTAAATCAAGAAAAATTCTTACAGAAGCTAGCCAGTTTCATGAGATCTTGTTCATTACACTTTGAACATAATACCTGGACTATCAATGTTCAGGTCCATAGAATCAACTAAACAGGGCTCAAAGGGGCTGACAGAGACTGAAATAGTGGTCACAGAGCCTGCATGGATCTGTGTATATTGTGTTTTCATAGTTTGATGTTCTTGTGGGTACCCTAACAGTGGGAGATGGGATGTCTCTGAATCTTTTGCCTGCTCTAGCCTACTCTATCACATACTTATATAATGTAAGATGATTATCGTTTATAAATGAACGTGCTTAAGATGATAGATTTTGGAGAGCATATACAATTGTTTAAAAAATGATGGACCCGCTATTTTTTCTCAGTGTGAAATCTTATATTTTGCACTTGTTTTACAAAATTAAAAGATATATTAAATATGCATGAACATTGTTCTGTCTGAAAAACTTTTAAAATTAATTCCTTGAGAATTTCATGCTCTATATTTTGGACATATTCACAAGACCACATAGATTCACCTCCACATCCCTGTATGTCAACTCTATTTCTCTCTCTCTCTCTCTCTCTCTCTCTCTCTCTCTCTCTCTCTCTCTCTCTCTCTCCCTCTCTGTGTGTGTGTGTGTGTATGTGTGGGTATGTTAATGTGTCTCTCTGTCTCTGTCTCCCTGCCTCATGTTTTTCTCTGTCTCAGTCTCTCTTTACTCTTTTCTTTTTCTTCCTTCTCTCCCTTGTTTTCTCTTAAGTATAATTTATATTGCTCTAATTACTGGGGCATGTTTATCCAACTAGAAGCCTCACCCATAAAGAAAATTGTATCTACATCTCCCAGAGGCTAACATTTTCCAGTCGTTTCTCAGCAAGTGGAAAGGTATTCATTTAGTTCCTTGTCTATGCTCTTGACCCTCATTAGAGTTTACTTTTGAAACAGAAGATGATTGACAACTAAGATCCAAAATTGGTCAAGGGACAAAGAATTATAGAAATAATAGGATTCAGCTTGCAACAAAAAATCTACAAAACTAACTCTACTTTATTCTAGATACTATTTCAGATAGGAAACAGAAAGATTATAAAAGCCATCAGTGTTAGATAACTACAGCAATTCAGCATTCTCTACATAGAAAAGTTCATCTTATGTACTCATAGGAGGTCTGATACAACATATAACATTTTGATTATTTTCTGTATCTTGAAAACTGAGAAAATATACAGCATATTTGTACCTCAAAATTGTGCAAGAAGAAAATTTTAAATACAGTTTAAAATGTTCAATTACTGTTTCAGGACCATGTACTATGGCTTTGTGTGAGTTAGAGGTCTCTGTTAAAATTATGCACATTTTTAGAGTTAAACATTTTCAAATGTGATGCATATAGTGGAAAATGTCTTAGCAGGCATAGGAATCAATTGTCTTTTGGAAGGTTGTTCTGCATATTAAATCAGCAGCATTAGAGAAAAGGACAAGTGGGATCAGGAGTGTCAGGCTGAAGATAATGAAGTGGTGCTCCGCTTTTCATCTTTGCAAATTATTTTTAGAAAGAAGGCAACTGAATGAATAAAGAATAATCCAATTGAGACTGGATTTTCTTGTCAAAATACAAAGAAAATTGTCAAAACTGATAGGTCAAAGTGAATGATATCATACCCTTCTAACTAACAATTATGTGTTTGGGACTACAAGTCTAAAAGAAAAGTTGATATGCTCTAGTACTGGAAAATAATATATGTTGCAAGAACAAATGACTAAGTGTCAAATATTGCAAATAATTTTTTTATAGTTATGTAAATTTAGCATGTTCATTCGATAACCTAAACATTTGTTGAAATAATTATTTCATTAAAAACCTCTGCATTGATAAATATCTTTTTATATTAAATCTGAGTATGTAACATTTTTCATAATTTAACTTATTTTTCTAATTATTCTATATTTAAAATAATTAGTAAACATAAAATATAATATTGTATTTTATCTTAGTAAATGTGTAGTATGTGGGAAATTATGAAATAAAATATATATATTTATTATTTTCAATATTTAACCTTGTTTTTGATATAGGCAGGCTATATTTTTATGATTAAAATTTAACTTTATTTACTGGAACTAATGGTGATAAATATAATTATAATCCTATTTATTTAGTTTAGGATGTTCTATGTCTATTTGTCCATATCTTAGATATAGCTACATCCAAAGAAACAAACTGTTGTGTTTATCTTCATTTTTACATTTGAAATTACACAAGCCTCATAGAATTAATTTGTTGAAGTGATTTTCACACATGATTTACTCAAACAATCAGGATATCATTAGTAATTTTAGATTCTCATTCATGACTAAATAAATCTATGACATCTAATATAGACAAAGAAAAACTCAAGACTAAAAGATTAGACCCAGAGACTTGAATTTTCTTGAAGAACCTTTGAGCTTCAGGGAAAATGAAGTCCATTGTAAAGGGCCAATAGACAAGAATTTGGTGATAATACATTTTAAAAGCTAAAATGTTTGGAAGTATACTAAAAATATTGTATTTGAGTAATATTTTTTTAATTTTGCTTTAAAATTATAAAGACAGATTTATAGCTTTTAGAATCTTTATGTTTATACTAAGGATTACATCAAACATTTTATATAATAAACAATAAAATAGAAATTGTATTTATTTCAATCAATGTTAGATCATAATAAATCACTGAGAATGGTTAGATACTACCCAGATCATTATCCAACTTTAATAGCCCAGTTGAAAAGACACATTAAATACATTTGCTTTTCTGGATATTTCCAAGAAAACTAAATGTGTTCAAAAAGATAATTTTAACTACATTACTAGAATTACTATTGCTGATAATTTTTTTTATATTTTATATCATTGTTTCATTACTACTCTAGGATAATTTAAGTTACATTTTAATTTCAGCATATTGGCAAAAAATTATTTGCTTTAGGAAATCAAAAATGATTATATGTGCATATATGTGTATATTCTAATCATACACATGAACAATAATAAAATTATCTATTAACACTTTATATATGCATTCTGTGAGGAAAAGAATATTTTCTAATCTAAAAGTATGTATGATTCAAGGCAGCAAAAGTAGAATGGAAAAATGCAACTGTCCTTAGGATTTTATAATAGTAATTTGCATCCAATCATCACAAAACTGTCCTTGTGATTTTATAATAGTAATTTGCATCCAATCATCCCAAAAATGTTTAAGTAAATGGAAGGTATATAAAGTAACAACATCTGTGGATATAGTGCTGTATTAAGATGGTATCATGTGGCAGTATAATGATTTGCGTTTTTTTCTGAAATAAAGGCATTGTGCTTTGTTTTTAAGAATTTCACTCTAATATATCTCTGGATGTTTTAACTTTGCATAGTGAGATTATGAATTTTAAAAATGGTATTCTGCTGAGCTTTGATGCTGCAAATACTCCTGATAAAATTATCCATGGCCTGAGGTCCACATTTCCATTTTGGTCCACCTTCAAGAATGGGATATATAGCTGGATCATGCTAGCCCTTTTGTCCTGGGAGTAATTTTATTACTGCCCAGCATGTTAAAGCTTGTCTTTAACAACATTAACATGTTAGCAGCCAAAGTACATAGCTTGAAACTAAAAATGAACACCCAGAATAAGTTATGAATTTAACAGGCTGGCAAGCCAAGAACATGTAAGATTCTGCACAGAGCCTTACCAACCTAAGACAGAAATGCATTTGAAATATGCATTTGATAATGCATATTTCACAATGGACTAGGAAAGCATTCTTGACAGAACAACCTAAGACAGGTTCAGTCTTGTTTATATAATAAAAAAACTGGGGAGATGTGGAGAGCTTTCTGGCTGCTTTGCAGGAATCTGACATTGGCCAAGGACAAAGAAATGGGCTTCAGGCAGGAATCTGACATTAAGCTAGAACAAAGAAGTAATTTCAGGCATGAATCTAAATCTTAGGCTAGAAAAAAACAAGTAATTTCAGACAGGAATCTAAATCTTAGGCCAGAACAAAGAAGTAGGCTTCAGGCATGAAAATGACTTTGGGCTAGGACAGGAAAGTAGAATCAGATACTCTGGACAACCTATAAGCTCTTAGAAACAGAGATCATGGGAGTGATCACTGGACTTTGTTTATTGCTTGCTTGTTCTTTGACTATTTGTCTTTATTGTATTGTTTGTTCCTTGACTATTTGTATCTGTTGTATTGCTAGTTTCTCAACATAGAAGTAACCTTAATACTTTCATGTAATTAAAATGGTATAAAAGCAGATTGGGAAAAACAATAAATAAAAATTTAAAAAATGAATTTCATATCAAGATTAGACTGTCAAAATTATATCCCCCTCCTGGTTCACCCTCTGACTGTTCCACATTTCATACCTCTGCCCACCCCTGTCTCCATGAGGATGTCCTCATCAACTCCCACCCACTACCCACTAGACCTCTCCACTTCCTGGGGCTTCTGAACTCTTGAGGGTTAGGTGCATTTTCTCTGACTGAGTCCAGACCTGGCAGTCCTCTGCTATATAAGTGTTTGGGGCATAGTATCAGCTGGTCTATGCTGCCAGGTTGGTGGCTCAGTATCTGAGAGACTTTGATGGTTCAGGTGAGTTGAGACTGCTGGTCCTCCTACAGGATTGCCCTCCTCTTCAGCTTCTTCCAGTTTTTCTCTAATTCAACCATAGGGGTCAGCAGCTTCTGTCCATTGGTTGGGTGTAAATATCTGTACCTGACTCTTTCAACTGCTAGTTGGGTCCTTTGGAAGGCCTTCATGATATGCTTTTTTTTTTTTTTTTTTTTTTTTTTTTTTTTTTTGTAAGCACACCTGTAATAGTGTCAGGCCTTGGCGCCTCACCTTGAGCTGGATCCCAATTTGGGCCTGTCGCTGAATTTCCTTTTCCTCAGGCTTTCTCTATTTTTGTCATTGCAGTTCATGCATGTCCTTTTGGCTCTGAGTGACCTCATTCTGGATGATAGAGCTGGAGATTAGAAAGAAAATAAGTTTGTACAAGACCTGACCTTAAAAGATTCAATAATTTTTAGAGAAATCACATATTTGAGTTTCTCCTCTTTATATCATGCATGTAACACAGTCTATGAAATCAGAAAAGCATGCAGACTCAGTCTATTTTCCAAATTAAACAAATGCTATACCAAACTCCAATAATACTTTTAATCCTAACAGGAGATCCTATCTGTCCATCCTTTCAATATTGGAGTGAATTATCAGGGATTATAAATACATATTGAAAACTTACCTCTGCCTACCAAAATGCACTGATTATTATACTTTCAATATAATTTCAGTGCTTTATTCTTACCTATTTCTTTAAGTTATGAGATGTTTAAAATATTAACAATCAAAATGTTAGAATGGAGAGAGAAATTAACACAATTTCTGTGAAAGGATTTTTGGGGAATGAAGATATATATAGGGTATCTGAGTTAGGATTTATATTGCTGTTATAAAATAACATGAACAATAGAAAGTTGGAGAAGAAAGGGTTTATTTGTCTTATACTTCTAAAACACAGTTTGTCATTGAAGAAAATCAAGGCAGAAATTCAAACAGGCCTGGAGGCTGGAACTGACTCAGAGCCTAATGCATGGAAGGGCTTGTTCAGTCTGCTTTCTTACAGAAACCACCAAAATATAGGACCACCTCCAACATCAAACACTACCTAAGAAAATATCCTATAGGCTTGCCTACAGTCCCTACTTTTAAAGTGTAGATAAATTCATAACATTAACCTAACCAGATTATATGTTTGCCTATTAAACTTTAATGTAAAAATTATGTCTTGATATAAAAGTAGATTATATACCTGACAGAATGTGTGCAAATTGCAATATATTATACTCTTACTAATTAAAACTTAAATGCTATGTTACTGGCATAATATTCAAAATAAAATAATCATAAAATATTCATTGATTATATTATTTGAGTTTCTATTCATGTAAAAAAATAAAAAGCAAAATACATTTATAATATCACCTTCTGTTCTGTTTGAGTAATTTAGTTTTACACTCTTGTCCTGATGAAAAAGATAAAGAATTATTAGAAATATCTAGATATTTAAATATGCTTACTTACATGAATATTATAGATAATCCAAATAAATGATAAAAGATCAAGAGTAATGTCAGTACTTTATAGAGAATGGTTGAATCAAGTTAGTCTTTTGGTCATAATATCATCTTCTTTTAAAATGATATGTATGTGTGTATGTCATCTGTGTAAAGGTTCTCACAGAGTCTAGAAGAGAATATAAGATTCTCTGAAGCTAGAGTAATTATTAACAATAATTGTGTGATAGTTGTGATCAACCTGACATAAGTGTTGGAACATAATTTGGGTCCTCACAAGAAAGGCAACAAGACTTATAAATCTCTCCAGCAATCCACTGGAATAATTTATAATTTTACAAAAATATTTTTGTTGCTTTTTTTTGTAACTTAAAATTGCTTGACATTGAAATTGATTTGTTATGTGGAGATTGTATTATATCTGCCGAAACATATATGAGCATACTTACATATGTAAATAAACAAGTTTTGAAATGAAGACAAATTGTTTATGAACAAGAGCAGAGAATCTTAAAAGTTAAACTATTTTGCTTTGGATTCCACATTAATGTAGAATTAAGTGTATTTTGTAAATAAAATGTATTTTTATTTTAAAAATATTTTGTAAAATACATGTTGCTCATACATCTTATTCTCCCTCAACTGTCCCAAAGTTCCTCTCCTACATTCACCAAACTTTCTATTTTCTTGTGTTTTAAAACACACACACACACACACACACACACAGACACTCACAAAACCCAAAATTAAAAAAAAAAAAACTCTTAAATTTCCAAAACAAAACAAACACAAAACCCTTGGAATCTGTTTAGTGTTGGCTAAATATTTCAGATTATGCTACCTAGTGTGGAGTGTGGTTGATATGTTCAGTATCTCTCCATTGAAGAAAATTTCTAGATTGACTTTTTCTTTCCCAGAAAAATATCAGTTTTCAAGTAACCTGGTCATGGTTTCTTCAGGCCAACTTCACCTTTTCCATACTCCTAGTTTATCTGATTTAATATTTTGTGGATATTGTGCAACTGCCACTGTCTGTATGTTCCTACCTACATCAGGCTCATTGTGTTTGAAATGTGTTATTGTTTCCTTTGAGTTGTCTGCCAACACGGTCTCTTACAATCAATCTGCTTTTTCCCTTTGGATCTTTGAGCTTTGTGAGATGTTATATGATATAGACATTCATTTTCATGCTTAATAGTCCAAAGTCCCTCATTCTCTTGAAGTTGTCCAGTTGTGGATTTCTGTGTTAATTGCCATCTACAGCAAGAAGTTTCTTTGAAGAAGATTTAATGATTTACTTGTCTATGGATAAATATCTATAAGTATGAATCAATATGTTTAACAGAATATTGTAGAAGATATTTCCCCAGTTTTAGAGCCTCTCTAGTTTAGGTTTCTAGCTTCATTGTATGAGTGGATTTAGTCTTATGGAGTGAGCTATAAATGGCAGTTGATTATTCCCATTATATTTTTAACGCTATTGTACCAGTGTGTATATTTAGGTCTCATGTCACTGTTGTACCTGACAACATCCATACCTGGGAGAAACTTTAAAGTATTTTTAAACTACTAACATGGGATTTCTGGCAAGAGATCATATCCAAAGACCTTCTAGGTATATGTGATGTAGCTGGATAATAGACACTCATTTAGTCTCAGGCCAAGGCAGGCAGATTTCTGAGTTCAAGACCAGTCTGGTATAGAGCAAGTATCAGGTAAAGAAAAGTTTAGATCCTGGTGTGGTGTCACAGGTCTTTAATCCTAGCACTCAGACAACAGAGGCATGAAGATCTCTGAGTTCTAGTCAATTAGTTTATTAAAGTCAGTGAGTTGAGAAACTGTACAGGGGAGTGGATTTCTGACTTAGTTTTAATAGGACTTATAGATAGATTGAAAATTGTTAGATAAATAGATGATAGATAGATAGATAGATAGATAGATAGATAGATAGATAGATATAGAATAGATAGCAAAGAGGACTATCTAGACACAGTGAGGATGGAGCAAACAAGAAGCTGAGAAGGAGCCAGAAGATTAGAATAGATTACCAGAGTTTGAGTTAAAGCAGAGCAATTCAGTGAAAAGCTGAGAGAAATCAGATTAAATCAGTTGCCATGGAGAGGACTTTGGGCCAGAACATCTAAATTGAATCAGCCAGATAGCTTTCAAAAAGAACTAGAAAGGGTGAACTTACTAGCCTTTAAGCATGTGAGACAAAAATTTCAGTAGTCAACAAAAAGATACTTTTACAACTGATAATTACTTTTCTCCTTTGATGGAATGATTTATATCTCTCAAGACTATGAACACTTGTCAGTAGAGTTGAAATTTCTAGTCAAGTAACAACAAAATTAGGAATTATTTAAAATTCCTAATCTTAAAGTTTATATTATTTTCCAAAATGTTGGAGGGAGAAAAACAGTAGAGAAGCCCAGAGAGCAAAGGGAATGAATGGACATATGTAGCCTGTGGGGGTAGGAGGTGGGGATATCCTCTAGAAGGGCCCAAAGACCTCAGAGGTGAGAAACTCTCAGGACTCAATGGGGTTGACATTAGTCAAAATGCCCAACAGTGGGGAGAGAGAACTCAAAGAGTTCCATAACCATTAGGGCCTCAAGTGGAGGGCTAGTGTTCCCAACCAAGACTCCAAATTTCTGAACCAGAATTATTCTTTTCTAAAAGAACTACAGTGACAAAAATATAAGAGACTGAAGGAAAGACTATTATGTGACTGGACAGACTTGGGATTCATCTCATGAAGTGGCACCAAGACCTGACACTATTTCTGATGCTATTATGTGCTTACAAATGGAAACCTGGCATGGCTGTCCTCTGAGAGGTACTACCAGCAGCTGACTGAGACAGACACAGATACTTATACCCAATCATTGGACTGAAGTCCAAGACCCCTATGGTTGAATAATGAGAAGAACTGAAGAAGTTGAATGGGAGGGTGACCTTATAGGAAGACCAGAAGTCTTAACTAATTTGGACCCCTGGGAGTTCCCAGAGACTGAACCACCAACCAGGCAGCATACACTGGCTGTTCTGAGTCCCCTGAACATATATAGCAGAAGACTGCCTGATCTGGCCCCAGTAGGAGAAGATGAGCCTAATCCTTGAGAGACTTAAGGCCTCAGGGAAGGGGAGGCCTGCTGTATGTGGGGAGAAGGAGAGCACCCTCTGTTAGGCAAGGGGGAGGAGGAGTGTGATGGGGAACTGCCAGAGGGAGGACTAATGGGGGTAACAGTTGGAATGTAAATAAATATAATTTTAAAAATTAAACAGTAATGCTTTTTAACCAAAATGATTAAATTAAGAAACATTCCCAGAAAAAAAAATGTCCACTCCATATGATCATGTTGGTTGTTTATTAGGAAGGAAAAGAACATAGGGCATAGACCGCTATGTGGCTTTTTGGAGGAAGTATGTCACTGGCATTGGGACTGGTTATCAAGCCAGGCTCATTTTCACTTTTTCTTTCTTTCTGCCTCCTGCCTATAGTTCAGTACATAAGCTCTTGACAATGGCCCCAATGTCATGCCTTTCTGCCATTGTCACAATCATGATAGTCTTGAGACTAACTCTGAAATTATAAGCAAGTCCTTAATTTAATGTCTCCCTTAATATGTTGCTTTGATCATGATTTATCTTCATAACAATAGAACAGTATCCAAGACACTAGGTTTGAAATGCCTGTGTCTATTGGTCTATGTATATTACACATTCATGCATCTCCAAATGTAATACAACTGTGGTCTTATTTTATATTTCCTTAATAAAAATAGCTAAATAAAAAGAAAACCACATTCATATTTTACATTGTGAATATTTAATCACGTATGGAAAGAAACAGCTATTCACTTTTAGTAGAAGCAGGCAGTGGAAGCAAATAAAAAGACGATGGTTGAGTGATGAGAGTGCCTGGATTATTAAAATATCCAGCATGTGCTACATCTGATTCTAAGATAACCTATTGGTGTGAACAGTCTGACCATAAATCCTTGCATTAGTCAGTCATTATTCCCAAACTTTACTGGGGAAAATGTGTGGTATTAGGTGAAACTAATTCCTCATGAGAGACAATTCTCAAAAATGCCTGAGAATTGAAGGACTTATGCCAAAAGCTCTTTCAGGCGAAATCTAAGAGAAGATCTAGGTCGTAAGTCAAGTCACAATATAGCATATATAGAACTGACTGTCTACTAATGTGTATTTGTATAAAATGGGCCTCATGTAACAGAGTATCATGCATAGTTAATCCTTATAATGAAATTTAAGAGAGGTAGAAAAGGATGGAACAATTTTGGTTTTCTAACTAACCATTTGTCTCCAATGTTTTCTTTTAGAAACTCTGTACAGTTCAAATTTCCCAACAGTTCTGGACTTTGAGGAGGATTTTGTATTTTCAGAGTTTATATACAGGGATAGAAGTTTTTACTCCAAAAAAAAAAAAAAAAAAAAAAAAAAAAAAAAAAACTGCCTTATTCTTTATTTCTTAAAAACATACACTGATACCCTAGCAGTTATATCCAACCTGAATTTTCTAAATAACTTGCAGCCCAGGAAAGCTATAATTGAGAGAAAACATATTTATAGATGACAATATCATATTCCAATGTCAACATATTAGATATCCTTGAACCCCAGAGTACTCACTTTATACAATAAAGCTAGCCGCCATGTATATGTAACTATTTTACATTTATATGCATACACACACACTCTCCTGTGGGAGAATTGTCAATGTGATGGCTAATTTTCTTTAAAGCCCTCTAACTACAGTTGCCAAAAGTTTGTATAAAGTTTCAAGATCACCTTACCCTTTTACCTGGAGAATAAAACAGACAGATTAAAATAGAAACAAATTAATGTTTTCTAGTACGTCTTGGCCCATTTCTCAAAATGGTAAACTATCTATTTCTTCTAAGTAGTGTGCAAGCAATTTTGGGCTACAATTTGAAATATTATATTTAGTAAGTCAATTAACATGTACAGCAGAAATAAAACTCAAAAACAAATCAAATGAACACAGATTTAGTATTACTTATGATCATTGACAATGAAATAACCTTCACTTTTTCAAAACTGGCTCATTACAGATTCCCTTGAGATAAATTCACATATGGATAAAATTTTATATGCCTTATTCCTAAATATGAAATTTGAGGAAGGGTACAGTTATGTTAATCATTAACAAAGGGTTACTAAACATAATCAAATTTACTTAAGAAGTTAGATTCTTTTTGAAAGTTGCTTTACAACTTTATACAAGCCTCCATTTAGATATTAAAATTTAAGAAACACAGCATATTAACTTTGTAAGTGGTTTAAACATAGTGAATCAGAAACAGCAGTAAAATGCTCTAGAAAGAAATGAATTTTAGAAAAACAATGATGATAGTAAACATCTCATCAGCTATAGTCTTTGTTTAAAAATAACATCTAAACTCAGGGTGAATTGAAGCCCATCTCACAAGGCATTTTCAACTGACGGAGTTCATCACAAGGAAAAGAATAACAAGATCAAAGAAACTGTGTCAAAGGCAAACAAAATACAACAAATGCTATTTACTCCAAAATGAGATAAAAATTATGATTATAAAATTGAACCATTTTAATGTTCTTTTCATGTACATTTACAGAACACAAGAAAAGAGAGCTATTGTATCTCCTGGTAAAAATGAAATCAAGCAATCAATGAAATCAATGGGAAAGATAAGGTTTGTACTACATAACTTGACATTACTATTTGAAACTGAGCTTTGTGGTTGAGGGATTGATGGAGTTTTGCAAGCCTATAAAATTAATTATAGGCTTTCTTCCTGAAATTAATACTTCTTTTATTGTTCACTGAGTAAATATACATGGAAGCCCTCATTTTATTTCAGTAATACCCATTGCTATTAGCTAGTACATTACAAAAGCAGCTCTTCCAATTGTTCCATACACTGGAAGATACATGATTTAACTATTACTAACAAAGATCATTGGTCTAATTTATTACCAATATAAAAATCCAAAGACAGCATCCTGGCACCTCTACTTAGGTCATGTTATGTATACCAGCCTGACCTTGAATTTAAAAACCAGGTATTTGTCATCAAGACAGGTGAACTCAGGTGATCTTCAGAGGTGAGGCTGCCACATGAATTTTCTGCTTTAAAACATTCCTTATTAAAAATTGTGACTCTGACTCTCTCTCTCTCTCTCTCTCTCTCTCTCTCTCTCTCTCTCTCTCTCTGCCTCTCTCTCTTTGCATATGTGTGTGTATGGGTGTATGTATGTATGTATGTATGTATGTATGTATGTATATATGTGTGTGTGTTTGTGTTGGTGTGTGAATGACTCCATGGACCAGCTCAATTTTAGACATTGCATTTTATCCCATTAGGAATCTATTTAACACAGTGAATATAAAGAAATCAGAGATACTATTATTCAGGTAATAAATGCAGATAGAAATGTAATGTTTGGCAAGTGGATAAACATTATCTTATTACCATTTTAAATAAACTGCTTGCAAGAAATGTATCCTCCCACAAGGAAAGTGGAAACATGATATTTTAAGACTGGGAAATCAATATTAGTGAAGAATGAATTAGGAAGAATTCACATCTGGCATAATAGTATAATTCTGTCAATTTACACACATGCATTGCAAAGAGCTTACAAATAGGTGAAAGCATTTATCTTAATTTGTTACTGAGCTATGTTTACCAAAAATATATTTCTAAGCAATTAACAAATTTGGAGTGGCAAGCATCTCTAGGTTTTGACAAATGAGACAAATTAAATAAGTCTGTAGGTGGTGAATAAGTTTGCTTGATTTTGACAACATACAGAGTTTCAAGTTTCCAAGTCTAGTGGAAACATATTGTTACATCCCTGTTACATCCCTGTGCTGTTTTTCTTAGATACATAATGGTAAAGCACCTTGGCAGCTCACTTATCAAATCTCTGTGAGTTATAACAATGTTATAGGGTAATAATATCTTAGTGTTAAAATTAGTGCCATGGGCTCTCAGGTAAAATCCAAATTGAGAAATGTTAGAGTGTGTTATATCTTAGATCTTATCACAGAGATAAAATTCACCCTGGTTGTTATTTTTCATAATTTCATTTGAAAGTGTTTTTTATTTTTGTTTTTCTCTTTTAAAGGTAGAAGTTACTGTATGGTTTTTCTATGAATGCCAACTTCTGGATACATTCCTTTTTATGAAATAAATTCCAAACTCTGGTTGTGATATGGTGAAATTGGTCCCTACCTTTATCTATTTTTCTTACTCTTCTAAAATTGGCATAAACCAATCTCACATAGACAGCTCTTATACAAGGTAGAGCTTGTATAAGAGCTTGTAAAAGGTTTGACATTGCTATAGTATTTATTGGTTTGGTTGCTTGGTTAGCCAAAATTTCCTTTAGAAACACAGTGAAGGTATGGCTAGGCTTCATTCTGGTAAAACGCTTGTTTTGAAAGCTAAAGTCTTTGTGAAATTGGTAATGGAGTAGTGTGGGGAGCCGACAGAAGGTGGCTATCATCCTTGCAGCCACCTTAGGGCCATATACCCTGATAAGTGACTTGATTACAATAGCCTACAACATCTGAGCACACTCTGATAACATCTTGGTTTAGATACCCAGGATCTTTCCCTTGGGTGTGTGAGACTTAAAAATGTGATTTAGAGCTGAGTCTTAAGGGTGTGACTTAGAGATCAGATTTAGAGACAAGACCTAAGGGCATGGCTTAAAGGCGTGACCTAAAGGCGTGGCTTAGAAGTGAGACATATAAAAGGCAAGAGCCCAATAGAAAAGTAGAGTACAACTTGGAACTAGGAATTAGGTTAGAGAGTACAACTTGGAGTACAACTTGGAGTAGGAATTAGGCACTTGAGTCTTGGCACTTGGAGGAAGAACTTGGAATTAGACATTAGGCACTTAGCACTTGGAAGAAGTAACTTGGAACTTGGAGGCACTAGGGACTAGGAACTCAAGACTTGGGACTTGAAGAGAAGAAAAGAGACTGAAGAATAAACGGGATTGAATCACACTCTGTCTGGTCTCCATTCCTGCAGTCCCTCCTCACTCTCTCTCTCTCTCTTGCTGAAACCTTACCCATGGACTGGAGCAGCTTGGGGCAGTGATAGCTCTAACATTTTAGTCCCCAAGGCTTTTGGCAGTGGGGGTCCCAACGTTGAGAGAGTGGTCCGAGACATTTTAGCCCCCAAGTGTGGGGCAGAGTGGCTCTCAACATTTCTGGCCCCCAAACGTGGGGCAGCTCGGGCCACAACAGAGTAGAGTTTAGTGATTTTTCTAAAAGTGAATTTCTTGGATCTTGTGAGTCCTAGGGAAATATCCAGTGATCCAACAAATTTATTTACTTTCCTATGTATAATCATAAACTATTTTCATGTTTCATTTTCTAATTATAATATACATATATCCAAAGAACACTGGAAACAATGAAATCCTGCTTTGCATGGATCAAAACGTTGTCACCAATATTTACTAGTAATTACTGATTTTAAAATATTACATACCCAAAAAAACCCCAAAAATTGCTCTCAAAAATATTTTGTGATGCAATACAATAACTTACTTTTCAAATGTCTTAATCTAAGTAAATATCTTTCAAATTATTCTTCATGAAGCATGCAGGAATTCAGGAATACAGGAAAACTTATTCTGTTGCATGTAAAGTAAAATGGTTAGCTTGGCAAAAACTGGGGCCAGTTTAATCTGGAAGTTAAATTAGTTGATTTAATTAAATAATCACCAGTACCTCTAAAGAACAATTGACCAGTGGACAGTCACATGCAGATTTTCACCTGTGGCAAACAGCCTCAAAAGCTTGTATGCCCTACCTGATTTAGGGTAACATTTCATGCTAATGAAATAATTCCAACTTCCATCCCATATAACAGTTTTAGAACACATATCTAATAGCAAGACCTGAACAGATTTTCAGTAATTAAAACCTATTCAGAAGGCAAGTCATGATAAAATTAATTAATGTAAATATTTTAAATTGTACTTTTCAATGTTTCAGTACTTAGATATTACATTATATCATTATTATGTTATGTCCAAACCTGATGCTTTCATATGACTGATGTGTAAATTTCCATTTATCCATCTATAGGCAAGTAGGCAGATGCTAAGAGTTGTTACTATGAATAAAAAGGAATATGCAGGCTTTGCTGAATGCTGACTTTCCTTGTTTTGGGTCTATTATCAGTAATGTTAGATTGCTCTTATTATAGAACTTTATGGTTATCAAATAACATCTATGATAATTTTAATAGTGGTTGAACAAATTTCACTTTCTATCAATACTGTGCAAGCAATTTTTGTTCTTTTTTTCTTTGCAGCCATGTCAACTTTATTTTTCTCTAAATTGCTGCTGTGCTTTTGGCTGGGATGAGATATGGCACCAATATAGAATTGAATTTCATTTTCCTGAGGGAAAAAAAAAAAAGGTGCTGATCAATTTTTTTCCTGTTTTATACCAAAACTCACTTGTCAAATGTTTCCTGCCTCTGTAGGTTTTCTCTTCACTCTGCGACTATTTACATTGCTATGCTAAGGATCTCTAGTTTGTTATGATCTCATTCATCATTTCTTTCTGTTATTTTCTGTGATTTTAGTTTCCTGTTCATGAAGCTATTGTCCATTAAAGTGACTATGCTTTCCTCTAAGATTTTAAAAGAATTTTGTTGAATTGAATTTTAAAATTTAGAATTTAAACAAATTTTCTTGAGTTGAATTTTGTACAGAGTGGGAGATAGGGTCTAGTCTTAAACATCTGTATATGTACTTCCAGTTTCCCCAGAAATAGTTATTAAATATTATTTTCTTTATTCCAAGGTATGTATATGAAATTTTGTTCAGAGTCAGTTGGCTAGAGCTACCAAGTTTTACTTGTAGGTATTCTAATTTTTGTGTTCAGGTATAGTTTAGTATAATTTAATATTAGTCAAACATGACTCTGTCTTTGCCATTTTTCACAAAGTATTTTAAATTATGGTTTGATATTTTGTGTATTATGTGTTTTTAATATTTTTTTTTTCGAAACAGGATTTCTCTGTGTAGCCCTGGCTATCCTGGAACTCACTCTGTAGACCAGGCTGGCCTAGAACTCAGAAATCTGCCTGCCTCTGCCTCCTGAGTGCTGGGATTAAAGGCATTCGCCACCACCACCCAGCTTAAATTTTCTTTTACTGCTTTTTAAAATTATCATAAGAAAAGATCTCTCATGCTCATAGGTAAGTCGAATTAGCATAGTAAAAATGACAATCTTACTGAAAGAATTCTATAGATATAATAAATACAATGACCATCAAAATTTCACCATGATTCTTTACAGAGCTTGAAAGTCAATAGTAAACTTTATATGGGAAACAAACAAACAAACAAATCTGGAATAGCTACAACAACCCTGTACAATAAATACTTCTGTAGGTATCATCATTCTTTATTTCAATTTCTACTACACATCTTTAGTAATAAAAAACAAAATGGTATTTGCATAAAAACTGACTGAAAATTCAAGGAAATTAAATCAAAGTCACAGGAATAAATTAAGAAATCTATGAATTTTTAAAAAGAAGCCAGAAATACACAATCAAAACTAGAAAGCATTTTCAAATGATGGTGGTGGACTAACTGGATATTGGCAGAGAGAAGAATAAAAATAGATCCATCTTTATTACCATACACAAAACACAGGTCCAAATGCATCAAAAACCTCAGCAGAAAACCAGACACACTTAACTTTATAAAAGACATAGCTGGGAATAACCTTGAATAATTAGCACAATAGAAAATTTCCTGACTACAACACCAATAGCACACTCTCTAAGATCAATACTCCATAAATGGAAACTTATGAAACTAATATGCTTCTGCAAAGCAAAGACAATCAACAGTAAGACAACACGGTAGTTCACAAAATGGGAAAAGATCTACACTAACTGTAAATCTGACAACAGGCTAATATCTAAAATATATAATGATTTCAAGAAAGTAGACTTTAACAAACTAAATAATCCAATTTAAAAATTGAGAATAGATCTAAACAGAGAATTCTCAGCAGAAGAATCTAAAATGGCCAAAAAGCAAAGAAATGTTCCCCATCCTTAGCCACCAGTGAAATGCCAATCAAACATACTTTGAAATTCCACCTTAAATATTCAAGATGTCTAAGATTAAAACACATAAGTATCAGCTCAGACTAGCAAGATATATATATATATATATATATATATATATATATATATATATATATATCTCCAGGAGTACCCTCAGGCATTGCTGGTAGGAGTAAAAACTGTACAGCCACCACAGAGCTCAACATGACAATTCAACAGAAAATTGGAAATAATTCCACCTCAATACCAAATTACACAACTCTTGGGCATATACCAAAAGGACTTTTTATCCTACTACATGGATACTTGCTCAACTATGTTCACAGCAGCTTTATTCATAATAGTCAGAAACTGGAAACAATATGCATATCCCTCTTCTAAAGAATGAATGAGGAGAACACCATACATTTACACAATAAACTATTACTTAGCTGGTACAACAAATGACATCATAAAATTTGTAGATAAATGGGTAGAATTTTTTTTAAATCATACTGAGTATGATTACCCAGACCAAGGAAGAAAAAGATGTTATCTACTCACTTATAATTGGGTATTAGCTGTAAAGTAAAGGAAAATCAGGCTAGAATTCACAGACTTGGAGAGGCTAAGCAACAAAGAGTGCTCAAAGTTGGAGACACATAAATTTCTCTGGGAAGAGGACATAGAATTTACTTTGTGGGTACAATATTGGCAGATGGGGAAGGGAACATGAGGGATCCATTTGGGAGATGAAGGAAGAATGAGAGTACTGAGAGGGATGACTAAAATTGGGTGACATTTTGGGGTTGATGTGCAAACCTAATATGGTAGAAACTCTCTGAAATGTATGAGGGTAACCCTATCTACAACTCTTAATGATGGAGCATATGGAACCTGAATCAGCCATCTTTTTTATTCAGGCAAGGGTTTTAATATTAGAACTGTGGTGCCATCAATTCATTTATAAAACCTTTTCCTTAATAATTTTTTCCTGTCTTCAAATGGTGCTGGTAGTAGCTGAAAAGAATTATTGGTACAACTTAAAGTCCATGCCATGAGTAGAAGCCTATAGATGATGCTGTTTGCATTCTAGGAAACGGTGTCTGGATGGCACAGAGACCTAGAGTAGAACTAAACACTACTGGCCAGAAATAAATAATAGATATATTGGTAGATAGACAGACAGACAGACAGACAGACAGACAGACAGACAGACAGATAGATAAAATGTTTACTAATGATATTCTACTTTACTGATATATTGGAGTCTCGTCCAATTGTCATCAGAGAGTGACCTCAAGAAACTGGTGAAAACACATGTAGACTCATAGCCAAATATTAGGCTGAGCTAGGGAATCTGTGGAAGAGAAGAAGAAAGGATTGTAGAATCCAGAAATATTCAGGAATACCAGAAAAACATGGGCCACAATATCAATTAAGCAAGGCTCATAGGTACTCAGAGACTGAAGCAATAATCACAGCCCTGTATATTCCTTACAATTGCATAGCTTGGTGTTCTTGTGGAAGTCCAAACAGTTAGAGGTGTGGTAGAGGAGTTCTCTAACCCTTTGTTTACTTTGGTATGTTTCTCATCCTAAAGGTTTGTGTTGTCCAACCTTGCAATGAGAGTTTGTGCCCATTCTTATTGTAACTTGTTATGCCATGTTCAGTTGCTATTCCTGGGAGGAATGGTGGAAGAAGCAACTTGGGTCAGTATATAATATATGAGACAAGAATTTTAAAAGTAACTAAAAAAGAATTAAAATTACCATGATGATTTTTCTGAAGAATGCTTACTTTATGTGACTACTCTTACAATACTGTATATGGTCATCTATGGACTTGAGAATTACTTTCACTTTTTATATATTCATTTCTTATTTACTTTTTGAGAAAGGGTCTTGCCATGAAATCTGACTATTCCTGAAACTCCCAATCCTCCTTTTTTCATTCCTCAAAATTTTGTTAGGTTGTTTATTCATGTATGTATATTTTGTAGGGTTTGGAATCAAAATTATCATCTCATGAATGTGCTTTGAATATTTATCTATAATTTTTTTTCTAAATTAGAGCTATTATAATTTTTATTAGATGTACTCTGATTCAAGGCCAGGTTCTTTTATGCTATTTAATAAACTAAGGGTAGAGCAATCATTATATTTTATACTTAAATTATGTGTTACTTATAAAATATTTTGGCATTTGGCATTTCTTATAGAGAAAGATGGTCTACTGAATTTTAGAGAAAATATAGTTTCTGCTAGCAAACTCTGTTTGATGTATATAAACTAATCAACTTAGATAAAGACTTATATGTCATCTGTATAAATTTTAACAGACAATATTTTTTGTTTGTTTTTAATATTCAAAAATCTTGGCAATTAGGAACCACTTTTGTAATTCAGAGATCACCAAAAACCATTGACACTAGAAAACCTGGCACCACCTTGTTCTGCCTTGTTCAAATCTATTTCCTTCTTTGCACACCTGCTTCTAATCTACCTATACCTGAATCTTCTTGTTCACAGAAAATAAAGAGGTTTCCTACATTGTCCTGCCAGCTGGGTTATGTCTTTTGATTTTAGGAACTGTGAGTGAAAAACAACCAAACAATTAAAAGGCAAGCAATAAGAATAATAACAAAATCAACACTAGGAATAAAATAAAAAGTTGTCTTATGTCACTTTTCTGAATTTTCTTTTGTTGCTGTACTGACAACTATAAATCACATACAAGAATAGAAAACAAATGCTTTTCAAATTGATTTTAAGATTGTTTAATATCTTATTTAGTGAAATCTGCAAGTGTTTTGTTATTTTGTTTTGTTTTTTTTACATTTCAGAGTCTTTTTTTTTCTTTTATTATATAATGCCCAGAGTTTTGGCTTTTTGTTTTTTCAAGATGAATAGGGAGTGTTAGAAATAGATAAAAGGAGAATTCCTAGAACATTTTCCATTTATTAAATGGTAATACTGGAGTGGATAGAATTTTTTATTGAATTCAAATGATTTTAGATAGTAGATATTTTTATTAAATGCTTATCAAACATTTTAAGATGAAACGAGTGAACTCAGAGCAGTATACAAAAAATGAAATAATATCCATATATTTGTTGTTCCTAGAAGTGTTTTTAATAGATTACATCATGAACTAAATTATTTTAAAACATAAAAATATAGTTCTAAAATTCAAAATGTGACATAATGTGTATAAAATTTCTTTTAAAACCAAGCTATTTCTAAGTGCCCTTCACAGGTCTGTGTAACATTTTTGTTTGGCTTTTAAATCAATCTGTTCCAATTTGAGCTGTCATTCTCACAGCTATATATTTATTTTAGTAGATCTTGTAGAAAGCTGCACACAAAATGTAGCATGAATTTAAAGGACACAAATATTCCAAGTAAATGTTGAATTATGTTCAAGGCATTTCCCTATTATCACTGTTTTTCATGGTTAAAGAACTTTGTAATTATTATTAACCCCAAGTTGTTTCCCACAACTCCTACAGTTTTAGTAATATTTCTCCTAAAATAATCCTTAAAGAACTTACATAAAGAACTTATAAAGGGAGATTAAGTTTAACTGTAAGAATAGGTATATAATCAATATTAATGAATATAACATTTTTCTAATGAACTTTCATCATAATATTCTACACAGAATGTTATATATAAGTAGCAAACAATTCTTGAGTAACTGAGGAAAATTTAGATATGATTTTAAGAAATGTTATATATAAATGAAAGTGTCATATATGTACATGTACACACAAAATACACTCATCACACATATGCATATATTTATATCTATTATTTCTTTTTTGTGTTTGTGTATATGTGTTTGTGTATAAGTATTTGTGTTTATGGTTTCTGGCTATGAATTAAGTACTTTGAAAACTATGTTGTCAGGGAAAATTTGATGGTTTCAATTAAAAACATGCTTGTGGAGTTTTAAAGGTATTCTTGAAAATATAAAACTCATGGAAACTGTATAATTAAGATGCTCAATTTTAAGAAGCCTCTGATTTCTCTGCTACAGAATATTAATATTATATATTTATCACTATCCTCTTTGAAATTTAGGCATAGTCCTTTAAATTCACTGATTTCTTAAAACTGATCATATATTTTCTCAATAATTAATGTGAAATATTATGTTTTAAAAAACATACCATTACCATAATTTTTATTTCCACTCCATCACAACACTTCATCTCTAGTGTCAAATGCAAAGCAATAATCTTTTGAGGGCAATTTGACCTCCAAGACAGTTGACAAAATACCTAACTACAGATATCAATAAATGTTCCACAGTAGATATTTTTCCTAGAGTTCAACATAATTTTGCCTGCCAGATTCACAACCACAGACATGGGAAAAATAGGAGATCCACCATATTAGTGGTTGATTCCAACTGAAAAACAAATCCCATCATAAAGTAGTCATCATCTCTATCCTCAATCTCACCTTCCTAATAAAAATCCAACAGCAACATATATTATTTTTAAAAGTTTATATTGCAAAATAACAGAATGTGACAGACTTCTGTAATATTAGAACTTTTTTAGGAAAAAATATTCATTCTTTATGAAACATTTTTCTAAATAAATAAATTGACTTGGATCATTGTAGAAAATTATTCAAATCTACATTAACCAAGAAGATGCTAAAACTAATATTGATGTCCTTAAAAACCTAATATATTATTAGCTTTATGATTACTAATTTCTGTGTAGGAGATCTGATTCCAGGTATGCATGTATCTGGGAATAATTTTCTTTGATGCTGAGTGTCAAGCAAACACCATCTTCCTCAAAGTACTTGTATCAACAAAAGCTAATGTATGATATGTTTAAGTTTTATGTTTGAAGTGATCTATTCTTTTTTTGATGAGATTTTTTTCATTACATCATGATATGATGTTTATTACTGGAAAATAAGTTTTAAGACCAATAATTTAAACCATGAAACTATTGACAAAACAAAGAAAAGCAATAAAAACACACCTTCTCTACAAATTATGAAAGTGTTTTCAGAGATTTTCACCACATGTACTTAAACTATATTTTATAATGATGGGACTTAGGACTTGTGTGAAGAATTTAGGTTGGGATACTCTGTGTATGCTAACACATGAATACATATATATTGTGAAGGACAATCAAAATATCATTGTTTAAAAGCCTCCCACAGTATATTAACCTGGCTGGCCATGATGCCCCATGTATTCAAACACATCTGCTTTCCCATGTCTTGAATTACAAGAAAATACAACCACACCTAATGTTTTTCATTTTTAATGTTCATTCTGGAGTTTTGATTCACATCCTTATAATTGGAAGGCAAGAATTTGTTGTCAGAGGCAGTTTCCTCAGCCTTTGATTTCTGACATCAAAACCACAACTCTTCCAAGTGATTACTAAGCTTTGTCTTCTCATTGTGCAAACTTCATGAGGTAGGGAGAAGAGGAAAAGAAAAGAATAAAGAAGTATAATAAGTATGGAAAGAAATGAAGGAACATGAAGAAGAAAAAGAAAATGAGAGAGGGAAAAGGAGGATTCAAGAAAAAAAAAACAAACCTGAATTCATTATTTTTAATAGCTGAGTAATATCATAGCCAATCCTGGCTATTTACTTTGAGAGAAAAGATTTGAGTGGACAGTCGTCAGCTGACATTCATTCTAAAGCCAAGAAAAATACCAGGTTCAGAACTAAGTGTTTTAGTTAGGAGAGATGACAGAAGTTCTGGTTAGTCAACAAAATGATGGACTGGGTATTAGCACTATCTTGTACCTCACTGGTACAAATTGTCATAATTATGCTCTAATTGTATTTTGAGAGAAAAGTTTTTCTTTTTTTTAACAAAAAGGGTGATATGTAGGAGGAGCTAAGGTGGGAGGGGTACCGAGAGGAAGAGAAGGAGTAAGGAGAGGAGGAGAAGAAGGAGAGGAGAAGCTAGGTGATGAGAGGGAGAAAGAGAGGGGGGTATATGGAGGCAGTTGTTCATGTGTCTCCACCAGTCAAATATAGTTGATATATCTAGGCTGGGTATTAGGTTACACTTCTGATTGAGCATTACCAAACTTATAAAGCCTTTGATTAACATTTAAAAAAATGTATCAAAGCAAAAAGGGAAAAGGGGCATGGGATAGGGGTTTTCTGGGGGGGGGGATGGGGAAAGGGGATAGCATCTGAAATGTAAATAAAATATCCAATAAAAAAAGAAAACCAAAAATGTATGGCTATTGTATACAGGGCAGGTGAGGGGTCACCCTCATAGAGACAGTGGGGAGGAGAGGGGAGATAGGATGTTTGTGGAGAAAAAACTGGGAATGGGGATAACATTTGAAATATAAATATGTTAAACAATACAAAAGAAAAAATTATATTTGTCTACTATAACATTTTCTTGCAGACTTTAATATTAAAACATAAAGGATTGGGTCCAACATAAACAATATAGTGAAGAATTGCTAACGTGATATTGTAGTTGAGGTTTTAAACAGCAAAATTTTTGACAAATAACAATTTCATACAAGTTTGAGAGCTCATTGTCCTTTAAATAAGCTTGAAAAGATGTTTCTCTACTGTATAATACAGATATTTTACTTATGAATGCAATAGTGCATGCAATGACCCAGATATCACTTTTATTTAGATACTTTATCAGAATCTATAGAACACATATTTAACATCTGCATACTATTTCATTTCTTACTAAATATAAATAAATCGAAAAAGACAATTTTGAACTGAATGTCTATGTACAGAGAGTCAGTTAAATTGGTGGACTAGGATCTACATTTGGAAAGTCGATAAAAAAACTCTGTAACATAAGAAGAAATCATTCTTACTAGTTATAAATTACTATATTTATGGAGGCCAAATATTTTATGCAAGTATTAGAAACACCAAGCAGAAAACAAAGTGTTTACAATTGATAGATTATGTATTGAAATTTTTAAATTTAATATTTTATATATAAGGCATATGATTAATGATTGTATTATTTAAGAAATTGAATAATACTTTCATAGATTTATTCAAACTTCAGTAATGTCTGCTTTAAACAATAGCTTGCAGGGCTGGAGAGATGGCTCAGCGGTGTTCAGAGGTCTCTATAAGTTGGCTAAGTTTTAGAAGCTATGCTTTGTGCTTCCCACAATTATAGTTAACTCAGTCATTCTGGATTTCTGACGGGGTTGAAAACTTATAGCTATTTACCTTGAGAGAAAAGACTTGAGTGGATGATCATCAGCTGACATTCATCCTAAAACCAAGGAAAAAGCCAGGTTCAGAATTAAGTGTTTTAGTTAGGATAGATGACAGAGGTTCTGGTTAGTCAACAAAATGATGGACTGGGTATTAGGACTATCTTGTACCTCACTGGTACAAATTGGCATATTTATGCTCTAATTGTATTTTGAGAGAAAAGTTTTATTTTAACAGGAAGGGTGATATGTATGAGGAGCTAAGGTGGGAGGAGTACTGAGAGGAAGAGAAGGAGTAAGAAGAGGAGGAGAAGAAGGAGAGGAGAAGCTAAGTGATGAAAGAGAGAAATAGGGGGAAGACAGGGAGGCAGATGTTCATGTATCTCGACCAGTCAAAGATAGTTGATATATCTAGGTTGGGTAGTGGGTTACACCTCTGATTGAGCAATATCAAACTTATAAAGCCTTTGATTAACATTGTTAAAGAATGTATAACTGCAAAAAGGAAAAGGTGGCATGGTATAGAGGTTTTCTAAGGGGGGGGAATGGGGAAAAGGGATAGCATCTGAAGTGTAAATAAAATATCCAATAAAAAATAGTGCAGAAAACAAAACAAACAAACAAAACCAATAGCTTTCAAACATAGCTGCTCTGGAAATGGCTCCCAACCAAAGACTTACTAGGTCTATGTGATTCAGTTGCAATGATATACCTTTAATGTTCTTGTTATAATCTTTAATCCCAATTAATGCAGGAAAAGTTAGTTTTTAGAAAGAAGCAGCCATGTTTGAAAGTGAAGTCTAATTGAGAGATGAAGTGATGTATCAATGAAAGATTTGAAAGAGTGGGTCAGAAATATTTTATTTCCAACTTTCAAAAGATCACACAGGAAAGAGAAGCCTAAGAGCAGGAGAGAGAGAGACAGAGAGAGACAGAGAGAGAGAGACAGAGAGAGAGAGAATAGAGAGAGAGAGAGAGAGAAGAGAGAGAGAGAGAGAAGAGAGAGAGAGAATGATGGAGAGAAGAAGAGAGACAGAGACAGAAAGAGACAGAGAGACAGACAGAGAGAAAAAGACAGAGAGAGAAAGAAAGGATGGGAGAAGTACGGAAGGAGAGGGAAGGAGGGATGAGGCAGTTTAACCAGGACAATTTTAAAGAGGTATGATTCATATGAGGACAGAACAAGCCAGAGAATAAGTGGAAGGCAGATTAGACCAAATTGCCAGAATTAGTTTCAAGCCTAGAAGAGCAATTCAGTCATAAACCAAAAGAAGCCCAGTTTGAGGCAGTTATTCTGAAAAAACGTTTGGACCAAGCTAAACATTTAATTCTCAACTGAGGAATCTCAAATGACTGAGAAGCACTTAAAGAAATGTTCAACATTCTTTGTTATCAGGGAAATGCAAATTAAAACAACCATGAGATTCCAAATCATACCAATCAGAATGGCTAAGATCAAAACTCAGGTGACAGCAAATACTGGAGAGGGACACTCGCCCATTGCTGGTGAGATTGCCAGCTGGTACAACCACTGTGGAAATAAGTCTGGTGATTAGAAAATTGGACATAGTATTACCTGAAGACCCAGCTATACCACTTTTGGGCATATACCCAAATGATTCTCCAACATATAACAAGAATACATGCTTCAGTATGTTCATAGCAGCCATATTTACAATAGCCAGAAGCTGGGAAAAACCCAGATGTCCCTCAACAGAGGAATAGATAAAGAAAATGTGGTATGCTTACACTATGGAGCACTACTCAGATATTACAAACAATGATTTCATGAAATTCACAGGCAAATAAATAGAACTTGAAAATATCATCCTGAGTGAAGTAATCCAATCACAAAAGAACACACATGGTATCCACTCACTGATAAGTGGATATTAGCCCAAAAGAAGCTTCGAATACCCACAATACAACTCACAGACCATATGATATTCACGAAGAAAGAAGATTACACCAAAATGTGACTGCTACAGTCCTATTCAGTAGGGGGAAGAAAATAATCTCTGGGAAGTAAGGGAGAGAGGGATTTTGTAGGGAGAAAGGATGTGGAGGGACAAAAAGGTGACAGTTCAGATATGGGAATAGATGGGTAGAAATACAAAAAGTGACGAATTTGAAAGTAGATGTACAGCAGTGAGGAAGGGAGAATTCGAAGTAGCCACTAGAAAGTCCTAGATGCAAGACACCCAAGAGGTTCCCATGACCTAAGAGGGAGGATATTAGCCAAAATACCCAACAAAGGTGAGATAGAACCTGTAAAGACCATACCCAGTGGAAAAGCACCGCCCTCAGTTAAAGGATGGGGCCACCCACCCACCTCAAAAATAGTAATGCAGAATTTCTCTTGTCAAAAGGAAATGCAGGGACGAAGAGTAGAGAAGAAACTAAAGGAAAGGCCATCCAGAGACTGCCCCACAGAAATCTATCCCATCTGCTGACACCGAACCCAGACATTTGCAGATGCCAAGAAGAGCTTACTGATAGGCACCTGGTATAGCTTTCCCGTGATAGGCTCTGTCAGAGCCAGACCAACACAGATGAGGATGTACATAACCAAACATTAGTCTGAGTTCATGGACTCCAATGGAGCAGTTAGGGCAATGACTGTAGAAGCTGAAGGGGTTTTCAATCTCAGAGGAAGAATAGCAATATCAACAAACCACCCTCCCCTACCCAAGGCTCCCAGGTACTAAACCACCAACCAAAGAGTACAAAGGCAGAATCCCATGGCTCCAGCTGGATATGTAGCAGAGGATTGCCTTATCTAGCACCAATGGGAGGGGAGGCCCTTGGTCTTGTGGAGGCTTGATGACCCAGGATAGAGAAATGCTAGGGTCCTGAGGCTGGGGTAGAGGATGGAGAGGATAGAGGGCTTGTAGAGGGGAAATTAGGAAGGATTATAACATTTGAAATGTAACTAAATAAAATAACTAACACAAAATGAAAGAAAAAAAAGAAAAAAGTTTGGGTCAGCACTGGTGATTTGAAACAGCCATCTAGAGTTCAGAAAGAACTGGAAATAATAAGCTTATTCTGCAGTAAGCATTGGAGATGACAATTACACCTGATGAATAAAAGTTACTTTTTACATAGAATAAGAAATGTAAAAAAAAAATTCTACGTGATTTCAATGAAAAGAATCTATTTGGTTGTAAGCCAAATGAGCCATTTCTAACATAAATAAAAATAAATTAAGATAAATAATTAAGATAAATATATGTAAGATAAATTATTGTAATGGTAGGACAGTGCTTGTGGGAGTGATCAAACAATATCTTATTGGATTTAAGAGCAACTCTATGAGGTAAACCAATTCCCAATACTACTTAGGTGGCCAAGAATCTGAGACTAGATAGCCTAGAAACCTAGTAGAAAACCAAATACTACTGTTATGCTAAAAATGCATTAAAATTAAAGAACTATTAACAGCATTTTGGTATACTTATAAATCAGCGCTTTCAATGGGAATCAAAAAGAAAAACTTTCCCCACAGCAGTTAGGGACAAACTCAGAGACAGCTTGATAAACAATGTGCAGGAAGTGAAAGAAATTTGAACACCCAGCCCTATATTGATATCTCCACCACATACCCCTCTTCAGAAGTAGGAAACCAAAGAGAAGGTTAAAAAAGTGTATGAGACCAAGGAGATTGAGGACACCAAGAAACAATGCCTTCTAAATACACCAGTACCTGGAAGCATTGATAGGACCTATACAAAATAGAAAGTAGACAGAAGACCCCATCTTAGAGGCTATCTGAATTTGATAACCGTTCACACACAAAAAAATTAGTTTTACTAAAATGGAGTCTCACTGGTTATACAAACTTCTTTTGAAGGCAGGCCCAATGCCCAGCATTAGGCAGTCAACACAACCCAAACTTAACAGCATCATAGAAGGATCTTTTTTCCTAATGTATGATCAGTGTATTTGTTTTACTTTATTTTACTTTTTATTCTTTATTTTATTTATTTATTGCTGTTTCTTTCATGCCACTTATATATTATGGGTTCCAATTTGTGGCTGTATGGGATTACTGTGTGTGTCTATGTGTACTTCTCATAGTGTTTCTTTAACTCTTCTTCTATTTGTTGTCTTCTCCTAATATAAATTGTTTGTTTCATTTTATTATTGTTCATTGAATGCCTCTTTGCTTTCTAAGGATTGACAGAAAGGTTATAGATTCAGATGGAAGAGAAGTAGAAAGGAACTGTGGGGAGAAAGGGAAACTTCAATAAGAGGACACTGCTTTTTTTAAAAATTCTATTTTCAATAAAACAAAATAAATTTGTAAAAAAAGAGAAAAACATTTTTACTGCAGTAATCAAATGAAACTTATTATCACTGACTATATCAGAAAGATTGAAATTATTTTGGAAGTTGGGAAATACTCATTACCCTATTGGAAATGAATTAGGTAATAAATCCTCATGGTTAATTTTTGAATTGGTTGAGTTTTCTAAACCAATGAGAGATTTGTGTGTCTTCAGCTTCTTAATACCTTGTACTGCCTGAGTAGTATTACCTTGGAAGTTTAAAGAGAGAAGGATTGATGTTATTCTTGGAACTTTGATTTTTTTTAAACATGACTGAGTCATTATAAATAAAAAAAAAACTGTCAGAATTGAATAGCTGGTAACTGAAACAATACAATAAAAATTAAAGTAAAGAATACATTTTTATGTTAAACATTTGCTCAGTGACTAGCATATGATAATAACTTATAATTCTTTTTTTCCTGAGGAATACTTTAATCCTCTCGTAACCAAACTAGAGATTGGACATCTTATACCTGCAAACACTGTTGCTGGAGAAAGAACTTATTAGCAGAGAAATGATAGGTTACATGAAAGAAACAGAAGCTTTTGCCTTAAATAATTGAGGATGACAGAATCTCTGTAGGATAGCCAAGTTATAGTGGATGTAAAGAAAATAATTTGAGTAATATTAACTTTATAGTCAATATGTGAACAAAAATAAAAAGTAGATTTAGATAGGTCTTTGAATTAAATTAAATACTCTTAAAGGCATGTGTGCATCTACTGAAACAATGAATATACATGTTGTAGAATTACATAGAAATAAAACAAATGTTTTTCTCTGAGGTAATTTAATAATTCACAGTCTAGAACTCCAGAAAAACCTCAAATCAATGTTGCACTGATGCCTTAGCAGGAAGCTGAGTTAGATTTGAGCTGAAACTTTATAAGAACTTGAGATACAATTTTAGAAATGAAGAATTCTATAGTCAAAGTTGAAAGAAAGTATATAATACATATTTTACTGATTTTAGTAAATGCTAAAGATTATATTGCACAGGGCTGGAGAGATGGCTCAGCAGTTAAGAGCACTGACTGCTCTTCCAGAGGTCCTGAGTTCAATTCCCAGCAACCACACGATGGTTCACAACCATCTGTAATGAGATCTGGTGTCCTCTTCTGGTCTGTCTGAAGACAGCAACAGTGTACTCATGTGCATAGCATAAATAATTCCTTTTACCCCAGTGGTCTCCAGATGCTGGCATGTTTATCATTGACAACATTCCTTGCCCCTTCCCCTTATACACAATGCAAGATTCTAGGTGAGGATGTCAAGGAAGGTGGAGTGGTGTGGTGTCTTTTCATTGGCTAGGAAAGAGGGCTTTTTGTTTAGTTTGGTTGACACTGAGTAATTCTGCAGGAGTGCTGTTCAAATTCCACATTCTTTCAGAGTCACTGAAAACATGTGGTTATGGACTCAGCCTAAGAACATTTGAGACATTAGGTTCAGAAAAGCTTTGAAGTATCTCAATTTTCACAGTTCCCAAAGAGGTCAGTATTGCTGCTCAAAGATCCAATCTACTCCCTCTGTTAGGAAATCAATGTAACTAACCATCAAGTCAGAAATCTAAGAAAAAACTCCAGGGGATGGAGAGGCAGCCCAGTTGTTAAGACCATTGCCTGTGTTTCCTCACGATCTGGGTTCAATTTCCATGAACATGGTAGCACTTAATTGTCTGTAACTCCAATTCCAGGGCATCTGATGTCCTCTTCTTGTGTCTGTAGGTACCAGACACACATGCAGTATACAAACATACATTCAAAGCAATGTACATATAAAAATAAATATTTTAAAAATGTACAAAACTACATATATTTTTTAAATCAAGGAAGAAAAGAATGTCTATATATAACTTGTGCCATACTCAAGAGAAAAGTGTGAATGGGACAAGATAGGAATCTCACACAGAAGCACTGAGGAGTAGGCTGCCCAAACTCCTGTGAGGAATATTCAAAAATCTCTAGTAAGAACTGGGGGGAATTTTTATCATGTCATGGCAAAGGTACCTATTTTCTTTCTTTTTATTATGCTTTTTAAAAAAATGCATTTCAGATTTTATCCCCTCACCCCATTCCCCCCACCACCCAAGAACCCCCATCCCATCCCACCTCCTGCCTCCACAAGTGTGTGCCCCCACCTACCCCCTACTCCCCCCTCCCCACCCTTGGATTCCTTCCTGATTGGTGTTCAGCCTTCATGGGACCAGAAATCTCCTCTCCCACCCATGCCCGACAAGGCTATTCTCCCCTAAGTATACAGCTGAAATCATGGGTGCCTCCCTTTTTGCTCCCAGGCTGGTGGTTTAGACCCTGGAGTGCTCTGGTTGGCTGGCACTGTTGCTCTCCTCCTAGGGTCACCAACCCTTTCAGCTCTTTCAGTCTTCTTTCTAACTTCTCCATTGGGAACCCTTGATCAGATCAATAGGTAGCTGCGAGCATCCACCTCTGAATATGTCAGACCCTGGCAGACCTCTGAGGAGACAGCTACATCAGGCTCCTGTCAGCATGCACTTCCTGACATCCATATCGGCGTCTGTCTTTGGTGACTGCACATGGGACAGATATCAAGGTAGAATGGTCTCCCAAGGGCCCCTCCTTGACTTTCTGTCCTACACTTTGTCGCCTTATTTGCTCCCTTGAGCATTCTGTCACTCCTTCCAAGAAGGACCAAGACATCCACACTTGGTCTTCATTCTTCATGAGCTTCATGTGGTCAGTTAGTTGAATCCTGGTATTTCAAGCTTTTGGGCTAATATCCGCATATCAGTGAGTAAATACCATGTCTGTTCTTTTGTGATTGGGTTACCTCACTCAGGATGATATTTTCTAGTTGCATCCATTTACCTAAGAATTTCCTGAATTCATTATTTTTAATAGCTGAGTAATACTACATTGTGTAACTGTACCATATTTTTTGTATACATTCCTCTGTTGAAGGATATCTGGGTTCTTTCCAGCTTCTGGCTATTATAAATAAAGCTGCTATGAACATAGTGGAGCATATGTCCTTGTTATATGTTGGAGCATCTTCTGGGTATATGCCCAGGAGTGGTATAGCTGGTTCCTCAGGTAGTGCTATGTCCAATTTTCTGAGGAACTGCCAGACTGATTTCCTGAGTGGTTGTACCAGCTTGCATTCCCACCAACAATGGAGGAGTGTTCTCTTTCTCCACATCCTCATCAGCATCTACCATCACTTGAATGTTTTATCTTAGCCATTCTGGCTGGTGTGAGGTGGTATCTCAGAGTTGTTTTGGTTTGCATTTCCCTGATGACTAAGGATGTTGAGCATTTCTTAAGGTGCTTCTCGGCCATTCATGTTTTCTCAGTTGAGAATTCTTTGTTTAGCTCTGTACCCCATTTTTTAATAAGGTTATTTGTTTGTCTGGAGTCTAATTTCTTGAGTTCTTTTTATATATTGGATATTAGCCCTCTATTGGATCTAGGATTGGTAATGATCTTTTCCCAATCTGTTGGTTGCTGATTTGTCTTATTGACAGTGTCTTTTGCCTTACAGAAGCTTTGCAATTTTATGAGGTCCCATCTTAGAGCATAAGCCATTGGTGGTCTGTTCAGGAACTTTTCCCCTGTGCCTAGGTATTAGAGGGTCTTCCCAGCAACCACATGATGGTTTACAACCATCTGTAATGAGATCTGGTGCCCTCTTCTGGTCTGTCCGAAGACAACAACATTGTACTCATATGCATAGAATAAATAATTCTTAAAAAATATTATATTGAACAAAAAAGACTTTACTATTTAAAGAAATTATCAGTGAGTTAGGAAAGAAAGAACAGATTTGCTAGTGAGGCTATCTTACTGAGAAATCATAATTCAGTACCCTTGGTCTTCTACAGAAGAACAAATTTACAAGAGAATTAGTTATATATCTTTTTTTTTTAACTGTATATATGTTCTTTATTTTGTTATTGCTGATGATGTGAGCATTCTAGTTCAAAGTATACATAGGTATGTCAAAAGACTTTGGGGAATATGGAAATGCTATTTCAAGGACTATATGAATAGTAATTTTTGTTCTATTAAGAGCAATTTGGTTTTCCAGATATCATCTTGAATTTAGTATTAAATTATTATTTTTTTATTTTTATTTTTTATTTTTTTAATTTTTAAAATTTTTTTATTAGATATTTTATTTAAACTTCAGATGGCATCCCCTATCCCCATTCCCCCCCAACCCCCTTAGGAAACCCCTATCCCATGCCCCCTTTTCCTTTTTGCATTTATACATTTTTTTAAATAATGTTAATCATAGGCTTTATAAGTTTGGAATTGTTCAATTAGAGGTGTAACCCACTGACCAACCTAGATATAATGACTATCTTTGACTGGTGGAGATACATGAATATCTGCCTCCCTGTCTTCCCCCTCTTTCTCTCTTTCATCACCTAGCTTCTCCTCTCTTCTTCTTCTCCTCTTCTTACTCCTTTTCTTCCTCTCAGTACTCCTCCTACCTTAGCTCCTCCTACACATCTTAATGGTGTGGTGTGGCCTGGGTGGGTAATGCAAATGGATTAGTAATAGATTTATTTGACAATTTCAAAGGCTGCATAAAGCTTTTATGTGAAAATTTTCCCCAAATCTCTTAACTTGTAACATAACAGATCCCAACTAGAGGTGAAAACATCATCAAAAACATCATCAAAATGACATAGTGGAAGCCCTAGGTTTTCTTATTCTATGAAAATATGGAAATGAAGACAGGAAGAATCAGAATGAGATTTTCACAATGGAACATAAAATCTAAATTCATAGCAAATAACACAGCTAGACAATTATTCTTCCAAACTGTTACTGAACTTTGAAAATGCTTTTAATGATATGTGAAAACACTGATGGCTTGGTGATATGTGTGTAAAAAATAAATTATTTGGAATTACTTGGATTAAATTATTGGGAATAAATTACTTGAGGAATATAAGAACACTATCAAATTGTGATATTTAATAATTAAATATAGCAAACTCTGAAATAGGTTCTGATTGATATAGTTATGGCATCATAATATTTAAACTTCATCTTTTAAGCAAATAGAAAAGGAGAAGTATATAAAGATATACAAAAACCCATTCATAAAAAATATAAGTTAACAAAGAATCAACTAGCAAAAAGAATTATTAAATTAATTATAACTATTTTAGGACTTGAGAGATGTTTCAAAAGTGAATAATGCTTGCTTCTGTTGCAGAGAATGTGATTCTTAATACTTACATCTCCAACTACTCACTGTTCATGATCAATTATAACAACTATTACAGTGGATCTGAATCTCTCCTCTGGTATTGCTGGGAATAAACATACATTAATCTGTGGTCATTTGTAAACACTCATTCATATACATTAAAACAAACAAACAAAAAAACAAACAAAGCCCCTTAATCTTTAAATAGATTTATCCCAGTTAGCATACAGAACCAGGTATGACTTCAATCTTGTGTAGGGAGCATTAAAGCCAATAAGTGACAGGACAGTTATTCCTATAACATCCATGCTATTATTTCATTTTTTGGGTTATATATTGGCAAGCCAGCCATTACTGTAGCTCATAGGAATCAATCTGGATAATAATATTGATGACCTTCCTTCTGCAGTATAAAGACTTCTACCACCATAAAATTCAACCAGTAATGATGTGGCTTCATTACAGGTATGACCTTTATTTCTCTCTACCTTATAAGTATACTATGTAAATTCTTTAAGATTAATATCTTAACACCCAAGGTGTAGACAGCTAACAAAGAAAGTGTCAATGGCCTATAATATTTTGTAGAGATATAAGACATGCCATAAACCAACAAGTCAAACAATGCTAGCACCTTCACAAACTGTATGGTGCATGTAATTGCATATTATTTCAAGGAGACTATAGCCAGAAAGATTTTGCCAAAAGAAGTAGAATAAATGGAGGATTTAATGTATTGTTGACCATTTGAACTTCAAAAGCTACACACTGTATATGAGAACACAGCCATATGATGAGGGATGGCTGGGAACAGCAAGCTCTGTTGTATACCTCATGGGAAAATATGTAAAAAAATCAAGTATTGCCCATGAGTATTGTGATATTATAGAAAATAAAGTTAGTAGATGCATATGCAATCAGGAAATGATGCAAAAATAAATATATTGAAAATCTAGAACTGTAGGCGTGGTTCTGATGCTAAGGTCCTGTTCCCCAATTGGTTTCTGATGTATCAGTAAAGAAGCTTGGTAGAAGGAATAAACAGAGCATATGAGGCCCCACAGGCAAGAGACAGTGGAGATAGAAAGGGAGCATTCTTGGTACTTTTGAGAGGGGGAAAAAAAACGACCAGACACTTGAAATCTTGAGCAGAGCAGTTATAGGATGTGTTTACATTCAGGAGGTTGAAAATGTTGAGCTGGGACTAAAGGTAACTGAACAACTAAAGTTTAGGACAGATTTAGTGTGCTGAGCTAAGAGTATTGAGGAGGGCACACTTACTGCGGGAGATTAAAATGCCCACCAATTGAGCCAATAATGTAAGGTGAAATTAAGAAATGTGTGTGTGTCAGGGTTTTTCATCCATAGATCCAATATTCTCTGGTCAGGGGCAGGTATCACAGCCTGTGCCCAAAGTTAAGACAGGTTAGCAAAAGATACACACAACACAGAACTGTAAAGATAGGATTGTTGAAGAAGTTAAAATAATATAGACGATCATGGAAATTTTTAAATAAAGTCAAATTTTCATCATAGATTATGAATACTAGCGGAGAATGGGCATCTGTATATGTTAAACGTGAAATTGCTGTGATTACATATCATGACCAAAACCAATTTGGAATGATTTTATCTCATCTTAAAAGTTGTAATTCAAAATCTAGAGAAGGAATATCAAGAAACCTGAATGTAGGAACCTGGAAGCAGTGAGGTGCAAGCAGTCAAAAAAATGATGATTACTGAATTGTTGTCCAAGCAACTAGAACTATCAGCTTAGGAGAAGGACCAACATCAGTGTGCTGGGCCCTCCCATATCAATTATCACTCAAAGAGAATATACCACAATCTTGCCTACAGCGCAATGAGGTACAACATCTCAGTTGAGTCTACTTCCTAAATGACTGTAACTGATATTAAGTTAATAAAATTTTAGCTAGCAATAGCATATTATCAATTAATATTTAAGATTCCAAATGTTCTACATATGTAATCAATACAACTTTTTGATTTTCACATATGCATCAGCCCATAGAAGGATTATTGAAAACTGTTTCACACTGTAAATATTAATTCCAAAAACAATTCCTCATTCTTTCCCTGTGCTTTAATTCTTCAACAAAGTTCCAACAGTCAAAATGAAACAAAGCATTAATAGTTATAGAACAATGACGAGGTTAAATTTATATAAAGATTAAAGTAATTTTTCTATTTAATAGTCTATTCTTGCATTGAAATATTTACCCTGAAAATAAATTTATTTCATGCACCTTATTAGTTGAATGATCTGGGATTAAAAGAATGCTCACTTTTTTTTATTTTCAAAAGATATCCTTGCTGTTCATCACCAGTTTCTTTCCGCCATACATCACAGAACTAGCAATAAATGGAAATGTTTCTTTCATGTAATAAAAGACAAGTACAAAAGTCTCACAGACAGCAGTGTATTGATAAATACCAATAAGCTTTATCCAGAGCCTCACAAATAACATATAGATGTGGCTTTCACATTTGATCTTATATATTGTATGGTAAACTAAAATAAAAATGGTTAAGATAATTTGGTTAAATATTCCCAATTTCAAAAGGGAGAATTAAAACTGCTATTTTTCTCTGGATATCATGAGTATATGTATGAAACAATCTCCAAAAATTCTGACCCAGAATTTTTCCTGTCTAAAAGAACTGCAGAGACAAAAATGGAGAAGAGACTGAGGGAAAGTAGGTCCAGTGGCAGCCTAAATTGGGACCCCTCTCAAGGGAAGTGTCCAAGGCCTGACACTATTACTAATTCTATGGAGTACTTATAGACAGAATCCTAGCATAGCCTCCCTCCAACAGTTGACTCAAACAGACACAGATACTTACACCCAACCTATGGACTGAAGTCAGGAACCTCTGTGGTTGAATTAGAGAAAGGCTGAAAGAAGTTGATGAGTATGGTGACCCCATGGGAAGACCAGCAGTCTCAATTAACCTGAACCTCTGAGATCTCTCAGACACTGATCAATAAAATAGGTAGCATACACTAAGTCATCTGAGACCCCCTGACAAATACCCAGTATAAGACTGCCTGGTCTGGCCTCAGTGACAGAAGATGCACCTAACTCATGAGAAACTTGAGGCCCCAGAGAGTAAGAAGGCTTGGCAGAATTGAGGAATGGAGGGAACATCCTCTTGGAGATAGGGAAGAGGAATGGGATAAAAAAAATGTCAGAGGACAGTATGAGAGGGGCATAAGGACTTAATTGTGAAAAAAAAGATTAAAGATTTAAAATTATGAGTAGATATTTGCCAAGAGTATAGGCTACCAATGCTAAATTTGACAGATACAGAGAAGATATATAAGAAGGAAGGCCCAATTGTGGATGCATGAATCTCATTTAGAAGGGGAAATAAATAATCATAGAAATAAGATGGGTGGAGGAAAATATAAAAAATAATGGGTGGACAGTGGAATGGGGGCTTCAGTATTATATCTTACCAGAGGTTCAAGAGAATGAATGGAAATCTATAGCTAGAGGGGATGGGTGCTTGGGAGATCCCCAGGAGTCAATGTGGAAAGATGCATGACACTGGGGGTATAGAACCTGAAGAGACTACCCACTTTAGCCAAGGAGAATCACCAGTGAAGTGATAAGGGCTCCAATCCACCCCCAAACTTGTGACTGCATATTTGTCCTGTCTAAAATAAATATAGGTACAAAAATGGAGCAGAGCTAGAAGGAGTGGCCAACAAATAACTAGCACAACATTAGACTCATCACATTGGAAAGTACCAGTCCCTCACATTAATGACTGATACTCTATTATGCTTGCAGACAGAAGCTTCACGTAACTGTCCTCTGAAAGACACAGCCAAGCAGCTGTCTAAAACATTTGCAGATACCCACAGACAAATATTGGATTGATATCAGGTGATTCTTATGGAAGAATTGTTGGAAGTCATGAAAGGGATAGGAACACCAAAGGAAGACCAACAAAGCCAACTAATCTGGACCCTTGGAGGCACTCCTAGAGTGAGCCACATTTCAAAGAGCCTATGTGGGTTAGACTAAGGCCTAACACATAGGTAGCAGATGTGCACTCAGTCTTCATGTGGTTCTTGGAGTGTGGGCTATCTATAAAGCTGTTTTCTGTCTGTGGAATCCATTCCCCCACTGGAGTTGCTTGTTTGGCTTCAGTAGGAGTGGATTAAACTAACCCATCAAAGATTTGATGCTAGAGTGGCAAGATACTCCGATTGAGCCTGTAAACCCTCAGAGGAGAAAAAGAGTGAGGAATAGGAGGAGGAAGTATGTTTGGGAAGTACTGGGAAGGGAACATCTATTGAGATGTATAATGAAAAATAAATTAATTAATGGAGAAAAAGAATAATAAAAAAAATAACATCTCAAAGCTATCCTCAGAAGTGTATTAGAACTCATATGAAGGTAACCAAAATATAAGGTTGATTAAAACCAACACATAAATATTCAATCATATTGTACATTAATATTAATAATTTAAAAAACAATATTAGCATGGGCTAAAGACAGGATTTCCTTTTTTTTCCCAGATCCCAACCATTAAAAGGATAAATAGCATTAGGAGTAACAGGCATTGGTAGACAGTTAGATTATCAACAGTAGAGACTTCCTAAATGCATGAGTATTTTTATGAGAAGAGAGAGATTAGGCTATGTATATTTTTTCATGTAAAAGATGAGAGAAGATATCAATCTACTGAAAATGAAACTCTCAAGAGACTCAGAGATATTGGTATTTTGACATGTTCTTATCTGGCCCCAAAACTTGAGAAATAAACCTTGTTTTTGCCATCAAATATCTGAAATAATTTTTAGCAAGAAGGTGAAAGAAATGAATTCTGTAAATTACCAAAAAAAATACCGAAAAATAATGATGTAATCAAAGGGTACAACAGTTATTTTTCACAGATTGATGACTTAATATTACCAAGATTTTGCTATTATCTAAATTGACATATAAGTTCAATGTACTGTGAAAATTTTTGTGACTTTTAAAAATAATGTAAAACAAAATTAACAAGATCAAATATGATGCTGCCTCATTTTCCAAACGGGACAAACAATACTAAGGTAATTGTAAGAGAGGCAGTTTTATATTAATTAATTTATGTATTACTCCAAAGATCCAATAATAAATATAATATAAATATAAATAGATTTGTTATTGTGAAAGATATATAGAAATGAATCAATGAATATTTAATGCAATAAAAGAAGTGTATCTAGCAAATGGTACAAGAATAGCTGTGTTTCAATATGAATGAAGATAAACTTGACCCAGCCAGTCTGTTCCCATGTAGAAACCATATCTCGATACATCATAGAGAGGCCACTGACCTCAGAGCATGGGACACCATAACCTGAGACATCCTAGAGGAGCCACAAAACTCAGAGCAGTAGACACCATATCCTGAGACATTCTAGAAGAGCCACTGCAGTCAGAGCAGGGGACACCATATTCTGAAACATCCTAGAGGAATCACTACACTCAGAACAGAGAACATCTAGCTGATCTACTCCAATGACAACACCTTACCCTGAGACATCTAGAGGAGACACTGCACTCAGAGCAGGTGGAGTTCAGGATCACAGGATCACATAGACATCTGGACCCTGAGAAATTCTCACACAACCAAGATAAATGGAAAGACAGGCGTCAGTCAGAACCAGTGAGTGCAGGTAGCCCTAGAGTTAACCAAATGGTGAAAGGCAAACACAAGAACTTAAACAACAGAAACCAAAGTTACTTGGCATCACCAGAACCCAGTTCTCCAACTATAGCAAGCCCTGAATACCCCATCATACCCAAAAAGCAGGATTCATTATTAAAATCACTTCTCATGATGATGTTAAAGGACTCTAAGAAGGTCATAAATAACACTCCCAAAGAATTTGAGGAGAACACAGATAAACAGGTAGGAGCCCTTAAAGAGGAAACACAAAAATTTCTTAAAGAATTGCAAGAAAACACAATCAAACAGGTGAAGGAATTAAACAAAACTGTCCAGGATCTAAAAATGAAAGAAAAAATAAAGAAATCTCAAAGGGAGACTGCCCTGGAGATAGAAAACCTAAGAAAAAGACCATGGGTCATAGACGCAAGCATCACCAAAAGAATACAAGAGATAGAAGAGAGAATCTCATGTGCAGAAGATACCATGAAAAACATTGACCCAACTGTCAAAGAAAATGTGAAATGCAAAAAGCTCCTAACCCAAAAATCCAGGAAATCTAGGAAACAGTGAGAAGACCAAACCTAAGGATAATAGGTATGGATAAGTGTGAAGACTCTCAACTTAAAGGGCCAGTAAATATCTTCAACAACATTATAGAGCAAAACTTCCCTAACCTAAAGAAAGAGATGTCCTTAAATATACAAGAAGCCTAAAAATCCCAAATAGACTAGACCAGAAAAGAAATACCTCCCATGACATAATAATCCAAATATCAAATATACAAAACAAAGAAAAAATACTAAAAGCAGTAAGGGGAAAAGGTAAAGTAACATATAAAGGCGGGCCTATAAGAATTACACCACACTTCTCACCAGAGAATATAAAAGCCAGAAGATCCTGGACTGATATCATAGAGACCATAAGAGAACAAAAATGCCAGCCCAGACTACTATACCCAGCAAAACTGTCAATCACTGTTGATGGAGAAACCAAGATATTTCATGACAAAACAAAATTTACACAATATCTTCCCACAAATCCAGCACTTTAAAGGATAATTGATGGAAAACTCCAACACAAGAAGGGAAATCACAGCTTAGTAAAAGCAAGAAAGTAGTCTTCCAACAGCGCCAATAGAAGATAGCTACACAAACATAATTCCACCTCTAATAACAAAAGTGACAGGAAGCATAAATCATTTTCCTTAATATCTCTTAATATCAATGGACTCAATTCTCCAATAAAAAGACATAGACTAGCAGAGTGGATACATAAACAGTACCCAGAATTTTGCTGCATACAGGAAACACATCTCTGTGACAAAGACAAACACTACCTTAGAGTAAAGCAAATGGTCCCAAGAAACAAGCTGCAGTAGCAATTCTAATATCAAATAAAATTGATTTTCAACCAAAAGTAATCAAAAAGATAAGGAAGGACACTTCATACTCATCAAATGAAAAATGTACCTAGATGAACTCTCAATTCTGAACATTTATGCCTCAAATGTAAAGGCACCCACAAACATAAAAGAAACTTTGATAAAGCTCAAAGCATACATCATACCTCACACAATAATAGTGGGGGATTTCAACACCCCACTCTCAGCAATGGACAAATCATGGAAACTGAAACTAAACAGAGACACAATGAAACTAACAGAAGATATGAACCAAATGGATTTAACTGATATCTATATCTATATCTATATCTATATCTATATCTATATCTATATCTATCTATCTATCTATATATATATATATATATATATATATATATATATAGAGAGAGAGAGAGAGAGAGAGAGAGAGAGAGAGAACATTTCACCCTAAAAAAAAAATATATAACTTTTTCTCAGCACCTCATGGTACCTTCTCCAAAATAGACCATATAATTGTTCACAAAATAGGGCTCAACAGATACAAAAAGATTGAAATAATTCCCTGTACCCTATAAGACAACCATGGACTAAGTCTGGTCTTTAATAATGACAAAAACAATGGAAAGCCCACATACATGTGGAAAATGAACAATGCTCTACTCAATGATGACTTGGTCAAGAAAGAAATAAAAAAAGAAATTAGAGACTATTTAGAATTTAATGAAAATGAGGACACATAATACCAAAACTTGTGGGACTCCATGAAAGCAGTAATAAGAGGAAAACAAATAGCTCTAAGTACCTACAAAAAGAAACTGGAGAGAACATACACTAACAACTTGACAGGACACCTAAAAGCTTTATAACAAAAAGAAGCAAATATACCCAAGAGGAGTAGATGGCAGGAAATAATCAATCTCAGAGCTGAAATCAACCAAGTAGAAACAGAAAGAACTATACAAAATATCAACAAAACCGGGAGCTGGTTCTTCGAGAAAATCAACAACATAGATAAACCCTTAGCAAGACTAAATAAAGGGCAAAAAGACAGTATCCAAATTAATAAAATCAGAAAAAAGGGAGACATAACAACAGAAATTGAGGAAATTAAAAAAATCATCAGATTCTACCACGAAGGCCTATACTCAACAAAATTGGAGAATCTGGATGAAATGGACAATTTTCTAGACAGATACCAGATACCAAAATTAAATCAGGAGCAGATAAACCATCTAAACAGTCCTATAACCCCTAAAAAATAGAAGAAGTCATTAAAAGTCTCCCCACAAAAAAAGTCTGGGACCAGATGTTTTTAGTGCAGAATTCTATCAGACCTTCAAGGAAGACCTAATACCAATTCTCTTCAAACCATTCCATAGAATAGAAACAGAAGGAACAATACTCAATTCGTAATATGAAGCTACAATTACACTCATACCTAAGCCACACAAACACCCAACCAAGAAAGAAAACCACAGACCAATCTCTCTTATGAATATTGATGCAAAAATAGTCAAAAAATTCTTGCAAACAAAATCCAGCATCACATCAAAACAATTATCCATTACGATCAATTGTAGGCTTTATCCCAGGAATGCAGGGATGGTTCAATATTTGGAAATTCATCAATGTAATCCACTACATAAACAAACTCACAGAAAAAACCACATGATCATCTCACTAGATGCTGAGAAAGCATTTGACAAATTTCAACATCCCTTCATGGTTAACGTACTGGAAAGATCAGGAATTCAAGTCCCATACCTAAACATAGTAAAAGCAATATACAGCAAGCCAGTAGCCAACATTAAACTAAATGGAGAGAAACTTGAAGCAATCCCACTAACATCAGGGACTAGACAAAGCTGCCCACTCTCTCCCTACTTATTCAATATAGTGCTGGAAGTCCTAGTTAGAGCAATTAGACAGCAAAAAGAAGTCAAAGGGATACAAATAGGAAAGGAAGAAGTCAAAATTTCACTATTTGCAGATGATACGATAATATACTTAAGTGACCCTAAAACTTCCACCAGAGAACACCTAAACCTGATAAACAACTTCAGCAAAGTGGCTGGATATAAAATCAACTCAAACAAATCAGTAGCCTTCCTCTACTCAAAGGATAAACAGGGTGAGAAAGAAATTAGGGAAATGACACCCTTCACAATAGCCACAAATAAAATAAAATAAAATAAAATAAAATAAAATAAAATATTTTGGAGTGAATCTAACCAAGAAAGTGAAAGATGTGTATGACAAGAACTTCAAATCTCTGAAGAAAGAAATTGAAGAAGATCTTAGAAGATAGAAAGATCTCCCATGCTCCTGGATTGCCAGATTAACTCAGTAAAAATATCCATGTTGCCAAAAGCAATCTTCACATTCAATGTAATCCCTATCAAAATTCCAAATCAATTCTTCATAGAAATAGAAATAACAATTTGCAAATTTATTTGGAATAACAAAAAACATAGAGAAGCGAGAACTATTCTCAACAATAAAAGAACTTCAGGGGAATCACCATCCCTGACCTCAAACTGTACTACAGAGCAGTAGTGATAAAAACTGCATGGTATTGGTACAGAGACAGGCAGGAAGGACAGTGGAATAGAAATGAAGATCCAGAAATGAACCCACACACCTATGGTCACTTGATCTTTGACAAAGGAGCTAAAACCATCCACTGGCAAAAGGTCAGCATTTTCAACAAATGGTGCTGGCTCAACTGGAGGTCAGCATGTAGAAGAATGCAAATTGATCCATTCTTATAACCTTGTACAAAGCTCAAGTCCAAGTGGATAAAGGACCTTGACATAAAACACTGAAACTAATAGAAGAGAAGTTGAGGAAGACCCTCAAATACCTAGGCACAGGGGAAAGTTCCTGAACAGGACACCAATGGCTTATGCTCTAAGATCAAGAATTGACAAATGGGACCTCATAAAATTGCAAAGCTTCTGTAAGGCAAAAGACACCATCAATAAGACAAAAAGGCAACCAACAGATTGGGAAAAGATTATTACCAATCCTACATCCAATAGAGGGCTAATATCCAATATATAAAAAGAACTCAAGAAATTAGACTCCAGATATCCAAATAACCCTATTAAAAATGGGGTACAGAGCTAAACAAAGTATTCCCAACTGAGGAAAGTCGAACAACTGAGAAGCACCTTAAGAAATGCTCAACATCCTTAATCATCAGGAAAATGCAAATCAAAACAACCCTAATATTCCCATCACACACCAGTCAGAATGGCTAAGATCAAAAACTCAAGTGATAGTAGATGCTGGTGAGGATGTGGAGAAAGAGGAACACTCCTCCATTGTTGGTGGGAATGCAAGACGGTACAACCACTCTGGAAATCAGTCTGGTGGTTCCTTAGAAAATTGGACATAGCACTACCTGAGGACCCAGCTATACCACTCCTGGGCATATACCCAGAAGATGCTCCAACATTTAACAAGGACATATGGTCCACTTTGTTCATAGCAGCCTTATTTATAATAGCCAGAATCTGAAAAGAACCAAGATGTCCTTCAACAGATGATCGGATACAAAAAATGTGGTACATTTACACAATGTAGTGTTACTCAGCTATTAAAAATAATGAATTCAGTAAATTTTTAGGTAAATGGATGCAACTAGATAATATCATCCTGAGTGAGTTAACCTAATCACAAAAGAACACACATGGTATTTACTCACTCATAAGCAGATATTAGCCCAAAAGCTTGAAATAGCCAAGATTCAACTAACAGACCACACAAAGCTCATGAAGAAGGAAGAACAAGTGTGGATGCCTAGGTCCTACTTAGAAGAAGTAACAAAATACCCAAGGGAGCAAAGATGGAGACAAAGTGTGGAACAGAATCTGAAGGAGTGGCTATCTGGAGACCATTCCACCTGGGTATCCATCCCATGTGCAGTCACCAATGATAGACACCGATATTGATGTCAGGAAGTGAATGCTGACAGGAGCCTGACATGGCTGTCTCCTTAGAGGTCTGCCAGAGTCTGACATACCCAGAGGCAGATGCTCACATCTAACCATTGATCTGATCAAGGGTTCCCAATGGAGAAGTTAGAGAGAAAACTGAAGGAGCTGAATGGGTTGGTGGCCCCATGAGGAGAGCAACAATACCAACCAGAGCTCCCAGGGTCTAAACCACCAGCCTGGGAGCACATAGGGAGGGACCCATGACTCCAACTATATGTAGGGGAGGATGGCCCTGTCAGGCATAGGTGGGAGAGGAGATCTTTGGTCACATGAAGGCTGAACACTGAGTGGGGGGGGGAACTCAGGGGGGTAGGTGGGAATGCAGTGTAGGTGATGACACACCCTCATAGAAGCAGGAGGAGGGGAGATGGGATAACGGGTTCCTGGGTGGTGGGGGGAATGGGGTAGGGATAAAATCTGAAATGTAAATATAATATCCAAAAAAAAAAAGAAAAAAAAATAATCAAAACACCAAGATCACAAAACAAAGAAAGAATATTAAATGCAGTAAGGGAAAAAGGCCAAGTAACATACAAAGGCAGACCTATCAGAATTACACCAGACTTCTAATCACATACTATAAAAGCTAGAAGATGCTGGACAGATGTCATGCAGACCCTAAGAGATCACAAATGCCAGCCCAGGCTACTATACCCAGCAAAACTCTCAATTACCATAGATGGAGAAACCAAGATATTCCATGACAAATCTAAATTTACACAATATCTTTCCAAAAACCCAGCATTACAAAGGATAATAGCAAGAAAGCTCCAACACAAGGAGGGATATTATACCCTAGAAAGAGCAAGAAACTAATCCTCTTCCAACAAATCCAAAAGAAGATAGCCACACAAACATAATTTACCTTTAATAACAAAAATAACAGGAAGCAACAATCACTGTTCCTTAATATCTCTTAACATCAATTGACTCAATTCCCCAATTAAAAAACATAGGCTAATGTACTGGATACATAAACAGGACCCAGCATTTTGCTGCATACAGGAAACCTATCTCAGTGACAAAGACAAACTCTACCTTAGTGTAAAAGGCGGGAAAACAATTTTTCAAGCAAATGGCCCTAAGAAACAAGCTGGAGTAGCCATTCTAAACTCTCCAGCCCAATAACACAAAGGGAGGGACTCATGGCTCCACCTGTATAGGTAGTTTAGGGTGGCCTTGCCAGGCATCAGTGGAAGTGGACAGACTTGGTGCCTAAAATTTTGGATTTCCTAATTGTTGTTGAATTTCAAGAACAGGGAGGTGGGAACGAGAGGATGGTAGGAACACACCCTCATAGTAATTTGAGCAAAGGGGGTAAGGTAAGGGGTTAGGCATCAGTGGAAGTGGAGGACCTTGGTGCCTGAAAGTTTGGATTCCCTAGTGTTGGGGAATTTGAGAGCAGGGAGGCAAATAGGAGGATGGTAGGAGACATTACAGAGGCAGGCTTCCAGAAGACTAGATTACAGACTTCAAACAAAAAATTATCTTGATACTAAAATTTGTTTTGAGAATTCTATATTGCAGAATACACAGCCTTGGTATATCTACTCATCAAGTGAGCTGAAAAGACCTGCTCAAACCTCTGATTTCCTGGAATTTCAGCTGGATGCAGTGAAGACACAGACGTCAGAGGCTTACCAATTTACTCTTCCCCCTGCCCCTCTTCTAATATCTCAATGCCCATAATCAGCTTGAAGAAGGTAATGAAGAGTTGGCATCCCTATTTCCTGGGCTTAGGGACTGATGTGGTTAATATTGGGCTGTCTTTCTAGGGAAAAGTAGTGGTTTCATTGGAACAGGGAGGATTAGCTAGGATTTATTGCATAGTGATAGCCTATTTGTAGAAATGTGTTTAATTGTTATTAAGATGAAGTTATAATTTCTTAAAATTTACTTTGATTTTAAATTTAAGGTTTTCATTGGTATGAGCTTCTTACTGATATAAAAGTGAGATTAATATTGTTACTCTCATAGGCGTTGTGCCTATATAACACATTTAGGCATACAAGGCTTAGACCCAGTCTTTCTTTAACTTTTTTAACTGATTTGAGATGGTTAGTCTGTGAGTTAAGGGCCTATAGCAAATTCATGGCTCTGAGTTTACTGTTAGGGTTTTTCTATATTTTATTTAGAAATAGCTGAGAGGAGTTAACAGACAATAGTCCAAATAGCCTTACATGGATAGATGGTTTTCAAAATGTCTGAAGTCCACAGAATTGATGTTACAAACATTTCTATATTAATGTTCATTTTGATTAGAGACCTGTCTGCTTCTGACACCTTCCTGTCTTAGATTCTAAGAAGAAATTGAGCATCTTTGGAGTTATTCCAGGTGTGGTGAGAAAGCCACTAGGCAAGAATTGCCTCTTTTCATCTATAGACAAATCCCTATCCAGAAAAGGACACACTTGTGTAATAATCTACTGATTATATCTGCCAAGACACCGTCATCAGCCCTTAATAATTCTGCATCACTCAGTCTGTCAGATGACCCTGGGCCAGAAGGCTGAAGATTGGATGCTCCAATGTTTTGTAGTATAGGGACTGTCCAGGTGTTCAGCAGTCTCTATGAATTTGGCTAAGCTTTAGAAGCTATGCTTTGTGCTTTCCATAATTTCAGTTAACTCAGTCATTCTGGATCTCTGACAGGGTTGAAAACTTATAGTCTCATAGCCAATATCAGCTATTTACTTTGAGAGAAAAGGTATGAGAGGATGGTTTCAGCTGACATTCATTCTAAAGCCAATTAAAAAAAGCCAGATTCAGAACTAACTCTTTTAGTTAGGAGGAATTACAGAGGTTCTGTTTAGTCAACAAAATGATGGACTGGGTATTAGGTCTATCTTGTACCTTACTGACCTAAATGGGTATAGTTATGCTCTAGTTGTATTTTAAGAGAAAAGTTTTATTTTAACAGGAAGGGTGATATGTAGGAGGAGTACCAGAGGAAGAGAAGGAGTAAGGAGAGGAGGAGAAGAAGGATAGGAGAAGCTAGGTGATGAGAGAAAGAGAGAGAAAGAGAAGGGGGCACATGGAGGCAGATGTTCATGTGTCTCCGCCAATCAAAGATAGTTGATATATCTAGGTTGGTTACTGGGTTACACTTCTAATTGTATGGGCATCTTGTGATTGAGCATTACCAAACTTATAAATCCTTTGACTAACATTTAAAAAGTAGTATAAAAGCAAAAATGAGAAGCTAGGATCGGATAGGGGTTTTCTAGGGAGGAGAAATGGGGAAAACAGATGGCATCTGAAATGTAAATAAAATACACAATAAAGATTTTCACATCCCAAACAAAACAAAACAAAACAAAAAAGAATGAAAATAAACTTGTATTTGTACCTTATGCAAGGTAAGAACATTAACACAAAACTGATGATCACTTGAAATATAAATAGCTAACATGAATAATACCAGGAATTAATGTTGGCTTTGATAATTTCTTAGATATGGCATGAAGAATCATAATCAACAAAAAATAGTTATACTTTGTGAAATAATGAACTTTCAAAATAAAAATTCTTTTCTGAGAATTGTACTAAAATTGTTAAGTAAGAGAAAATATTTGAAAATCTTTAATTTTATACATACTGACCATAAGATACACATAGAAAGCATATTGTTCAGGGAAAATACAACTAACAATTTAATTAGAAATAAAAAATATTGAGCAAATGCTTCTCCAAAGTGATATGAAAATGCCAAAATCCACAACAAAATGATGTCTCATCAATAGCCATTTATGAATACCATTAAGACCATATCAGTTCACACATAAGAGACAAGGTGGTCATAAGACAGGCATGATCTGTCTGTGTCAGAAAAATAGTTGAACACATTTGTGTCTTTCCACAATGCTAGAAATTTGTTGACTCCCAGGATGTTTATAGTTATAGTGTTTTCAATGTCTCAGATATGTCTACCTATTTGGGTAATCTGGATATGTCAGTACAGGTTTTATTTGTTCCAACATAACTACTAAGTATGGACTCACATCCCATAGCAAATAGTAAATCTATCATTTGCCTATCTATCATCTATCTGTCTACTATTTATCATCTGTATCTAACTATGTATCTTCTACCAAACAAGCATCTATCTTTTTATCTTTCAATCTGTCTGTCTAACATTTATCTAACATCATCTATTATTTAACTAGATAACAATGTATGTACACACCTAAAATTACAAGTGTATATTCACTTCACTGAAATAATATAACATAAAGCTAAAAACAATTTCAAGGTGTTTCAGAAGGAGAATGATAGAAATAGTAAGTTAATTATTCATTGATGGGATAATGGACCCAGAAAAAGCTATCACAAAGCTGGTGCTGTAGAAAAATAGGAGAGATTATGGTTTAGAGCAAAAGGTAGACAGTTATATAGATGAGAAGGCAGAGCAACTGAAAATACAAACAGCAGAATCAAATCAAGAGATATGAACAGGTGGATAGTCAGATGTAAAGGAGACAATATCAATAGTGACGGGGCAAAGCCAAGCTGGAGCCTTAGGAAGCATGTGGAAAAGTCTGGCAGTACTTAATGCATATCAGCTCTCATATTATAGGTGTGTTTAGAGATGTTAGCACAGCAGTAGTTACCCACAAATTTTTGGAAACCTGGTGACAGAGTTAAGCATTTTCTCCAGTATAGCATGTAGAATAAATTCTTGTAAGAGTTTTCTTTAATACAATTTAATATGGCAATGTGTCCCTCCATCTCAAGTCACACCAGTAAGCTTATAGAGCAGCATCACTCAGACTACAAGGTATAAGTCATTCGTTTACTTGTGCAGCCTGAGTGATGCCAGATGTGATGTTGTTTACTTATACAAACAGACACTCATATCACTCTGACTCTCCAAAAAGAAAAAACAAAAAGAAAGAAAGAAAGAAAGAAAGAAAGAAAGAAAGAAAGAAAGAAAGAAAGAAAGAAAGAAAGAAAGAAAGAAAGAAAGAGAGGGGGGGAGGGAGGGAGGGAAGGAGGGAAGAAGAAGGGCTGGTTTTAAAAATGTGGTCTCAAAGCTACAGTGTATGCATAAAAAAATAGATAAATATTTTTAAAAATGTGCTCTCAGAAAATGGTAAAGTAAAAAAAAAAGATCTTATTAAAATTTTATTGGATGGCTCATTGGGAATCATTCTAATATATTGAAAAAAAGATCTGTATATATTTTACCATATAGTTTATGTACAAATCATCACATATCATATAATTAAATTATTTTTATGCAAATTTATGCATCCAAGTGATTTTTTTACATGTTTGTTTAATACCTAAACTGTTAACAGTCACATATCTGTAAAAATTACAGAGTTCACATAATTCGAATTTCCATTTAGATCAAGATGAATGAAATAGGTAATTTTTTTTACTTATACAATAGGCTATAATTTAGAACTGAACAAACACTGAACAAAAATTAGAAAATGTTAACAAGAAGATGTTGAAATTAAGACCTATAAGATTGAGCCTAGCATCATTATCCTCTGAGAGGACCAAATAGCAGCTGACTGAGACAGATGCAGATGCTTACACTCAATCATTGAACTGAAGTTAGGGACCCCTGTGGTTGACTAGGAAAAGGCTAGAGGAAGCTGAAGAGGAGGCAGGCCCCATAGGAAGACCAGCACTTTCAATTAACCCAACCATTCAGCATACAGGAGCTGATGTGAGGACTCTGACATACATATAGCAGAGGACTGCCTGGTATGGCCTCAGTGGGAGAAGATGGACCTAACCCTCCAGAGACTTGAGGCCTTAGGGAGTGGGGATGCTTGGCAGGAGTGAGAGAAACATCCTCTTGCAGATGGTAGGAGGAGAAATGGGATGAGAAAGTGTGGGAGGGCAGACTAGTAGGGGACAATGCCTGGACCATGATGAAAGTAGTCCATCCTAAAACCAAATTGTAGGCTTACTTAAAACATATTTTTATTGCAAATTTTAAAACATGCTGTTGATTCTTTTATGTCCATCAGTGTTTTATTTACATGCATGTATAAGCCTTGTGTCAGTGAAATTCATAGAAGGCTTTGGTTACACTGTAACTTGTGTTAGAGATGGTTATATGATTCCATGTGGGTGCTGCTAAGCAAACCCAGATTCCCTGTTAGAGCCACAAGTAGTGTGAACCACTGAGCATCCTCTGCTACCATGAAATAGATGTTATTTTTTTTCATAAATTGATTGTACAGGACTCAACCATGAAAGTCACAAATCACAACACTGTCATGTATCAATATCAAAAGTTTGGAGATGATGTTACCTGCTCATGAGAATATAGTTTTACAGAAAACAGATAAGTAACTTCTTAGAAAAATAAGCATAAACTCAATACAGAGTTTCATTCCTGGAATCTGCATTCAGAAGATTGAAGCAAGGGGATATTAAATAAAAGGTAATCTGTTTTAAAGTGAAATTTTAAAAAATAATAATAAAAATCTAAACAGAAAGAACATCTCAGACATGTAACTCCAATCCTAAGTATATTTAAAATTATTAAAGAGAAAAATCTTGCATAGAAATTTGTAATAAGATTATTTATGATAGCCAAAGGCAGAAATAAACCCAACTTGCATTTGTTAGATCAAAAAACAATATGTGTGTATAATAATATGGTATATATGAAAGTTTAAAGATCAAATTTCAAATACTATTGTATTTAAAAGTAGTTTAGTAGTAGTCAAATTAGTTTATAATAGTGACATTAAGATAACTTTAGTTTGTGAAGCTAAATATACAATTATTACTCTGTGTTATATGTAAAATAAATCTTAAAATAACGATAATTTAGGCACAGAGAAAGAAATTGCAATAAACTGGAGAAAATACATAGAACAAATTACAAAGGGGGTAACAGGAAGTATTATAGAAATATATTTGAGAGCTTTATGTGGAGTTAAATATTAATAAAATATTTCATATTTGTTATGTTTTAGGATGTGGGGTCTTGCAATATAGCCCATAGTGGTCTTATATTCAAAACCCTCTGTCTCCATTCAAATATTCAAACTACATGCACATGAAAAAATATTAAGCTATAAATGATCAATAAATATCACACAAATATTAATGTTAGTAAGAATAGATAATATTAAATCACATTTTCTCTAGATGCAGAAACATCTCAGGCAAAAATAAACCATCTAATTTTTCTCACAAGCTTCCAAAATAGTATGAATTCATAGGGAATATCTAAATATAATGTATATCAAAAATATAAAAATAAATAAACAGTCATCAAAAATCGAGCAATAAAATGCTTGAACAGTCCTATAATATTTTATTCTGATAAAGAGTTCATAATGATTAGAGTTGATCTGATGTGTTTCATCAGTATGACTGTCAAAAGGGCCAATAAATGGATTAAAGTGACCTCAACTTCATTAGTCATCAGGAATGCAAATCAAAACAGCAGTGGAAAATCACTACAGGACCATTGATATGCATTTAATTAAAAAAAGCATCAACATCAAGAAAAACTCACATGCTAGCAAATTCTTGGTGAGATAATTAATGAAATATCTCTAGAAAGTATAAGAAGCATCCATTAAACTTAGAAATATATGCAACCTATTATGAAATAATTTCACATCTGAATAATTTCTAACAACAGTACATTCTGTCTCAATGAAAAACAAAATACAACAGGGCTCATAGTGTATTATCTAAATTTCAGACAAGAGATAAAATATTCAATCACAAATATGTGTATGTGTTTTATGTGTGCATATATATGCACACATAATTAATTATATATATATATGCATATATATAATTATTTTCATATTGCAGATTAAGTACAAATTGCAGATTAAGTGCAAAGTACAGTGCTTCCCAGCAATGGGAATATGTAATAACAGAACAAATGGCTGTAAGTCTCCTATGTCTATAACAGAAATACATAAAATATAAATTATAATATTTGCTTTCATAATCTATCTATCCATAAACTGAATCAGTCCTCATTTAATCTGTGGTGATATAGTTCACCACAGTGGTAGTTGGTAGGTGCTGAGTCTGTCGCTATTTTCATTTTTAATTTTATTTTTGTATTAGTCATTTCACTGGTTTACATCTCAAATGATATCCCACTTCCAGGTTACCTATACAAAAAGCTCCATCCTACATCTACCATGAGGGTTCAAAATGGTCATTGAAATTGGGCATTACTCAAGGAAAAGTGATAACTTAGAAATGTTATATTTCTGAATATTTTCTTGGATATTCTGTATATTTATACACTTTGTATGTGCATACCTTTTTGTTTTTTTTTTAAAGAAAATAGTTTATTTTATATTACAACTTTTATGATATAATCCATCACTGAGAGATGTCAAGATAAGAACTCAAGGACCAGAGGTAGGGATCATAGTGGAATACTTTTTATTCAATTGATTCTCATGGCTTTCTCACAGCTTTCTTATACAACCCAAGACAGACTTCTTGTGGATTACATCAGCCACAGTGGGACAGGCCATCTCATTTCAATAATAAGTCAAGAAAATGACCCCACAGATTTGCTTTCAGGTTAATGTGATGGAGACATTTTTTCATTTGAGGGTCTCTTTTCTGAGATAACACCAGACTGTTTCAACTTGAAAAAATATTAACCAGTGTTTAAATATTATATAGAGAAACTTACACTCAATCTGTATTTTGAAGTGGATATGTTTATTCATATGTCTTTAAATAGCTACAGGTGGAGCAGGAAAGGGTAAGGATGGGGGAACACCCTCATGGAGGCAAAGGGGAGGGGGGAGAGGGTGGATGTAGGATGGAGCTTTTTGTATAGGTAACCTGGAAGTGGGATATCATTTGAGATGTAAACCAGTGAAATGACTAATACAAAAATAAAATTAAAAATGAAAATAGCGATAGATTCAGTCTCCAGCACATTTCACCAGAGAGAAATCACAGAAAATGAATCCAGATAAGGGAAGAATAGAGTGTTGGGTAAGTGTACACTTAATGTTGCTGGGGCCAGCACTCAAATCCTGATTCAGTTCCCTTTGTTCTGGTAACGTGTCCTCACTGCAGTTCACCTCCCCAACTTGATGTCATTCTCCAATACATCGATCTGTGTGCTTTATTGAACATAATTGTCATGCAATTAAAATCTGTATTTAGTAAATACTGGATACATTTCTAAAATTTTTTCCACATAGTTATTAGTCAATTTCTTCCTATTCATAATGAATTTGACATACATTTTTGTATCAAAAAATACCATTTAAATTAAATACATAACCAATATATAGTATTAATTTTAGATTTAGCAAAGACACTGAATTTTTCTAATAAAAATAATTTGTTAACTATATGACTGCTTGTGTGTTCATTTATTTCAATACAAAATCAATGAGTATATAATGCATGCCTTTAAGAGACAGAGTTAGCTCCACAACTGTATAACCCATTTCATTATTATTTTCCCAAAGATAAAAAAGAACATGACTATTCCAGAGCCAAAGGTTTTAATTTGTAGGGTTTCTAAACTCTGTGGTGAATACACAGAGAAAATGCTTCTAATATCACTTACCCTTTAAATCAACATACACAATATAATCCCCAAAGAGAGTGTTGTGGTCTCATGAATATTAGGTAGTACAGGACAGCAACTACATGGTCTTCCCAAACAAGGGCAGAGAAAAATGGATAAAGCAACAAACCTCTATCCTCCATATTGACCATTGGTAGCTCAAGTGCAGAAGCAAAAGGGGAGGCAGGGCAAAGAAAGAGAAAGAGAGGGAAAGAGACTCAGAGAGAAATAAAGATAGAGACCTCTCACACTCTTTATCCTTCATATCCTACATTCTAATGGAGCGTCGTCAGGCTTCTTTACCAGGTAACATTACAGTCTGTTAAGTGTCTTAGTGCCAAGGTTGATGGATGATAAAATCTCCTTTTCCTAACTCATTGTTTTTCCTAAATATGAGATTAGATATGAGATGTGTATAGCTAATGTTACTTTTAAAATGCTCTACAGAAGTAAGAACAACTTGTATTTGAATATGTCACACCACAGCATGTGCATTGAGTGTTTCCCAGCTTTGGTACCCTTTCTTTTAAAATCAAGAGTGAACATTCTGGTAACTATACTTTCTTGGGCTTGTGAGACAGGTCACCTGTTAAAGGATAGGTTCACAACCAAAACAGCAAATTCTTATTTTATGAAGCTTCTTGTCTGTCATGCTAGACATTACTTTTCTTTCTTGTACTACTTTACTAGAACACTCTTCGTGTTCAAATTTAAATAATAAAGCACTTATTACATTACAGCATGAACACAAAATACATCATTTTAAATGTATCTTTTCAGTATTTGTTATGGTCTTTTCTTTTTTCTTTTGTTTTTTTGTTTGTTTGTTTTTGTTTATTTGTTAGGTTTTTTTGTTTGTTTGTTTGTTTTTGTTTTTTGTTTTTTGTTTTTTGTTTTTTGTTTTTTTTTTCTTTTTGAGACAGGGTTTCTCTGTATATCCTTGGCTGTCCTGGAACTCACTCTGTAGACCAGGCTGGACTTGAACTCAAAAATCTGCCTGCCTCTGCCTTCCAAGTTCTGGAATTAAAGGCCTGTGCCACCACTGCCCAGTTTTTTTCTTTTTTTTTTTATTAGAAGTTTTCTTTCTTTACATTTCAAATGTTATTCTCTTTCCTAGTTTTGTCTACCCCCTAAAACCCTCTACCCCATCCCTTCATCCCTGCTTCTATGAAGGTGTTCCCCTATACTGGGGCATCAAGCAAGCATTCATAGGATCAAGAGACTTCCTACTATTGACCCCAAACAAGGCCATCCTCTGGTACATATGCAGCTGGAGCCATTGGTCTCTCCATGTGTGCTACTTTGTTGATGGTTTAGTCCCAGGGAGCTCTGGGGAGTCTGGTTGGTTGATATTGTTCTTCCTATGGGGTTGCAAACCTCTTCAGATCTTTCTCTAATTCCTCCATTGGGGACCCCATAGGGAACCCCGTGCTCAATGGTTGGCTATGAATATCTGACTCTGTATTTGTCAGGCTCTGGCTGAGCCTCTGAGGAGATAACTATATCAGTCTCCTGTCAGCATGTACTTCTTGGTCCAAAATTGTGTCGGGGTTTGGTGACTGTATATGGAATGGATCCCAAGGTGGTTCAGTCTTTGGATGGACATTCCCTCAGTCTCTGCTCCACATTTGGTCTCCATATTTGCTCCCATGTGTATTTTGTTCCCCTTTCTAAGAAGGACAGAAGCACCCACACTTAGGTCACCCTTCTCCTTGAGCTTCTTGTGTCTATGAATTGTATCTTGGATATTCTGGGCATGTGGGCTAATATCCATTTATCAGTTAGTACATACTATGTGTGTTCTTTTGTGATTGAGTTGCCACACTCAGCATGATATTTTCTAGTCCCATTCATTTGCCTAAGAATTTCAGGAATTCAATGTTTTTAATAGCTGAGTAACACTCCATTGTGTAAATGTACCACATTTTCTGTATCCTTTCCTTCATTGAAGGACATCTGGGTTCTTTCCAGCTTCTGGCTATTATAGATAAGGCTGCTATAAGCATAGTGGAGCAAAATGGCAACCAACAGATTGGGAAAAGATCTTTACCAAACCTACATCTGAAAGAGGGACAATATCCTATGTATACAAAAAACTCAAGAAGTTAGACTCCAGAGAATCAAATAGCCCTGTTAAAAATGGGATATAGAACTAAACAAACAGTTCTCATCTGAGTAATATTGAATGGCTGAGAAGCACCTAACAAAATGTTCAACATATTTAGTCATCAGGGAAATGCAAATCAAAACAATCCTGATATTCCCATCTCATACCAGTCAGAATGGCTAAGATCAAAATCTCAGATGACAATAGATGCTGGCAAGAAAGTGGAGAAATAGGAACAATCCTCCATTGTTGGTGGGATTGCAAGCTAGTACAACCACTCTGAAAATCAATCTGGCCGTTCCTCAGAAAATTGGACATAGGACCTGAAGACCCAGTATACCATTGCTGGTTATATATTCGAAAGATTCTTCATCATATAACATGGACACATGCTCCACTATGGTCTTTTCTTTAATGAAGAAGATATTGTAGTTTTTTTTATCTTAATAGAGTATTCCTTCATAAAAATCTTTATGAACTTTTTAATGTTATTTACTTTATGCTCATAAATAATTGCTAATATAAGTTAAAAATAAATGGAGATGTATACAGTGTCATATTCTATTGTAAGTCTGAAATATAAAGAATTATCTTTATATTCTATGTCCTGCCTCTATCTCAGAAAATATTTTTCCCTTTAAATTTATTTTCAGACACTATAGAATACTAAATTAAAATATACATGCAACTAAATATGTTACATTAAATACAAGAATGATTTTTTTTTACCCACTAGAAATTAGAAACAAATAAAACAATTGTTAATTCTTTAACTGTGTCATTCATATGTCTCCCATGGTAGGGTCACAAGTTTGTGCAGCTATAATTATATGTTTTATGTGAAGACCTTTTTATTTATTTTTAAAGAATCTGTATGATGAATTTGTGAAGTAGAACACACACCCACAATTGTTCCCACAACATGTCTCTTGTGACTTTCATAGGTTCTGAAGGGGATGGCTACCCCATAGGAAGAACAACCGTGTCAACTAACCTGAACCCTCCAATTTCTCAGAGGCTTAGCCACCAACCAAAGAACATGCAAGGACTAGTCTGTTCCCCTGATACATATGTAGGAGAGGGCTTCCTTGTTTGGCCTCAGTGGGAAAGAATGTGCTTAATACTTATAAACTTTATCCCGCAGGGAAGATGGATGGTAAAGGGGTGAGGTAGGAGTAGGTGGGCAGGTGGGGGAGCACAGAACCAAAATAGAGGGGAAATGGGGTAAAGGACTCCTGTGGGGGGGTATGAAGGATGGTAACATATGGAATGTAAATGCATAAAATAATTAATAATATCAAAAATGTATAAAAATATTTGCTAGGCCAGTCAGAGTACTCTCTTACTCTCTAATATCCTTTTCAAGAGATACTTAATAGCAAAAGCCAAGATATTTGGAGTTTACTCCACAGAGAAATAGTAGAAAATAAAAATTAATTACAAATATAATATAGCACAAAAATAAAATAATAAAATGGTAATTGTACAAACTACTTTTCATATATACTAATATTTGAATCTGATCAATGCAGAGAAGGTTCTATTTAGTGGAGTAAAGCTGAAGGCTCTTATAGTTCTTGTATGTTTCTACAACAATTAGTACAGGATATAGGCTGGGAGAAGCTAAATGGAAGTATATGCTATTGATACATTACAACTAGCTGTTGGGATCAGAGACTAAGCATTGTCACACAAGAAGCTAGGATGAATTGTTCATTCTCAATAAGTCAATTGCAGAAAAAAATTGCAAAGAGTTATTCTGTGTGGCTATATTAGAAAGAAAATTAAAGGAAAACTTTTATTGATTCTATAATCTTTTTATCTACAATGTATAGCAATGAGTTTAGATCAATGAATAAATTAAAAAATAGACCTACATGATCAATTTTCATTAAGGGGTGGTCTACCTATTACTGACTTATAATTATCTTAGATGGAGTGTATTTTGTAAGGTGATTTGCCAAGATGTGAGAACTTGAGTTATGAAATCCCTTCCAGAAAAACTAGTTTCTCTTCACACTGGATCAAAGCTCCTACATGTTCTTCTTTTAGTATGTGGTTCCTTAAATATTCCAACTTATTAAGTTTCTACACTCTAATAAACTAGGGACAAACAAGGGTATTGTGGGAAGCCTTGGCAAGACCTTACTGTTGGCAAACACTAACCCTTGGCAGTCCTATCTACTATTCTTTTTTCTGCTTACCTTTCATGATTCACTTGTCAGTTCTCAGAACTTCAAACAAGGCCTCATAGCAACCCACCTTAGTAACCCTTCCTCCTGATCTTTAGATTTAGCCAACATCCTCATAGATGTTTTTAGAACCCCTGGTAACTGCAAGGTTTTGTGAGAACAACAGGTGTTACCTAGTTAAACCGGACAGCTGAAGCTAGTTTCCACCACCTGCAAAGTCCCCTCTCCCTTCCTGCCCCTCCCTATATCCTGTTTTCAGAGTATCTAACCTGTATATATGAACAATAAAATCTTTGTCAGCTTGATCAGACTTCTTGACTTGCTGTGCCTTTTATTTTCTCATGCATCTCAGTTCTCTCCACAGGGTCTAAGGGTCCAACTTGATTGTCCAGCTGGACTAGACAGGGTATTGTAATATGTTCGCTCCTGGTATAACAAATTCATGACTTATATTGGGCTTCCTAACTTGTATGCCAGTAATTCCTACATGCATCTAAAAGGCAGATCTACAAGTAGAAAAAATATGTTAGTTGCTCAAGCTTGGAAGAGTAAGGTGAAGGGAAAATGTAACTTGCCATAGAAAGTGGGACCACTGACCTTTATGCCTTCCACATCTGAACTCTCACTGCTTAAACTTCTTAGTTTTTAAAACTCCCCTGTCTTCTCCTTTCTTTTTTTTGTTCATTTTCTAACCTGAGACTGTAGGAGAGTGTCTCCAGGTCTTCTGCCTTCTTACTGTTTATTCTTTTTCTGTCCCAAGAGAATTTCAGTTTTATACATTCTTAAGATGCTGGCAGTTATTCTTCTCCAGGGCTTGTTTGCTTTGTAGAGGACTCAGAAGCGGCTCAACACCAAATCTTTGCATGGATTTAAGACTTGAAGTACCTTTGTTTCTCTCTAGATAAGGCATACTAGCCTGAAGTTGGTCTTCCCCTGTGTTCCCAGAGTTGCTTTGCATTCCTGGGAGGCAGGGTTGAAAATCTAAGTAGTTTCTTCCTTTTAATTGTATTGGATTTGTTTTGGTATGCCTTTATGTTGCCCATTCACATTCTCCTTGACCCCCAACTTTATTACTCTCTGAAGATTGGTTTTTGCTAAGCAGACACTTCTCATTCTCAGGTTCACAATAAGGAAACACTTAATATCCTTTCTTATCCCAGAAGGTGCAGACCAGAGCCAAAAAGACAGCTGTTATTTTTGGAGGTATCAGAGTCCCAGGGGTCCCATTCTAGACATTTGTAAATAGATTCTGTGGTTTACATCTTGGTGAGAAGCCCAAACAAACAAGCCAGTAAGTGAAATGGTAGAGAAAGATTGATTACCTGCAGCAGACCAGGGAGGCAGGGGATGTATTCACAATTCATTGCCTTGCTCCTGCAGAACAGGATACAAACTTAGTCATTGTTACATCAGAAACCATTTTAGAGACAGACATATAATCCTGAGCATTCAGAAAAGACATTGTTGTCCTAGAGAAGGTCACAGGAAATTTTTTTGAGAATGCTTTAGCATTTGATTTAGCATTTGATTTGATTTAGCATTGAACATAGTGCAAATTTCAAATATTTAAATTGTGTACAATTGTGAACATGCTAGTATACTCATGTTTCAGCATAAACACAGCAAGCAAGAATATACAGCATTCTAGTTGGATAATTTTCTGTCAAATTTAAGTTTTAGAGACAAACAAAGGGAAGGACACTTTGAATGTTTGTTATCTGCTCCTACATTTGACTGGCTGATTTATTACCTAACAGTGCATTCATGTTTTATTATATGGAGAGAAAAATATTTGTTTCTTCTAGTTTTTTTTTTTAATTTAATTACTTCCTTAATCTTTTTTAAAAGGAACATTCACTGAAACAAAGGGTTCTTAACATTCTCCGTTTTCTACCCTCTGACAGCATCATCTGCATCGGCTAATTATCTTTTCTTCTTGCAAATATTTTCAGTCAATATTATAGATAAAATTTTATTGGCCATTTTCTTTTACCTTATACTTGAAATGTGTAAAGAAAATTCTCAAATTACCTAATATCAATCCTTTGTAAATAAAATTTCTTGTCAAGATCTCCTACTGAAATGATGTGCTTGTTATAAATAACCACACCTAAAACTTGTGATCTATCCTTATTATTGGCCACTGCCAGGACAATCTATGTTTAGTATTTCAGCAAAGTTTATTAAATTATATGGAAAGATGATCAGAATCTCTACCTGCCTCATTTTTAGTTAACTGGTCATATTTTTTTCTATAGTGAATGACAAATATTCAATAACAATTTTTACCTTACACAGAGAAATATACTGTACTTCTTTACCAGTGTTATACATATGGATAGAAGAAAATATCTGGCTCCACAAAATTGTCTTGACATTTACATGCACATTATCATGCTTGTATATAATATATTATTTTCATTTATGAAAAATGAAGTTTTTGATTTAGAAACTTTTAGCATCTTTCTTCTCTGTTATTATTTAATATTCTTTTTATAAAGTATTACCAAAACACATCATTAAAGGTTGTTTCAACTAAAGCAGAACAAAAATAACATGTCAAAGGTAAAACTGGAATATTTTCATTTGTCAATTCTATCAACTAAAATATTTTAGATTATGCACCCCATATTCATATTAACATTTATAATGGATATTCTGTTACTTTATCAGAAATATATTGTTGTAGGTAATATATACAAGCTCATCATAAATGTCATAAATGATAAAATACCAATGATCAAAATTAATTCATTGTCAAGGTTTTTATTTTATTATGAGATATTGAGTTCATTGAGACCAATGTCTGTATTTTTTATTAAAATCCTACTGACTTTCTATGAAATAGAATAACATAGCATTTGACAACAAGAATAATGTTGTATTTCAAAATAATAAAATGTTACTTAAATAAGATTTATTGACTGATAAATTGAACATGCCTTATCTTGTAAAAGTGGAACATAATTTACATAGACAATGCAATGTGAGAGGTTTCCAATTATACAATTCACATAAATTTAAATATTTCCAACTGAAAATCAACACAGTTACATTTTATCAAGAAGTTACCATTCATTGTACTACATTTACTGAGCTGCTTTTTATTTAAATATGAATATACAATTATGATAAGTCCATTGCCCTGTACTCATAATTACCTTTAAAAATATAGTTAATTTAATTATATCTGTCTCTATTGTTTTTCCCTATAGTTATTACTAAGAAGACATCAGTTTAGTACATTTGGTGCATAGAAAGAAAACACTATTGTCTATTTAAAGAGAGTTCTGTTGAATAGAAGAACTATCATTTTATTTTTTTCCTCTGTGACTTGAAATTATCTGGGGGAAAATATGGAAGTGCAAAATCACTTCCTTAATAACTCATGTGTAATTATTAATTATTTGCAATTACCTAAATTTTATAATATATATCTATATCTATCTATCTATCTATCTATCTATCTATCTATCTATCTATATATATAATACAGTCATGTATTTAATAAATTCTGTAATACCTCATTTACCTCTTTTTTCTCATTCTTCAAATCTACTCTGTCCCTTGTCTTCAATACAAATCATTTTTGAAAGTTAAGCATTTGTTTTTAAATTCTATGTCCATCCATATGAGCATGAATTTGGAATAAATTTGAAGCTAATGGGTTATCAGTGGATACTAGATTGGATGCTATGCTTCCTGTTGACACGGAATCATTAAGTTTTTAATAGTTCAGCAGCCAATTGAAAATGTCCATGAGGCCCTCACCAATAGCTGTAACTTGGCTGTGTAAGGCTTGTTTAGGCTCATTAATGGTACATGCTACTGCTATAAGTTCATGATTGTGTTAGTGTCATTGCACACAAGTTTGCCAATGGAGGAGTTAAAGGACTGAAAGAGGTGAAGGGGTTAGCTACCAACCAGAACCCCTAGAGCTCCCAGGAACTAAATTACCAAACGAAGAGTACACATTGAGGGGCCCAGAGCTCCAGCTGATAATGTAGCAGAGGACAGATTGTCAAGCATCAATAGGAGGAGAAGCCCTTTATCCTGTGAAGGCTTGATTACCCAGTGTAGTGGAATGCCAGGGCAGTAAGGTGTGAATGGGTAGGTGGGAGGGAGAATATCTTCATAGAAGCAAGGAGAGGAGGAATGGGGGAGGTGGTTCCAAAGGTGAAATCAGGAAACGGGATAACATTTGAAATGTAAATACATAAATATCAAATAAAAAAGCCATTTTCTCTATTTTCTGAATTTTATGTTTTCTCACCCATCTTCTATAGTGATCTCCTATACTCAAGTAAGTGTTATATATGTTTCTTTAGTGATAATATCAGAAATGTCATTATTCTCAGTATTGTGTGTACCTATCAGTCTTGCATTCACCTGGGATTATACCAAAAAGCATCTTCTTTGATTAAGTGTAGTTTTTTTCTTTAAGTATAAATGTAAGTATGTATAAGATGTTTTGATACTTTGAAAATTTAGCTAAGCAACAGTAGTCGATTCTTCTACTTCTTAAGGCATAACCTCATTCAAGAGGCTTTTTATTTGTTTGTTTTTTGTTTTTGTTTTTTGTTTTTTTGTGGTTTTTTGTTTTGTTTTGTTGTTGTTTTTTTTTTTTGCTTTACAGTATCAAATATGAATTCTCTCTTGAAAGCGCTTCAAATAAATTTGTGAATATTTGCATATACCCATTATATTTCTCCCATTGCCATAGCAGTGTCGTAAATATGTTCTTATTGAATTGATATATATTCAGGTAAAAATAAACACATGTCATATAAAAATAGAAAAAAGAACACTCAAAATGTAATATGGTAGAGCTGAGAGAGTTCATTGGTAGAGCAAGTATGTGTGTGTGTTTGTGTGTGTGTGTGTGTGTGTGTGTGTGTATAAAACTAACAAAACTTTTGAACTATAAAAATTCATGTAATCCCATAATTTTATAAGTGAATCTAACATGATTTAAACAAATTTCAGGATGACACTCTTTATTGATTCAGGATAATTTCCTGCTACTGCTACATTGTATATGCAGTAGAGCTCAGTGATTGGGCAGTATGAAAGGTAGGTGGAGTGAGAAGTTTGGAGAAGAGAAGGAAAGAGGAAGAAGAAGATAGAGGGAGAGCCATGGAGAACCATGGATGCATCAAAAGCTGTTCTGGGTAGCAACTTCTATCAAGAGGTTAGATGTTGGGTAACAACTCTAATTGTGTAGGCATCTTGTTTTTTTTTTTTTTTTATTAGATATTTTATTTACACTTCAGATGGCATCCCCTTTCCCCATTCCCCACCCACCCCCCTTAGGAAACCCCTATCCCATGTCCCCTTTTCCTTTTTGCATTTCTACATTTTTTAAAAATAATGTTAATCATAGGCTTTATAAGTTTGGAATTGTTCAATCAGAGGTGTAACCCACTGACCAACCTAGATATAACAACTATCTTTGACTGGTGGAGATACTTGAACATATGTCTCCATGTCTCCCCCCTCTTTCTCTCTTTCATCACCTAGCTTCTCCTCTCTTTCTTCTTCTCCTCTTCTTACTCCTTTTCTTCCTCTCAGTACTCCTCCTACCTTAACTCCTCCTACACATCACCCTTCCTGTTAAAATGAAACTTTTCTCTCAAAATACAATTAGAGCATAATTATGCCAATTTGTACCAGTGAGGTACAGGATAGTCCTAATACCCAGTCCATCCTTTTGTTGACTAACCAGCTCCTCTGTCATCTATTCTAACTAAAACATTTAGTTCTGAACCTGGTTTTAGGATGAATGTCAGCTGATGACCATCCACTCAAATCTTTTCTCTTAAGGTCAATAGCTATATGTTTTCAACCCCATCAGAAATCCAGAATGACTGAGTTAACTATAATTGTGGGAAGCACAAATCATAGTTTCTAAAACTTAGCCAATTTATAGAGACCTCTGAACACCTGGACACTCGCTCTACTTCAAAACGTTGGAGCATCTGTTCTTCTGCCTTCTGGCCCAGGATCATCTGACAGATCTTAGTGCTGCAGAATTATTAAGGGCTGATAACTCTGTCTAGGCAGATATAATCAGTTGACTATTCTGCAAGTGTGTCCTTTTCTGGACAGTAATTTGTCTGTAGAAGGGAAGTGGCAATTCTTGCCTAGTGGTTGTCTCACCACAACTGGAGTATCTCCAAGGATGCTCAATTTCTTCTTAGAATTCAATATAGGAAGCTGTCCGGAGCAGACAGGTCTCTAATGAAAATGAACATTAATACAGAAATGTTTGTCATGTCAATTCTAAGGATTTCTGATGTTTTGAAAACCAGCTATCCATGTAAAGTAATCTGGACTGTTGCCTGTTAACTCCACTCAGCTATGGTGTAGGCATCTTGTTAATTGAGCATTTCTGAATATATAAATTTTTAGATAATCTTTAAGCGTTAAGAGTTTTATTTCTACTTGGTACCACAGAAATAGTGGAATTGTCTGGGCTCAGCTGAGCATTGTCGGAGACAGCATGGTGGATTGGCAGAGCCAGCCACCATGCTGGCATCTCATGGGTGCTAGGGCTGGTGTTTCTAGATAGCCAGAGCCACAGTCCAGAGCTAGAGCAGCAGGAAATTAGCAGCTGCCCAGGAACAAGCCAGACCAGACAATGTTTTCTAAATATCTCCTCTTACACTTTATGGGTAAATAATGCAAGTCTCAGAAATCATAGATTATTAAACAAACACCTCAAAACAAGTGAAAGATATTATCTTTCAAACTTGGTAAAGAAGTAAACAAGGTTCCCAAAACAGAAGCTACCCAACTTGCTTTGCTGTTCTATTAAAATGAGCTGATAAAATTTTATTGTCTGAGGCATAACATGCTTCATCACAAGATGTAGAAAAATAAGACTAGAACTGAAGTAGAACCATATCTATTGATCCATAGATTTGATAATGCCAAAAGTTGCTTTGAGAGAGCTGAGAGAGAAATGTCATGTAGAGTTTTACCTATCTTGGACCTGATAATTTAAAATACTAATTTACTAGGCAAGATATTACCACTCTTACAGAAATAATTAGCACCTATGATTAGATTTTAAACTTGCTCTGTAAGAATTCACACCTAGTATTGTAAAGCTGATCAAAATTTTGTGATAGCAAAGGTCACCAGTCATCAGATGAGTCTGCTACTGTTGCATTGTTATATAGAGATAACAACAAAAACCTTTCTAAGTACATGTTTATTCCCATACATCTGTGTTATTTTGATTATTAGTTAGAGAACCATCTGTTTACAGTATATGACAGCTAACCCAAAAGTCCATGTGTCAAGTTGCTGAGAATTAGTAACTGTAGAATGCTTAGTCCTAAACTCGATCTCTATGTACTACACTCAACAAGACTCACAGAACATCCCAGAATAGAGAGCCAAAAACTATATATAAGACAAAGTTGGAAAAGAATATAGTGAAAATCTATTTTTTTGACCACGACATGGATTTTGCATTCATGACAATAACACCAGTGACACTTGTAAAATTTTGGACTCATCAACATTTCATTATTGAGAAGCAAAAGGCAGGTAATGTCTTGGGGTAGAAAGAGCAGTCAAATTTCTCAAGGAAAGGCCACTGGATAAAAGTACTTTCTCTAGTACATACCTGTCTCCAGTTATTGTACAACAGCAGACTCTAAGTTGAAACAATCCCCACAAGGGAAGAAAAGATCCACAAGACTCCAGAAGATAACATTGCATGAGTAGCCTGGGATAGTGGAAACTTCAAACATTCTGGAAGAAAGCCCCTTCCCAGTTTGAGAGGATTAAACAAGCAACGGCAGAGCTTAGAAAGAAGAAATCTGCAGAGCTTATCAAAGTGTCTGCAAGGGATGAAACCATTATCAGTTGTTACTCACGTAGGAAGAGGCTGTTGAGTGATGCACATACATTTGAGGGATACCCCTGCTCCTGTAATAAGTAACCCAATTTATAACTAATTCTTTTACCATGTTGGATTTTGATAGATCATTATTTCTGATTGTCTTTGATACACTGACTGGACTAAGTAGATATTTATATTTTATCTCCTTGGGAAAAAGTTTTTCACAAAACACTCATGTATGTTCTAGAAGGAAACCCCAATTAAATGTCAAAGGCTAGGAACAAGCAAAGACAAGAAAGTAGGAGAGGGAGAATTGTTAGAATGAAAGAAATAAGATAGAAAAATGAGGAATATAATCAAAGCACATGATATGCATGAGATTTGAAAGGGTAAATCAAAATCACTAATACAGGTATTTTTAACCTATTAAATTTAATAAAGATCTTTGCTTTATGTACCAAATACCAATGAAAAATTCAATATTAAAAATATTAAATTCTCACTATTGTATATATGGAATTAAAATAAATTAAGTAGCCTTCTCTATTGGGTACACTATTGCTTGAATATAGAAAGATTTATCAAAGAACTGTTAGTTATGTTTTATGGAAAAAAAACTTAAAGCATCTCCATAATCAGCTCATGTTCATTTCAAGATTCTTATTTTCACAATGTTAATGTCTCCAGGGAGCCTACAAAGAGAACATTTAGTTTTAAGTTTTATAGCAAATGAAAGTAAAATTATTTTGCATGTAATAATAAAAAGGAGAAACATATGTTTTTATTTTTATTTATTGTTGATTTATTGATTTATTTAACTGCATTTATTCATTGTTGAGACCGGGGCTCCTAAGTTAGTCTTGAGTGTTTTTGTTACTCAGGTCTTCATTTCTCAGTTTTTGGGGAAAGTGATGGGATTATGAATGTGTACCATTATACTGGAACATACTTTAACCTTATGACAAATTATTTTTCTCTGTTTTCTTTGTTTATATTTAATGAAAACTTAAGAATTGTGTGTTACTACTAAGTAAGTGACCTAAGATTAAAATTAGATTCTGATATAGAGATTAAAATTAACGCCCAAAATAAAAAATAGATGATTATGATTAATCTCTTTTAGACATGCTTGTGGCATAGACTTAGAATGCCCTGACGACTTTTATTAAGAGGCTAGCCCTTGAGTGGTGAATACTTTAAACATAATGAGCACATCAAATACTTAATAAAAAATAAAAATGTGTTTTGTAAGAGACATAATTTTATTGAAATTATTATAGAACTCACGTAAACATCCGAGGTTTTTATGATGATATTCTCTCACATAGGTCTGTGGAAATGAGGTGGATGATACCTCACTTAGACAGCCTACCAATTTCAGCCAGAATGAGTTCATTGGAAAAAAAATCTCTTCCTGGGAAACAATTGCAAGGTCATAGAGTTATATTTTTGTTGTATCTTTATAAAAAATATATTTATAGTATGTTATTATTATATATCATATTATTAATATTACTGATTTGTTTATTTAATGATGCTCACATTAGAAATTTGATCTTTAAGCTTTTGTTATAAGAGGAACTGACTGAATTTCATAAACGTTAAGTCTCCAGACATTTTAGCAGAAATGTAAAGAAATTATAGAACATTGTAATAACTTGCTGACTTCATTGCTTCCTACCTTGCTTATAACTATGGGGAAAGTGAAAATGTCCAAAAAGATTAGAAGGCAAAAAAGAGATGGGAAAATTTTAATCTATTTTAAGGCAGTAGGAAATCCATGTAAAATGATTGGATAGAAAATTAGTATGGAGTTAAAAAAAGAAGATTCTGACTCCATCAGATTTTCTTTGTTCCCCAAAACCAGACCCACAACATCTAAAACAAGAGCTTACATAAAATTCACTTGTGTTATCCACTACAAGGCACATTTATTTTCTAAGAATATCCAATAAAATATTTGTTGACTGAATAAATATTTGAACCTGGCTCTAACACTCACAAGGCACCTGCTCCAAATCTTTGGATGTCTCTAAGCAGTCAGGTGATGAGTTCTCCTACCATAATTTGACATTTAATTCATTTTTACTAAATCAAACCTTCCATAAAAAAAATCCCTGGATTCAGTATAATCACATGTTCACTTTAGGAGAGAGCCTAAACTAAATTCCAGACAGATTAATAGACTATTCTAAATTGCCATTAGAAAAATCCTTTCTCTGAAAGGATGTTGAATATTAACATTAGTATTCTTTCTTTAAAGATTGATATTAAATAATTTGATTAAGATAAAATTTGTTGAGGTTACAGTGAAACATTCAAAGGTTTAATTGATATTTCTAAAAGTCTTTTATCCATCATTTTGACAGGTTTTTCCCCTGTATATGAGCTAATGGAAGAATTTTTTCTTCCTAAGACAGTAGCTTGGAATGATTATTGAGATGTCTTTTTTCACAAATAAGTGAATGATTAAAAAAAAAAAACAAATACATTGTCCCCTTCTCATACTAAAAGGCATATAAAAATCCAATTAAAGCTAGTTTTTAAATGCACATATTTGTGATATTTTACACCCAAACATTTAAAAATAGATGAGTAATATATAAACACAGATTGTGACAACTATTCTCATTAAAACCTACTAAGGAAAGCAGTTGAATGGAATAACTACTAAAACTGCTACTAATAGGTGTACATAAGAGGTTTATACTGATTGCTTAGATTAAAAAGTAGAATATTTGCAACTTCCTTTTTCTTATCTTTAGTTTCTTTGAAACTTCAGATATGAATACTGCATCTACACTACCCTGCCACCCCAGCTTTTCCAAATTCTACCCTCCCTCTCGAAGGATTGTTTTTCTCTAAATTGTTTATGTTGCACATTCATGTGTGCGCGTGCGCACACACACACAAATATACCTCAAAGTGAATTTTGATTTACTCATTTCATTTGTTCATGTCTCCTGGGCCAACCCTTGAAACTGAAAAGAGAGACATCCCTAGTAAAAACAAACATTTTTTTGTGTTTGTTTTACTTGAAATTTTATGTAAAAAAATTTTCCAATAATCATGTATATGCATATAATATAATATTATATATATCATTGTATTGTATATTTATTATATTATAAATAATTAGGTATAAAATATTATACACACACATATATATATATGTGTGTGTATAATATTTATACTATTATATTAATTATATATATAATATATAATTATATATTATATATAATTATACTATTATATTAATTATATATATAATATATATAATTATATATTATATATAATATATAATATATAATATATATATATATATATATATATATATATATATATATATATATTGAAACTTGTGTACTTCCCAGCCTTGAGCAGGTTTTTTTTTTCCAGCCTTAAGCAGGCTTGAGTACTTGCCACAATAGATCTTAACAACCTAGCTGTATTTATTGGCCTGGGTTATATTTACAACTTCCTACAGGAACTTAGAAGAATAGACTGCCATCTGAACCTGCTTTGGTGGGCTTCCCCTATATAAACACAGTGCTGAATATTAAACTTGGAGCCTTGATCAGAACCTTGTCTTGGCTTCCTGCTTCTCTCTGCCCCATCTCTCTTTCATTTACAGCTCCCCTTTCAGATAAACCAGTTTGCCCATGGCCACTGGAATGCTACAGAAACTTGTAAACATAATTTCAAGAACCTGAAATGTCTATCTAACTCAAAATCTGATAATTATCTTGATTCATTTAGAAGATACTGTTGAGAATGATGTGATTAAATCTTTTATGGTGTGATTAAATCTTTTATCACACTGAAAGATCAGCCACTTAACACTTGGAATCAAAGTACAGATCAGTAAACTGTGTGCAGATCAAGCCAGTATTTCTACAATACCAGAGAAATTACACCTTGTAAAGATGCTTAAACTTTAAACTTCAATGAATTAACATTTTAAACTTGTAGCAAACTGCAAAATGGAAACCATTATGGATACATGCCATAACAAAAAGCATGAGATACCTGTTCTACCAAGAGAAAATATTATTTAACTCACTGTTTTGAAGTTTCTAGTCTAGGATCAGGTGAAATGTTGCTATGGGCCTGATGATTGCTTCATGGTTTGTCATGTTTGATAGGGAAATCAAGCCTTGAACAAAATACAAAAGAAAAAGGGAAGAGAAAAGAGTCAGAGTTCCTCAGCACCACACCCTTCTTCATTTGACTAAGCATTGCCTACTAGTTTTTATCTCCAAAAGGCCCCACTATCTATAAGATGTTAGCAGATTTGAGATAATTGTGTCATAGAGTTCTAGAACTCAGCCATACAAAATACAGCTGACTTAAGGGGGTTATTATTGTTTTTGTTGTTGTTACATATAATCTGATTTTGATACATATAGTGTAACAACTTACAGTAAAGCATTTAAATTAAATTTTGTTTGGTATTAGAACGCACTGTAGACTTGCCCAGCAGCATAATAAATTATAAAAATAGTTTTAATTTTATAACAATTTTATTTTAGGATAGAATAATCTTGTATCTCTATTTTTTATTTTAAAGACACTCATTTAAATGGCTATGATATTATTTATCTCTATAGAATGGCTGTATTCACCAACTATTTCCTCATTTCCTTTTCTTCCTAATAATAAATTATTAACCAATTTTTGCAATAAGACTGATTTTTAAAAGTTATGGGCAAAGAAACGAGGAAAGTAAGAGATAATAAATATTAACTTTTCAAATCAAATGAATGGTACTAATAACTCATCTCAATTTCTGTTTAAAATACAGCATAGTTTTCCTGCAGTGTGTCTCAGATCTTAAGTTATACACTTTATAAAGTTCTGGCTCTTGAAATACATGAATGCAAAAATCATGTCTGAGTCTTATCCCCTCATCAATGAAACCATCACTCAACAATATCCAGTTTCTGCTAATTACTTTTATACCATCATTAAAACAAAACCATACTGAATTTTATTGACGCTATTACCCTAACAATCTTCTGCAAGAAATATACTTGCTTTATTTGAATTCTTGGTTCATTACCTAAAATAATTTATATGTTTCTTGTCCCTTAGCCAAGAATTACGAGCACACAGGGATGAAGGTGTGTAGTAAGTAATAATCTAGTTTTAAAAATACAGGTTATGCCCATTTGTATTAGAGTAAAATACATGTTCAGGATAAAAAAAAGTGGTGTTATTCTGTTTGTTTGGTTGTTTCCTTTGTTTTCATTTATATTACTCCTCATCTAAGTATGAAAGTTATGTACAAGAGATGGTGGAAGAGAAATAACCTTTCTAAGTGCAGGTATCTGAACCTATGATGATGTGTTTTCTGTGATATTAAAACGTACTAAAATTAGGTGGTAGTTTAATATATATTTTAAGATATCCTCTCTAGGATACCAATACCCCACCACATTTTACATCAGGATTATTTGAGAATTTTTTTTGTGGTGACCTTTCCTGGATTTTTAGTTAACTTCATGTTTTATTATTCTATTATGAGGTACAGTATAATGTATATGTGTATATGAATGTGTAGTGACTTATGTGTGCTTGTGTGTTTTTGTTTGTGTGCTTGTGTGTGTGCGTGCATGTGTGTGAATGTGCTTGCATATGTATGTGTATTCACCAATGTGAGCACACATGCACAATAGAAATTGACACTGGGATGTCTTTCCCTTTGGAAAGTAGTTTTTTATTACTACTCATGGATCCCAAAATTTATCTAGACGGATTGATATCTGTCTATCTCTACTCAACAGTGCTAGTGTTATAAGCACAAGTTGCAGTTTCTGCTCTTTCTTTTGTACATTGCAATATGTCTCTCTCTTTCTCTTTCTCTCTTTATATATGTATGTGTATACACACAAGCACACACACAAGCACACACACACACACACACACAAACACACACACACACACACACACACACACACACACACACACACATATATATATATATATATATATATATATATATATATACTGAGGCTAGAGTTACATCACTTTATATTAATTTCTTGCATTCAATATTTGAAATAAAGCTGCTCAAAAACATAACAAAACAAGGACAACAACAACAAAAACCCAACAACAAAAGAAATAAAGCTCCTCATGAATCTGGTGTTTTCACTTTAAATTTTGGGTGTTATCCATCAAAATGAAAGGAAATTATTTACTTTGTAAAGTTGTTGTAAAGTTAGGCATGGATTTTTTCATATCATATTTTCTTGTATGACATATGGCTTCCATTTTTATCAGTTTTCAAATGATGCAAAATATAAAATGATGCATATTAAGACAATGGGCATAGAACAGTTTGTTTTATTTTATAGTATTCTATGTATTCATTAAATGACATCCATAGTATTCTATCTGTTCATTAATTCATTGGCATACATAGGGGTGACCTATTTTTATTTCTGATATTGGCAATTTCTACTTTCTTTTTTTCTCAGATGTTCTGATGAGAGTTTTATCAACCAGATTAACATCTTCAAATGATTAATATTTGGGTGTTGAAATTAGGTATCTTCCCTTGGTTTTCAAATTGTATTATTTTAACCATTCAGTTCAGTTTAATTTTTTTTATATATTCAACTGTTTATTAGGATATAGTTAAGATAGTTCCTGGCTTTACAGTATTGTACAAATTTTGATTTAGTAACAATAAAGTATTTTGGAGATTAACAATGTGATTTTTTTACTTGTCTATGCCATTACTTGTATTTTTTCTTCATATTTGTCTTATTCTATAGTTTCTTAAATACATGGTTGTAGCGAAAATTATTTTGGGCAATATTCAGCAATTCCCATTTTCCATGGTATTTTTCTCATTCTTTGCTATTCTTCCATAATTCCAACAATGTATCAATTGAAATCATCACACAGATTTTTATCTTTTTCCTTCTCTTTTTTGCCTCTCACTGCCTCCTCTGAGTTTCTGGTTCTTTCACTGAGAACACACGTGGCCCCTTCATTACTGTCATTATTTTATCTCCAGCACCCACTTTTGATTCTTAGAAATCCCATCTTTTCATTTTGCATAATCCACATATTCATATACAGATAATATGATTAGCCTTCATATTTCTTCACATAGTCCTTATAGTTTTGTTAAATCCCTTATCTGCTAACATCCAAATGTGTGTCTAACATATGGTTTTGGTTTTCATTCATGCGCTGTCTCTGAAGACTGGTACATTTTATTGTACTTTGATAAGACTTGGAAACTTAATATGTATTATAACAGAGATTCATAGGGTTTAGACACTTGGGCATCAATTCATGTTTTCTGATTAGGCTTTGTTTAAAGTCTACATTAGCAGCAGGGAATTTGGGCTTCAGGTGCTTCGGGTTCTCTCATCTGTTTGCCTCCTTGTCCTCTTAACTTCAGGTTTCACCACTTATGGAGATCACTTGCTTCCCTGCCTCTTCTGTTGTCACACTGTTATCACATGTAGGTCACAAATTAGTTGAAAAAAATCACATATTATAACTTATATTAACATATCAGTTGTTTCTGGACCTTTGATGTTGACATATGTTTATTTATCAATTGGGAAAGAAAAGCACAGTGCTAACTTAGGTAAGGTCTCTCAAGGGTCTTTTTGATTTTATAATTTGAAGAAACTCTTTGTTATAAATAACACTGTCTTTTTAATTTTGTGATGATGTTCATCAGCCAAGTGTATGGGGTTGTCTTTTAGAGTTGACGTTGTACAGTAAAATGTGAACTTGGTATCCTTCAAAGTGGGAGCTAAAAGAGTTAGGTTGCACCTATTTGTTTGAACAGTCTGTGATATTTAAGTCATTATGAAATGTGTATCACCATGGAGAAATAGATACATTAATAACTTTATTATAGGTCAGAATGCAAAGCAGGCTACCTATTTATAAGTTGCCATGCTTATAATAGTGTTTTGAAATTAAAAAAATTAATGAAATAAAACAAAAACAAATGTGGACAAATTAAAAAGTACAGACATCTCCCTAAAGACCTTTGCAAAATACACTTTGACTTTGTTCCATTCTGTAGGCCAGAAATTAATGCAATGTTATATAACAATGCCAACCAGTTTAAGACTTAAGAGCCTTGTGTTCCAGGAAAGTACATGTTGGTTGTGACTCAGAATTGATTTGTCTCGCTGGTTTCCGAGGTGACACTTTACCTTACAGTCTAAGAGGTCTCTGATGAGCTTTTAAAATGTCATTGATTTTTCAAGTTGCTCAAGTTGTCTATACTTAGGGATGGTACTAAAACATTCAAAGCTTTTTAACATGCCACAGATATGACTGAGAGTGTCCGGTTTTATCTTTATAACAACATAAGTTAAGTCAATAATTTAATTATATACATATAGTGCAAAATTATGTTCTTTTAATCATATTGGTGTGGTTGCAAAGAAAATGATATGAAATTACAGTGGAAAACTCAAAAATAAAGTATGTAAAATTGGCATTTAATGTTTTTCAAAATTTGTATTAATAATTTTTTGTGTTTCATGTAATGCAGGGTCCAAATCACTTACTCTTATTTTTCAGTCAGTATAGGTATGAAACACATCACATATATAATCTACTTTACTATATTTTATTGGTTTTAATGTTAGTTGTCAGCTGAAAAAAATGTAAAATTAAGAGAGCTGAGCTTCTGCCAAAACCTCTAAAGGATTTTTCTAATTGTAGTTCTATTGATGTGGAATGATCTGCCTACTGTGGGTGGCAAAATTCAATAAGTAGATATAACACTAGAGTATATAAGAAAGAGAAAGTGAGTTGAATACTCACTTCATCTGTTCAAAGTTCTCTGCTTCAAAGATCAACTGCTTCAATATACTGCCACTGTGACTGTGATCAGAAACCTGCAATCAGAAACTGTAAGCTAAAATAAGCCCTTTCAGAAAAAATTTCTGTTGCATTTTTGTTTTCGTTTGATGTGACTTTTTCTTTTTTGCTTTGACCTGGTTTTTTCACTTTGTAAAATAGACATATTTTCTCTCTATAACATATTTTGAAAGTTTATAAGTTGTTTTCTATTTTATAGATCCTCATATTTAAGAAACCTTGGAATTTTAAAGTGTTGGAGTTGTTAAAGATTGTGAGGACACTCAGAGTTGAATTAAAATGTTTTACATTAATGACATTGTCACAAGCCTATTGGGCTAAGAATGGAACATTATGGCTTAATACTAATATGGTTGAGTGTCAATATAACACAAAGTGGAGTTGTGATTAGTGTTTATTGTCAACTTGACAAAATTTAGATTTATTTCCTTGATGGGACATGGGATATCACTACAGCAAATAATCTTGACTAAATTTCAATTGATTTAGGCTGATCTGACTCTTATAAGTAGAACTATTTTACGGTTAGAGTAATCGTTGACTACAACTAACTTGCATTCAATTGTGGTTTCTACTACTTTACTATGGCCATACTTTGATCAGATGCTGAAAAGTCCAGCCACTGTGACTTCCCACCATGATGGACTGCAACCAAGAACTGTGAGACAAAATAAACTCTTTCTTCCATATGTTGACTTTGTCAGTTATTTTATGAAGCAAAAAATGAAACTAAGGAATATTACAGGCCATTTGATGTAAGAGAATATATTTATTTTTACATGTATTATAATTTATATTCATAAATATTCTTGACAAGACAATATCACATCTGATATTTTAATACTTTGGCAAAATCACAACACTTAAATTAGAAGGATCCAGGGCAATGGTTCTCAAACTGTGGGTTAAGACACCTTCAGAATAGAATGCTACTTTCACAAGGTTGCCTAAAACCATTCTTATTATCATCAGATAATTGCATTACAGTTTATAACAGTAGCAAAATTACTGTTATGAAGTAGCAACAAAAGGAATTTTATGATTGGGTGGTCACCACAACAGGGGGCACTGTATTAAATGACTGCAGATCAGGAAGGTTGAGAACCACATACTGTGACATTTTGAATTCAAAGTTAAAGAAAGTGTTTCAAAATACTGGAAGTTTTAGCTGTTTAAACTATGTTGCTTTCTAAGAATACAGTTGAGATACGCATTTGACATTTTCTAAAGACATTTTTTGTCTCTACATAGACATTTAATAATGTTTGTTCCATAAAATCAATGCATATTTTCATATTATAAATTTATCTTTTTTCTTTTAATATCATTAACAATTTAATTTCAGTTAATTGTACAGTGAAAATAACTGTCCCAAAGAGATTAAGAGGTTATGACATATGTTGTGTATAGGAATTCCTCCAAATTTTTTATGTCTAAGACCACAAAGTAGCTTCACATCTATAAAGTTATTTTGAAGACATGAATATTGTTAAAGACATTGAGATTTCCATAGTGTCTAGAATTTAAGACTTTATATGCATTTAATAAAATATTATAACATTATATTTGTTTATTTATTTATTTACTTACATTTTTGATACAATATATTATTCTCATGGTTTTCATTTCCCAATTCTTCCACTATCCTCCCCACCTTTCTACTCACACACCTCCACATCATTTCTTTCTTCCTCTCCTTAAAAGCACAATTTGTCTCTTTAAGTAATTTAAAACAAGAACACAAATGTCAGGAAACACACAAATATTATAAAATCTTATAAAAATCCTATAAAAATCACAAAATCAGAATCTATAATACACAAGCAAAAGAGAAGTAAGCCAAAAATTTGCAAAACAAAATAGTATGATACAAAATGTCTATGAATACAGCACTGAGGATAGTTTGTATTGGCAATCTGCTTGACATGGGGGTCTACAGATAAGAGTGACTAATAGAGTGTTGAACTGAGAGAACAAACATTTTCCTTGGAAATGGATGTCAATTTCAGATAACTTTGGCCCACTACCCACTTCTATCTTTAGGATGCTTTCAGGCTTGAAACTGCTGGGACTGTGCATGCTTCCACAGTCTCTGTAAGCTCAGCATTTCTGTATCTGGAAGGTGCCATCTGCTTGATTACATTGAGAGAGTATTTACAGAAGCCCTAGAAAACTTCAAACTTGCTTCAAACTTAATTGGTACACCTCAGCAACCCAGTGCAGAAGTAACAGATGTGAGCCTAGCTCACGTCTAGATGTGAGATCTAGCTCAATGTATAATTCTTAATGAAATGAAAATTCAGCTAAACACCAACCATACCAAACAAACAAAAAAAATCCAACAAAACCCAGCAATAGTTTAATATGACAGCATTTGAGAAAAAACTGAAAACTAATATAATTTTCTTTTTTTTTATCAGCTAATACCTACCTTGAGTGATAGTCATCGTGACAGATCATCTAAGGAACAAGTCTCTGAGAATGTGTATTGTTCTGAGTTTATAGCCTCATTGTTGGGGTTTCAGAACGCAGCTGAGGAAGGCAAAATACAGAGGTGCTAGTCTACTTTGCTTTCTTCCCATTGGGGGTCTGGGTTCATAGGATGCTGCCACATAGCTCAGGGGAGACAAAATGCAGCCTGAAGTAGGGGTTCAAGACTGTGTTTCTCCTGGTGAAAAACGGCAGGGGCTGGGATGAAGGTATGATTACCAAACTCCTAGGCATCTAGATGCTGGTTAGAACCACGAAGATTTGATAATAGGGAATGAGGACCTGGGATGTTTCCCGGGGCAGGGGATATCCGACTGAGCCCAGGGTGAGTGCCAGGTGTGTGGAGAGGCCTTCTGTGGTAGACTTGGGCTCCTGACAGTGGTCCTTGATGAGAAGAGACAGTCCTTACTTGTACAAATTGTTTAATCATGACAGAAATGAATGTAAATGAGTTACTCAAGGTAAACTGGAGATTAAATACTTTTTCAGGAAGGAATGCTCAGGAAGGGAAGCTCATTGGTTTGACACTCAGAGCAGATGTAGATACCTCATTAGCATGGAGAGCTACAGGCTGTATGCTATTTGAGCAGTTTTCATGGCCCTTTTAATAGGATGTTGTGGGAACATGCTACAGGAGAGGTATCTATTGCAAGTAGATTCAAACACCTTCCATTCTGTATTATGAGAATTGTCAGGGTTCCTTAATCTGTTTAACCTTACCAGTTTTTCTGTATGGTAATATTACAGAGATATTAGAAAAGAGGCTTCCGGCTGGCTCCTGGCTAAGCCACCACCATCCACCCTTGGCCTCCACAGCTCTTGGCCTGACCTCTAGGCCAACCCTACCACTTCCACTGCACTACGCTAGACCCATGCAATAACTGCCATCCTCCCAGTTACATATCACAATACCCGTTAACCTGGTAAAACAAAACTCTTAATGCTTATAGTTTACCAAACAGATTTATATCTCAGCAAATACTCAAATCCCAAGATGTCCACACAATTTAGACAAGTTATCCCAATTATGCTAACCTTTAGATTTCATATCTACTTATGCTACTTAAAACCACGTGGGTCCACATCTGTTGCCATTTTTTTGCTGCCTTTCTTGCTCCCTCTCATTTCTCTCAGAGTCTCCATCTCAGCCACTCTTAGCTCCACCTCACTTTTTGTGTCCAATCACAGGCTTCTTCCTGCAAATAAATTGGACAGTGAAATTTCTGCCACAGTGAAACGATTCTACTTGCCCCACATTTGTGAGAGATTATGTGGATTATGTTGCTGAGGTGGGAAGACGTACTGTAACTCTGAACAGGAACATCCCCTATGTTTGAGTCTTCAAGTGAGGAAAACAGGGAAAGAGAGAAGTACAAAACTACACCACTGCCTACTGTTGAATGTGGACAAGGTGCGACTAACTACCCCAAACTCCTGCAATCATGATGCCATGAGGGATGGAAACCTTAAACTTTGAGTGAAAATAGTATTTTTTACACTTCTGAAATGAAATTATAAAATGTACACAAGTCTTCTGTGATCCTAACTGAAATAAAAGCTGATTCGTTTGGGGTGTATAAACAATGCTTTTGAACAGTTAATTTTCTGTTTCTCTGCAAGATGTCTTTCCTTCATGGCAGCATTTTTTCTTCAACTTAAAAGAACTTCAGTGTTTTCTCTTTCCTGAATTCTTTGGAAATAACTTTGATAGATTGGGCACTATTTGATCTGTGGTCACTTTCATGACATTGTGTAGCCAGAAAGTGAGAGGACAAGAGTCATCAGTGGTTCAGCTGTGGGAAAGGGGCCTGCTTAAGAAGGCTGCTTTTAGGGTTCGAATGGTAATGGCTCTCATAATCCACTGAACATTGGTCTCCAGCTGCTTAGAAACTTTATTGAAACTTTTCAGTATAAGGACAGGAATTGTGGGTCTACCTGTGATTCACAGTCTAAAATTTTGTGTCTTCACTGTCAACTGGATGCAATGACCAGACACACAGGAACATCCATCCTCATTACTATGCTTTTATAGCATGACAGACTGTACCTACTGTTGTGTGACACTGTTCTCAGGGAGATGTGAAAAAAATGCTACCTATCCCAGTCAGGGAACTGATGGCAGACTCACAGGAGTAAAGATAACTCAATTGTAGCCACATCATAAACATCCCACCTCAGAATGGTGATAGTTCTTGAAAGCTGGCATCAAGAAGCCCACTGCAGGACTTGCAGACAGATCACCAGGATCAGAGTATATCATACTGAGTGCATGTTATTCATACCTCTCCCAGACACCTTGTCTGGTTTCTACTCCACAGTCATCTTTACTTCTTACACATCCTTTTGAAGGGAGAGGCCTAGCGCATCTTGTCAGTTTCAGGGGTTTCCTGGGGCATCTGAATCAGTTTTTCCCTATGTCTTAATGAGCTACTATTTTAGAACATCTGGAGTCTTAAAGTGTTTTTCTCCAAGATGAAATGTTTAATCTTGGAGGAAATTGCTAACTGATATCTTCTCAAACTGTGTAACAGAGTAAGTCTTTCCTCTCTTAAGATCCTCCTTTAAAGTATTATATCACAGTCATGAGAAGTTACTAATACAGTTGTCCCATGAGAGCCTTCAGCAAGGAGAGACATTCTCTCTCTATAATTCAACATGGAGGATAGGGATGAGGGATGGCAGTTTCTAGCTGCTTACAGGAGGGTGGCCATTAAGGGAAGTTTTTTTTCTTTACCTAAAACAGAGTTATAGCCCTTTTTTCTTAATCAAATGTTTTCTGACATCATAGTTTCATTATTCCCTTTATTTGGCAGTCTATTTTAAAATAACTCATTTTTAAAATATATTTTAAAATAAATATATATGTTGATATACACATTTCCAGTTGAGATAATTTCAACAGACAAGCAAATTAATATCTATCATCTCATATAATTACCATGTGTGTTAAAAGAAACCAAAATATCTCTTTGCAAATTTCTAGTACTGGATACTTTGAGTTATGTAGTCCTTAAACAGTTCATTCAACTCTAGACTTATTTTTGCTACATATTTGAAAGTTTGTGCCCTTTAACACTCAGAAGGTAAAATAAAATAGACATTGAAAGTGACTGGAAAGAGGAAACTGAGTGGGAGAGGGTGTGAAAAAAGAAAGGGGTTGGAGATATGGTGTGGGGAGAATTGGGGGAAAAGGTTGGACAGAGAATGAAAATCAGTGAATGGCATCTCTGGGACTAGCCATGAAAGGCTCCCAGGAGTCTATGGAGTGACCCCAGCTGAGACTCCTAGTAGTTGGGAGGTTGAAGGGTCATAGGGAGACTGAATTGGACACCTTCTATAGCCAGCAAGGACTTTCACTGGAAGGAGGGAGACATCAACCTACCTACAAAACTTTTGATGCAAAATATTTCCTGCCTACAAAATACACAGGGATAAAAATGAGGTAGAGATTAAGGGGATGGCCAAACAATGACTTGCCCAACTTGAGACCCATCTCTTGGGAGACAGCCAATTACTGACACAATAAATGATACTCTGGTGTAGTTACAAACAGAAGCCTAGCATAGCTGTCTACTGAGGGGCTTCATCCAGCATCAGATGGAGTGATGAGGAAGAGTGAAATGTGAAAGATGCAAGTGAGCAGGTTGAAGAGGTCAAGCACACCACAAGAAGACATACAGAGTCAACGAACCTCGGCCCACATGGACTCACAGAGTCTGAATCACCAATCAAGCAACATGCAGGAGCTAGAATTAAGCTCCCTATACACTTGTAGCACATGTTCAGCTTGGTCTTCATGTGGGCCCGCTTACAATCTAAGTAGGGGATGTCTTTGATTCTCTTGCCTGCTATTGGATCCCCTAACTATACTGCTGGTGGAGCTCAGTTGAAGATATTTGCTTAGTCCTGCTGGGACTGGATATCCCATGGTGGGTGGTATCCATGGAGTGGGGACTTCTCATTCTCTGAGGAGAAAGGAAGGGATATTGAGGTGAGGGATTTGTGAGGGTAGGACTGGAAGAAGAGGAGGGAGTGGGGGGCTATGACTGGGATGTAAAGTGAATAGATAAATTAATGAAAAAAATTCGATACTTAAGTTTGATTTTTATTAAAAAGTTTGTCACAACCAGAAGACAAATAACTTATAAAGAAAAGCAGTTTATTTATTTTTTCAAATAATAATGCATAGTGATATATATGTACATATATATTATATAGTGATAGTGATACATGTATATATGTAAATAATGTTTGCTATACACACACGCGCACACACACACACACACACACACACACACACACATATATATATATATATATATATATATATATATATATATATATCATGTCTGCAAAAATATCTTTACAGATATAAAATCACTTTGTAGTCTTAGACATGAAGATTTTGGAGGAATTCCAATGAACAGCATCTACTATAAAACTCTTATTCACTGAGAAAAAGTTAATTTTTACTATACAACTTAGATAGGTAGCTGATAAATAAAAGATGTGTGTGAGTGTGTGTGTGTGTTTGCTGTATAGAAGAAATACTGGAGCAGCATTCATTATGATATTCAAAAAATTATGAGAAGTTTTGAGGAACTAAGTGCATCTAAATAAAATAATCTTTCCCTATTCTTTTTTTAGCTATTTAAAATATTGAAATTAATAAAATATTTAAATGCAAAAAATCTAATCATGAAACTGATAAAAGTATCCTGTATTTTTAGTTCAACTAATTAAGCTAAGCATTACTAACCACATAAATATCTATACATACTTTCCAATAATGACCAAATGACATGATCATGCTCTTAAAAGCTCTAACATCTGTGCTCACTTTGAATTGGCTCTTACAGTTCTATTATAATTTTATGGACTAATTTGATCTATGTGATCTATGTGATCAGATTTACTTGTCATAATACTAGAATCATAAATCTATTACACAAAAAAGTATTTAAATATCATAAAGGCTATTATATATAAAATACTTTTAAAATTATGTCTTTAAAAAAGATATTAAAATATACAACAGTATGAGTAAATATAAAGCATTTCTAGTCTGAAACAGATAAATATAATGTATGAGTATGCTTAATTACTTGTTTTTAAGCTATATTTTAAAATGTATTGTACCTCCAGCAAACAATAAATACACTTACATGTCATTCGCATTAATTCTGGCAACTTAATTTTAATTACTTGAATAATGACAATTAGGTATGTCTTAGTTTCTTGGCTATGTGTTGTTTTGAGATAGGAACATACAAAATATCCCTCTAAGATACTCATTTGCATCTCTCTCACAGAGGGAAGTATTCAAATGGATATTGGCATTAATGAAGACATAATTTTTAAATCAATGTTATATTTACTTAATTATATTATGACTTTTTAAATTTTTTAAATATTATGAATGACATAATGTATAAGTTTACTCTATTCTTAAAATAAAACAGTACAAATGACTAAAAAAGCATTCAAGGTAAACAGTAAATATTCAACTCTATGTGATAAAATTCCCATCCTGATTTGAAAATTCTTCCAAATGTATCAATTACATTATGTTATTTTTTTATTGTTACATGTTGAGAATTATGTGTTGTTATATAAGAATATCTATATAATATATACATCTACAAAAGTTTATTCATTTCATGAAATTTATAAAGCCTTATTTGTAGTAGAAAATTAAAATTCATGAATTATGTAGAAAGATTTACTGTGTCAATATCAAATAAAGCCAGTATATCTAATTTTCAATATGGTACTGAACATTTTTGCCAGAGGAAGAACGGAAATAAAGGGGATCACAACTTGAAAGAAAAAGATTCAGTTGTTCTTGCTCACCGAGTCCTTGAGTCACTATGTGAACTATCTGAAGAGCAACATAGTAAAGTTCAAGGTTTGAAAATTAACATTTTCAAACAAGGTTTGAAAATTAACTTTGTTAATTTATTTTCAGTTCCATTTGAATGAACTAAGGTTGTAAATCATATATACTGAAAATTCCTGAGGAGTAATATTTTAATAAACAGAAGAAGATGCACAGTGCTTATTGCTGGAGACATTAATATTCTTAACTCTGATCTACTCAAAGGGATTTTGAATGCAAACATACAGTATTCACATGAAAGGATATAAAGGATAGGATATTCGTGAACAAAATATGAGTGACTGTGTCCAGAGAACATGAATTAAGGTTGCTTCAAATTCCACTTTCAAATGTGATAGTACTTTCCTAAAGTTTGTTATTTACTTATTCATTTTTTTCACTCCATGTTTTATCTGCCCCTGCCCCATCCACCCTCTGACTGTTCCACATTCCATACCTACAACTCACCACCTGTCCCCATGAAGCTGTCCCTAATCCCTACCTCACTTTTACTAAAGATTTTTATAGTAAAAATAATAGAACAACAAAAGAAGAGAAAACAAAAACAAAGGAAAAGATCAAGTTTTTTTTTTTTTTCAAATATATTGGTGGATATGTCACAGAAGGGAGATAACAGGATACAGTACAAAAGATAAGCTGTAACTAGAGGTCTCAGATACCATCAGAGGAATTCTCACCTTTAATACTATTTAGTAGTCTTCTATGTTAATACATCCCAAAGATGTTTTGTCTCTTCATCACTTGCCCTACATATAGATGAACAAGAAAGTGCTATTAAGGATATAATGATAAGCTTCAAGTTGACTGTGATCAGACTTTAGACCTAAAATATTCCAACTTCAGAGAGATCCTGAAGGCTTTGTGATTAGAATCAGTCAACAGGCCTTTCCAGGATCGTTTTTCACACACACACAAAAAAAATTAATGTATTTTATCAATGTGATAATGTGAATATTTGATTCTAAAATTCATGTTTTTATATAAGTACTTGAATTACTAAAAGTGATCACGAAAAAAAGAAAATCTTAGCAATTACCCTCAAAATATGGAAGCATATTATGAGATTTGAAAGAGACGGAAAGATATAAGAAAAATGTAGAAAGCATTTACAAGCAGTACAAATGGTATACTAACCATGCAAACTATGTAAAAATGAACAAACAAACAAAACCAGCAAGCCAAAAGAAAACAAAAAACAAAACAACAAAACAAACCTCATAATCATACGAAAGGCAAGGCCTCTGGTAAATCACCTGAGTACTCTTCAATGAGGTTAGGAAAAGCAAATCACAAAACACACACACAAATCATCCAAGTCAACTCATCAGTACAACTGCCTAAAACCATCTGAAAAACAATGTGACCAGGCATGTCAAATTCTCACTGCTATTTTTGTTTGTTTCCTTGCTTACTTGTTTTTGTTTCTTTGTGTTAGGTTGTATTTTTAGTTTTTGATTTGTTTTGTATGCTTTTCTATTTTTTGAGGCAGGGATTCCCTGTATAGCCCTTCCTGACCTGGAACTCACTTTTTTTTTTTTTACAAGGCTGGCCTTGAACTCAGAGATGTGTCTGCCTTTGATTCTCAAGTGCTGGGACTAAAGGCATGGACCACCACTGCCTGGTCAGAATATAATAATTTTTAATATAGTAGACAGGTACTGAAAGAAGACTAATTCATACAGCTTTGTATTTTTGGTTTAATGTATTTGCTCTTAATGAATAAAATCAAGTAGTTATTGTATAATGTCTTTGTAGGTATTCTTAGCATTTTTGCTAATTTTATTAATGATTGGTAACATTAGACTGCATATTACTTTGTATTTGGGTGAAAGTTGGATTTCTGAGAACATATTTAATGTTTATAATAACTGAGTGGTAGACAGTCCTTCTCTTTTGAAGATTTCTGACAGTTTGAAGGCCACATATAAACCATACACACACACACACACACACACACACCTTAAGCCCATTCTGTCTTTGCATATTTCTATTTACAGATATGACATCAGTTCATTGGCTTTTTGAACTGGAAATGTTAAAGAAAATTACCTTAGCTGGAGAGGCTAACCTGCAAACCTTTATGTTTATTTTTGTGCTGCTTCACTGTCATTGCCTCTCAATCCTTATAGACTTCTGGTTAAGAACAGCTACTCATGCTGTAATAGTGAGAGACTACCATGACACCACTGTGAAAAAGATGTCACCACTGTGGATATGAGACAAACTGGGTCTTGCCTGTTTTGACTGGACTATTTTCCTGGCAAATGAATTGAAATAATTTCAACTTTTATATAAGACTACTTTACATTTTATAGTTGTAATATTAAGTGTAGTGTAACTCCATATATCATCTTTTCCCCCAGTTGCAGTGATACAGCAGACTTTCCAGTTTCTTTTTTCTTATGGTAAACATAAAGTACATTTATACATTACATTTTATTTACTATTGATGCTATGTGCTCCCTAAGACTTTTCAAAACCTAGTTTTTAAAAAAGAAATTTGTTATATTCTATCAGACTAAATAAAGCATTAGTTTAGTAACATATATAAGAGAATGCAAGACTTTCTTTCATGTCTGTTGGCAAAGGCAATGTCTATTGTATGAGCTGACAAGTTACTGTAAATGTCTTTTACTCCACTAGAATATTTCTGGTTTGTATATTTTTGTGTTTTAACATTGCTATCTTTTTTTCTTTTACTGACCCTGTACTAATTTTTGAAAAAAAAGCCATTTGTAAGTAATGATTAAAATTCATAGTGATATTGCATATATGGAATTACATTCATTTTTCAATATTTTCATTACTAGCTCATCTTTTAAAAACTTGTTGGGATTACTCTGTCATTATTGGAATTCCATTGTGGTCTATGTTTAAAATATGATAAATCTATCTGGAAATAATTTCCATAGAAAAAATGAGTATGGCCAATAATTTTGTATTAAGGCATAAACAGTGAAATTGATAACTAATTTTCATTTTCAATTTAATTAGCTTGAGAAAATCCTAGTAGAGAGGTAATGCACACTTAGAGTGGAATCTGTGAATGTTTTTTCCAGGGACACTTAGCCCAGGAGTTTTCTGTTCTAAAGAATAAGATAATGCCTGGTAGATTCCAGAAGCATAGAATTTTTATGATTTAATTACTTCCCAAAGGTCATAATTTTAGCGCTGTTGGACCAGGTTCCAGCATGAAATTTGCAGGGAGCACTATCATTTGAAGGCTAGTAGATTCCCACAGGGGCAGAAAAATTGACTTTTGTTTCTTCTCTTCTATCAGAAGCAATGTCATTACCTGTGAAAAGGAACATGACGGATTCCATCACTATTGTTGCTTTCAATTTATTAACCCTTTCTACTTTTGCTAATAATCTTTAAATATATGTGCAATTTAATGTTAAATAAATATGCAGTAGGTTTTGATAAAATCCACCTTCTGATCCCTTCCTTTCAAATTCTCTTGTAAACCTTCACCACATCTGTCTCCTGTGTTACAAGTGCTTGAGAAAGTAGTTCCGGAAGTTGTGATGTTTTCTTATGGTCTCCCTCAGCACCTGCATTTATGTGCACATAAATACATTTTCTATCCATAGGCACATATACATGATTACAAATAAAATAATCTTTCTAGGTAGTTTTATGGCCATTCTTCTCATGTAATCTATGGCTCTGAGTCCTAGAGTTCTTCCCCCTCTCTTTGGCAGTGTTCCTCTGGCTTTGTCTAGTGTTGTGCTGTGGGTCTCTGCTTTTCCCATCAGTTGCTAGATGATACCCCTCTGGATAATGATGCCCCTCTGATGATACTGGGCCAGTCATCGATCAATGAGTATAGAAGAATAACATTGGGAATCATTTAGGTAATTTTCTTTTTGTCAGTCATGTTTGGTTCTATTCAGGGTCTGTTCATTTCCCAATGGCTTGATATAAAGTTTCTTCCATAATGCCTATTAGTTATTTGTACATAATAAAGTCTGGATAACTGCTGCTCAAATCTTTTATTCTGTTTTATGAGGGTAATTTCTATTTTTATGATGAATTGTAAAAATGGTTTTTCTTTTTTGTATATATTGTGGACAGTAAAACTTTAACATATATAAAGATTACAGACAATTTATTTCATCATCCTTCTTTATTATATGTATCATTATGAATTGCATTGTTTTAAATATGTTTAATGTGTTTTTACCAAATGTTCATGTTAATTCATTTAATGAAGAGCTAACTGCAGTCTCTTTTCTATGTTAAGACACCATTTAATTTTAATTTGTCTCATGCTATCTATACCCATTTAATACTTTTTATGCATCTAACTTCCTTTAGACTTTTTTATTGTAAACATTTGCACACCAACTGTTTTGCTTTAGTTTCATTGAATTATGATTTTATGGCTTTTCATTATATAAGACAGTTTTGCTGTATGTTGAATTCTTATTTTACTTCTTTATTTTTGGTTGGTATTGTTTATATTCAATTTATTAGGTTATTCCTTTATAACCCCAAATCAGTACTTTCTCTCCTCCCAATACATCCTCATGCAAGACCTCTACCCATTTTCCCTTCCCCTTATCTCTGGAAAAAGGGTTAACACCCCCCCACACACACATATATCAAGTCCCTACAAACTAGGCACACCCTCTCTCACTGAGGCCCAAGAAGGATGTCCATTTAAGGACACAGGATCCACAGGCAGACAGGCAACCAATAAGCTCAGGTATAGCCCCTGATGCAGTTGTTTTTAGGATCAACATGAAGACCAAGATTATCATCTGTTCCACATGTGCAGGGAGCCTTGTTCCAACCTGTGTTTGTTCTTTGATTGTTGATTCAGTCTCTGGTAGCTCCCGAGGGTCCAGGTTAGTTGACTCTTTAAAGAATTCAAAAAGATAAAAAATGATCATCTCTCTCTCTCTCTCTCTCTCTCTCTCTCTCTCTCTCTCTCTCTCTCTCTCTCTCTCTCTCTCTCTCTCTCTCTCTCTATATATATCTTCAGTACTGGGGTGTTTGGCCTCTGTGGATATGTGATTACATGGCTCTGGATGTAAACAAGAATGTGACTGCAATTGCTGTGGATCCAGGTTTTCCTCCTCCCTCTTTGTAACCAACTTATACATATCTTATACATATTCCTGCCTCACAGCATTCCTGCCATGGTATTTGTGAATGGTCATTTGTATGTCAGGGGCTTAGGTGTATGAGGAATGAGTTTAAGGTGTCTGTGTGAACATATGCTAATGCAGATGTAACAAAGATCTTCTGTGCTGTGGTGTGTATCTGTGTGTGTATGTGTATGATCATATGTTTTTTTGTTGCAATTTTTTATATTGTGGATTACGTTGATGAATTTTCCTATATTAATCCACCCCTGCAACACTGGGGTTATCTCTACTTGATCATGGATAATTTCTTTAATGTTACCTTGGATTCGTTTTGCCAGTATTTTATTGAATGTTTTTTTAATGTTCATAAGAGAAATCAATCTGAAGTTCTCATTCTTTGCTGAGTCTGTCTAAATCAGGTATCAGGGGGACTATAGACCAATAGAAAGAGTTTGGTAGAGTTTCTTCTGCTTCTATTTTGTGTGACAGTTGGAAAAGCATGTTAATAGCTCCTCTTTTAAAGTCTGGTAGAATTCTTCACTAAAACTCTCTGGCCTTGTGCTTACCCCTGACACCCATTGGAAGACTTTCGATGCCTGCTTCTATTTCCTTATGGTTTATAGGACTATTCAAGTAGTTTATCTAATATTGATAGAGTTAGCTTTGATAATGTGTATCTCTAGAAAATCATTCATTTCACTCAGATATTCCAATTTTGTAGAGTACAGGATTTTGAAGTAAGACCTAATGACTCTTTGAATTTCTTTAGTGTCTGTTGTTATGTCTCTCTTTTACTTTCTGATTTTCTTAATTTGAGTTCTGTTTCTCTGCCTTTTAGTTTAATTTGGCTAAGGGTTTGTCTATCTTGTTGATTTTCTCAAAGAAACAGCTCTTGGTTTTATTCATTCTTTGTATTGCTCTCGTTGTTTCTCATTGGTTGATTTCAGTCCTGAGTTTCATTATTTCTTGCTGTTTACTCCCCCTGAGTATGTTTGTTTCTTTTTATGTTTCTAGAGCCTTCAGATGTGCTTTTAATTCATTGGTATGAGAATTCTACAATTTCTTTATGGAGGCACTTAGGGCTATATTTATTTTTATTACTGTTTTCATTGTGTCCCATACATTTGGGTATGTTGTGACCACATTTTCATTGAAATCTAGAAAGTCTTTAATTTCTTTTTTTATTTTTTCCCAATCCAGTAATCATTGAGTATAGATTTGTTCAGTTTCAACAAGTATGTAAACATTCTGTTGTTTCTGTGTTGCTTTAATCCATGGTGATCTGATAAGATGCACAGGGTTATTTCAGTCTTCTTCTATATGTTGATGTTTGCCATGTGACTGATGATATGGTCAATTTTGAAGAAAGTTCCATTATTTGTTGAGAATAAAGTATATTCTTTTGTGTTTGAGCGAAATAGTCTACACATATCTGTTTAAGTCCATTTGAATCTTAAATTCTTTTAGTTTAATTATTTCTCTGTTCAATTCCTGTGTCGATGGCAAGTCCATTTGTGGGGGTGGGGTGTTGGTTTAAGGTTTACTAATGTTTCGTTTACAAGTGTGGTTGCCATTGAATTTGTGGTATGATGCTCAGAATTGATGTGTCCTCTTGGTCAATTTTTCCTTTGATGAATATGAAGTGTCCTTCCCTGAGTCTTTTGATTAATTTTGTTTGAATGTCTATTCTATTAGATGTTAGAATGACTACTCCAGCTTGTCTTTTGGGTCCATTTGCTTGAAAAATATTTTCTTGCAATTTATACTAAGATAATTGTTATTTTATTTGCTTATATATGTTTCTTGTATACAGCAGAATTATGGATTTTGTTTATACATTCATTCTTTTAGCCTGTGTGTATTTTTTTTTAATTTGGGAATTAAGTCCATTGATGTTGACACATATTACTCACTAATTATTGTTATTTCCTGTTATTTTGATGTTGGTGATGGTTAAGTGTATGTTTGTCTATGTGCATATATGCATGTGTGTTTCTATTCTGTTGTTTTTAATGCTGTGAAGTTAGTTATTTCTTGTGTTTTCTTGAGTATTGTTATCTTCTGGGGCTTACAGTTTTTCATCTAGTAGCTTCTGGAGGAAGAGGTATTATTTAAAATTTGATTCTCATCGAACTATCTTGGATTCTCCATCTACATTGATTAAAAGACTTGCTGGGTATATCGGTCTGGGCTGGTATCTGTGATATTTTACCATCTGTAAGACCTCTTTCTAGGCCTTTTTCTGTTTTAGAGTCTCAGATGAGAAACCAGGTATCTGATAGGTCTGCCTTTATATGTTACTTGCCCTATTTCCCTTGCTGCTTTTAAAATTATTGCTTTGTTGTATATATTTGGTGTATTGATTATAATGAGGATAATTTTCATTTCTGGTCTAATGTATTTGGTGTTCTATATTCTTGTACCTTTATAAACGTCTTTCTTTACCTTAGGGATATTTTCCTCAATGATTTTCTTGACGATGTTTTCTGATCCTTGGAGCTGGGAATCTTATTCTTCTTATATTCCTATTATTTTTAGGTTTGGTCTTTTCATAGTGGCCCAAATTTCCTGGATGTTTTATGTTGTGAACATTTTAGATTTTTTTCTTTTGGACAAATAAATTGATTTCTCTTATGACATCTTCTACATCTGACATTCTCTTTTCTGTTTCTTATATTCTGTTCCTGATGCTTACATCTATAGTCACTGTTTTCTTTGTTAGGTTATCCAAGTCCAGGATTGTCTCAGTTTATATTGTCTTTATTGCTTTCATTTCACTTTTCAGGTCTTGGACAGTTTTATTCATATTATTCATATTCTTTACCTCTTTGATTGTATTTTCCTGAATTTCTTTATATTTATTTGTTTTCTCTTTAAATGCCTCTCCAGTTTGAATGTAATTTTCCTGTATTTACTTAAAAGATTTATTTATGTCCTCTTTAAATGCCTCTATTATCTTTATAAGATTAGATTTAAGATCCTTTTCTTTTGTGTAAGTTTCATTAGAATATTGAGGATTTGTCTTAAAAGGATATCTGGGCTCTGTTGGAGCCATATTGCCCTAGGTCTTTTTGAATGTGTTTTTATGCTTTTCTTAGACATCTGTTTCTTCCTGGTGTTGACTAGATGATTTTCATGGCAGCAGGACTTCTGGAGAAGATGAGGAGAGTTATGGGCCAGACAATGGAGGTAAGGGTATCCTACTCTGTTGCCAGACAGACACTGTTCTGCAGGCTTTGTTGCAGGAGGACCCTACTCCTCAATCTGTCTTTCCATTAGATCCAGCTAGGCTGGTAGTACATCCAATTGCCATGGGTAGTCAAGCTATTTTCCAAGCTGGTTAGTTTTGGGACCCTCAAATGTTTTCATAGGGTCAGAGCAGGGTACTCTTGGGGTCCAACAAGGCTTGTGACCAAGGAACAAAGCAAGAGTTAGACAATGGAGGTTAGGGACCAACATCTTTAGGCTGTCCCAGGCACACCTTCTGTGGTGGCTGGCAGATTCTACTAGGGTGGGTGGTCCAGGAAGATTTCAAGATGGTTATAATGATCTATGGTACTATATACAATGTCTTGTAAGCTCTCTTCCATTTTTTAATATTTTTGTCTAATTTACATTAAATTTGTTCTCTGGTAACTTTTTCACACATGTATGTATAAGATGATTTCTGATTATAACATACACCTCTTTTATCTCTGTGCTATATTCTACTTCTATTACCACTCACCCTAAAGAAGTTCTCTTATCCCCCCCCACACACATGCATGTGCACGCACACACATACACCCTGTATGCATGCATGCATGTGTACATGCATACATGCCTGTGTGTGTTTGTATGTGTGTGTGTGTTTGTGTCTGCATCTGTTTGTGTTTCTCTATCTGTGCATCTTGTGTACATTTTTAAGGATTCACTGAGTTTAATCAAGATACTCTGTATATCTATGGGTTAGAATTATTTTTAAGAACTTATTTACTTTTAAAGTTTCTACTCAGGTTTTTTTCTCATTATTTTACTCCTAAGTTGAGGATTCCTTTTAAGAAAACATCTAGTGAAACACCTAGCTTGAAACAAAGATGAAACTCATTCCCTCTGTAGTTTTCATTTCTATTTTAAACTTTCTAATCTGTAGCTGCTCTGCTATCTTAGTACTTTTTTTCAATGCTTCAAATCCTCTTTAACAGTTAAAAGATACTCATGTAAGAAAAAAAAATCAAGGTTCAAATGTGAATTGTCATTATATTTCTAAAGTTAATCTCTGTGGAGTTCTACTCACTTATTCTATCATACTTCTTATCTCTAGAGGGAAAAAGTTTCTGGTCTACATAAGATTTAATATAATTTATTTTTGAGATGTAGTTCAACTTATCTGTTTAACTTAGTTTTAAAACTTAGTTCCTTGGATCCTAAAGACTTAAAAGTTCATACTCTCCTGTACAACACCATAGTTTGGTTCCCAGTACCACATCAGTTCATCAGTGGATTTAAATATAGTTCCATAGGTCTCTAATGGAATCCATCTGTAAACATAGCTGAAACAATTAAATAAATATAAAAATAAGTTCACTCATTAATTTTAAAATTTTATAATGGATTTACCCATCAGTATACTAATTTTGGTATATGCTTGAACATCAAAACTGAGATCTTCATACTTCTAGTGAATTGTAGCTGCCATAGCTAAAGTTAAGTATATGATTCTTATCTGTATTGATTTAAAAAAAAGAAACTAAGTATTTTATATTTCTCCATTATTCTATAGTGTAAAAATTTTAGGTATATGTATTAGATTACATAATGATCACTCATATTTTTGTCAGCTATTTTTAATAGGCAAAGGTCAGTAGTCTCAGGATTTCAAAAATAACTCTGATTGAGATATGTTCAAGTACATTTAAGCAAAAAGGGGAGCTCAGCATTCAGAATTTTAAAAATAATAGGGCTTGGAGTATGCGGTAAAGGTAGAGAAATCCCAGTTAAGCAAGAATACGAACCATAAGGAAATGTAACATCACCTTGTATTTTAGGAAATTCAAATTCCAGGTGAATGAATGAATTTGTAAGAAAACAAACATCATCTCTACAAAAACAACAAAATAAACAAAATAGTTTTATAGAATAAATACAATAAACATCAAACCCTTTCATAAATAAACAAGAATTAAAATATTCTTAATCTGTACTAACAGCTTGTGGCCACGATTTAGTTCCTCATTCAAAGAAAGCAAAACTGACTTACTTTTTAATTTCTAAACTGAGCTAATATGAATCTGTATCTTCTTCATATTTCCCATAAATTAATATTATACTACAGAACTATGCATGTTATTACTCTCTATCATTTAAAATCAGATAAATGACATTGGTCAGAGAAAAGAGTTTGAAATGCAGGGTTATATGCTCTTTATTGTAGTTCATGTGATGTACTCAATGCATAATATCTTTTGCTTATGACTTAAAAGTTAAGCTGAACAAATATTTTTCACATCCCCCCTAACCACTTAATTTTATGCCCTCATATGCTGTACTCATAGAGTAATTTTATGGCTCAAAATATTTTTTGGTTAGGGGTCAAACCCTGGAGCATGATCAACCACTCAAGGGTTATATTATCTTTTTATTGTATTGAAAATAGTTTATTTCAAACAATTTATTATGAGTATGATTCCTGCTTCCTCACTTTTAGACCCTCCCTACCTCCCAAACCTTTGAATTCCATCCAGTACAGAGAAAGCAGGCATCTGAATAATAATAATAAAAGGACAAAATAAGAACAAACAACATCAAATTGGATAAAATGAACAAACAGGAGAAAAATAACCAGAAAAGCAAACACATAGATACAAAGACATACCAGTTTAATCTTATAAGAACACAAAAACAAAAGCCATAATGTACATACCAAGAACCTACAACATTTACAACAGCAGCAACAGCAACAACAACAGCAAAAAGCCCTGACAAAACGTAAGACAAAGATGTGCCTGAGTTAGTTTTGCATTGGCGATCTACAGCTGTGCATGGGTATTGCATTTCAGAGTGCTCTGTATGCCTAGTAAGACTTCATGGAAGAGAACAAGGTTTTTTCCATTTCTGAGTGGTCCTCAATTGGAAATAGTTTCTGGCAAGGGCAGGAAGTAAGGAGCATGTGTGCACTTCCCCTCTCAGCTGAAATACCACACACCATCTGTCACAGAGCCATGTATATGCTCTAAGTAGACACAGGCTTAGTCTGCTCCAAGTTTCTTCTCCCCTGCACTCAATTATGTATTACACACACCCCTTGTTGTCTTTTATTAAAAAACAATTGGTATTCTATTGAGTAACAATAAAATAATAAAATAAAATGTAATAAGATGTAACAAAACTGACAACAATAACTAAACAAAACAAACAAACAACAGAAAAAGAGACAAACAGAAGGCACAAGCAACAGAAACATACTAGTTGACACACTCAGGAAACTCATAAAATTACTAAATATAATATATACACAAAAGACCTGTTAAGGTAAAACAAAAAATAAATAAAACATATACTATATTGAACATAGTAAAATAAAATAAAAATTAATAATATTACAATAAATTCAGAAATAAAGTAAGAAAAAAAGCCCTGACATAACAATATGAGGAAAGGAACATCCAAAATTGTGGTTTTGTTCATTTCTTATTGGCCATTTATTGCTCAACATACAGTACCTTTAAGGCTAGTTTTTTTCCTAAAGCAAACTCCTGTGTGGGAAACTAAATTTTCACTTGCATGTGGTTATAAATTGGAGATTGATTTTAGGTTATGGATCAGGATATATTTCCACTTTTCTGCAGGCAGAAGCCTTTCTGATAATGGCTGAGTAAGGCATGGATCGGTGAGTATGGCAGAATATCATTAGTGTGTGAAGCCATGGCAAGGTCTTACTCTTGGCAAACACTCACCCATGGTTCTCCTAGCTCCTATTCTTCTTTCTGCTTACCTTCCAGGATTCACTTGCTGTATTTTCAGTTTTCAGAACTTCAAAAAAGGCCTCATAGCATCCCACCTTAGTAACCCTTCCTCCTGGTCTTTAGATTTAGCCAACATCCTACTAGATAGATGTTTTTAGAACCCCTGGTAGCAGCAAGGCTTTGTGAGAACAACAGGTATAACCTAGTTAGACCCCACAGCTGCAGCCAGCTTCCTCCACTTGCAAAGCCTCCTTACCCTTCCTGCCCCTCCCCATATCCTGTTTTCAGAGTATATAACCTATGTGAACAACAAAATCTTTACCAGCTTGATCAGATTTTTTGACTTGCTGTGCCTTTTATTTTCTCATGCATCTCAGTCCTCTCCACAGGGTATAAGGATCCCACTTGAGTGTCCAGCTGGACTGGACAATTGGGAGTCATTTTACTGATAAAGTAATGTTTTTAGACCAGTGTTATCTGGTTTTACCCTAGAGTGCTGGGCTATTTAACATTGCTTAATTGATCACTCAAGCAGTGTTAGATTTGAGATCCATCATGTGGAATGGGACATAAGTTGAATAAGATATTAGTTGCTTACTCACTCAAATGGAGAAAACATACTAAATCCATCATTCATGTAATGACTAAGAAAATAAATACATGAATAGGTGTTAAATGAATCAATAAGGAATAAGAATTATATAAGATAATTTGTCAGGACTAATTAAGTGAGCCAACTGATGGACTTACCTGTTTGATCACAAGAACGATATTTGCTATTGTTTAATGGGTATTCAAGGGATGTTAGTTAAGAAATGATGAATAAATGAACACATAGATGAATAAATAAATCTATACATTGTCTATTTTTTCCAGGAAAAGAATCTAGAGTACAAACATCAAAATAATGTTCAAGAGCGCCAGTGAGAATGTTCAGTGAATAAAGGTGCCAGATGCCTTCTATCAAGCTTGGCAGCCTAAATTCAATGCCCTTGACAGACAAGGTGGAAGAAAAGAATGATCTTCTACAGGTCCCTTCTGATTTCAAACTTGCTACTTCATAGGCATGTGCTCACACACATAAATATACATACATATTAACTAAATTAATAAAAGGATTAAAAATAAAGGTAAAGGAAATATTTCATCTGGAAATATTTCTCATCTTGAGAAAAGGAAATATCTTTAGAATATGGCATTTATTTCTAGAGATTCCATTTCTGTTTTTGCTGAAAAATTAGAAAATACATCCTCTAACTTTTACAACAGATGCAGATTCACATTACAAAGGGAATGGAAGGGAAGGGAAGGCAAGGCAAGGCAAGGCAAGGCAAGAGAAAGGAAGGGAAGAGAAGGGAAGAGAAGGGAAGAAAAAGAAAGAAGCCTTCACTAGTTAAGATAAATTGGGCTTATAAATACCTCATTCATTTTTCCATTCATTCACTGGGCATAGAAGATATATATATATATATATATATATATATATATATATATATATATATATATATATGTATATATATTATATATATATATATTTGGAGAGAGAGTATTATTAGTATTATTTACTAGGAGAATACATTACATAGGACAAATATCGACATATAAAGTGTTTGGGTGAAAACCAAGAAGCACTATTTGGTACAATTCACAAGAAAATGATGTCTTTTTTCTTTCTTTATTTTTTTGTATGGGAGGATTGTGAGGATTTTGTTGATTTTGCTTGCAGTAAGAAAAAACTTTGCCCTGTATCAATGAGTCATGTGGAGAGAATGGAAAGCTAGGAAAATGGCTGCAGCTCAGATTGATTCCCTTTCACCAAACAGGTCACGAATATCTTTTTGTTTATTTGTTTTTCTTTAAATTTATTTATTTATTTATTTATTTATTTATTTATATATTATCTAAAGTACTGCCTCCTTCTGCTCCCCCATTAAAAAGACCCTGCCCCATCTCCCATCTTTTTCTGAATGGTTCTATCCACCAGCTGACTGAAAAGACTAGGTTACCTACAGTCAAACATTTGACAAAGTTCTGGGCCTCTTATGGAAGAGTTGGGGGAAGGGTAGAAAGTTCTGAAGGTGATGGGAACCCCATAGAAGGACCAATGAAGTCAGCTAATCTGGGCCTCTGAGAGTTCTTAGAGACTAAACCACCCACCAAGGAACACACCTGTACTAGAATGAGACATAAGGGGACAAGAAAAATACATGTTACTAATATATCTTAAATGAATTCTATACTTTAAATTTTTGCAGTCTGAAAATATAGAGAGGAGCTTTGGGCATTATGTTTTATTCAGGTTTGTTCATTAGGGTTTCTGCTACTCTTTTTCTGAAGTACAATCTCAGATAACTGCTCAGTCTTGTTTCTGTAGGAAAGCCAATTGAGCTTTATACTGTAACTGGAAGTGCCTGATAGTTTAACTCTACTGTTACATGAAAGAGTGATATGTTCAGGTTTAGATTTCAATGAAATCTTCATAGCATGAACAAAAAGAATGCTCAGTTTTCATACCATATTAATCTACCTTTGCAAGTATATTCCTTTGTATTTTTGTGTGAGTACATAATGCATATACATGTGAACTTGTGTTTGAATCATCTAAGGGGTTTATTTGGACTATATTATACTTTCAAATATTATCCCCATCATTTCTCTATACACCAATTTTACGATATTGCTAATCTAGGTATAATCCTGATGAGATAGCATTATTTAAAAAATGTATTGTAGAAATTGTTGTCTTGAAAGCCAGGTGAAAAAAAAAGTTTTAGTTATACCAAAATATTTAAATTCTAGCCATATTTCTTAAAGAATTAGGCTGGCCAGGTGGTGGTGGCACACACCTTTAATCCCAGCACTTGGGAAGCAGAGGCAGGAGGATTTCTGAGTTTGAGGCCTGCCTGGTCTACAGAGTGAGTTCCAGGACAGCCAAGGCTACACAGAGAAACCCTGTCTCAAAAAAAAAAAAAAAAAAAAAAAAAAAAAAAAAAAAAAAAAACCAAAAAACAAAAAAGAAAACAAAGAAAAAAATAAATAAAGAATTAGGCTGTAGTATGAAAAGAAAATGTGAATGTTGCCTTACATTGAGGACTGCTTGAAACTGAAGTCAAAAATTATTGGAAAACTGCAGCTAGTTTTTAATAATCACAAAAACTGATGAGCTCACACGGAACAAATTTAACCTAGGAGATATCACATACCCAAATCAAAGTTCTCTCAAATAGGATACCAAAAATCATATGACTTTTAAAAACCATCATTGAATAGAAATGTTATGATATACTATGGCTCTCTCAAAGTTTCTCCAGATTTACTCCATCCCTGTTTATATTCTAAGCTCCTTTTAAATTACTGTAGGAGAATTTTTTTAAAAAGAATCTAATGCAGAGCTATTAGTCTTGCTGTCAATCGTACTTCTGAAAACCTGAAGATTTGCTCACTGTTCCAGATTCCATCTAGAAATGCAAAGCCTTGTAATATACATGCCTGAAAAACATGTAGTTTCACTATAAATTTGATGTGATTTATATTATATCTCCATAGTGTGGATATAATGATGTCTTTTCACCTTCTGAATAAAATATGACCTTTGATTCTTTCTCTGCTTTTTACTAAACATAGATATTCTGTAAGGTGTCTGTCGATACAAATGATTAATAGGATCTGAATAAATGGAATCTTGTCTTACAAAAGCTCATTGTGTTGTGCAATTATAGGAATGAAATTAAATTGTTGCTATTATTTAAGATAGAAAATGATTATGGGGTCAGATTTCATGTAGGAAATGCATAGAATAGAAATACTACTATGTTTGATTGGATGTATATCATTTATTATAAATAAATAAAGAAATTTCATTTAAACTTTCATAATTGCTTTATTTTTCAATTGTTTCAATTTCTTTATCATCTACTTATTATTGATAGTAATTATTTTTTAAAAACTTTGAAAAACCTAAGGTTGGCAATTTTTTCTTCCTTTTTTTTTCTATTTTATTTCATTGCAGAAAGTGGAGTTCCTAAATTGCCTTAGGTCATTTATGACACGTCCATATCAGAAAGTGAATGCTGGAAATGCCTCAGGGAAAGAAATGATGTGTCTATTTTGGAATTTTTGCAATTTTATGTATGATATAAGACTGCAAAACCCACGGTAAATATTATGTTCCATTATAAGAAAAAAATTCACCAAAAAAATAGAAAAGTCAAGTGCTCCACGCATTATCTATACATATTAAATTCTTTTTAATCTTCTAGAGGAAATTTTATTTTACTGATGATATATACCAGCCTTTTAATGTTATTTTTATAGTATTAAAATTTATATATATATTTGTATATACTTTATTACAAATTATTAAAATTGTGAACATTTATTTGATAAAGAAATATATTTACTAAACAAAATATTCTCAATATGCTTAATTTTATTATATGGCAGAAAATATCACAGATACTGAACAAATATATCATTAGATATAATAATGGAGAATGGTTTCAGTGACCTATTTTAAACAAAGCTAAAATTTGTCCTTGTAATCTTATAGTGTATGTACTGATGAAGCAAGCACTGTTCTTGTAATCTTATATCAGGAAAACTGAGACAAAATTCAAATTATAGTTCATATGTTTGTATTTTTTAACCTACATTTAATCTACATTCTATCTACTTAGTGGAATAAAATATATTTTTGTTTAGCATGTCTTAGTTTTCAAGTAATGAGGATGATTTTAACCAAGTGTATGTATGTCTGAGTATATAATTTTATAAAAGTACATCAGTCACTGTATGTAAAAATTTAATATTAAAATTGAAAAAAGATTACTCTGTCAGGAAAGAAAATCTCAGATGAGTATATATTTAAGTTAAATTTGCATACAGAAAAATTACCCTTTAAAATATAAATATGATTTATATATCCAACAGTGGGAGGCTTTCATTTTCAATTTTGTGACTTGAGATAATGAACATTTTCTGTCAGATAATCTTCATATTATATGAGAAATGAATCATTAAAAATGAAATATGATATTGCCTGTCTCCTTATCAATTGAAAAATTAGTCATCCTATCCTTGATTCTGTGTCTTGTTCTGCATAGTATTACAATGTACTCTATTAGCTTGAGTACAGCCCAGTGGGTTGAATGAGAATATTGGAGATATGAATGCAATATCCCATGATAACAATAATGAGTCTTGCATGACAGTCACAATTAATATGAAAGTTATGGTTCATATTCAGATGCATTTGCCTGTGACCTAGTTTTAGTATCCATTTTTTTTTTTTTACAAAGATTCTGGGTAATAGGCTCTACAATCTATGCCTTAGGAAATTATAAATGCAGTAGTGAAAATGTTGGTGCTTGTCAAAGATAAACAATGCAAAGTCTATGGGTCACCATTTGACTATATATAAATATTAGTAATTATTATATAATTTTCTAAACAGCTTATCAAGGAGGATATTAAGTATTAAAATTTGAACAAATTATATTTCATACTACTGAAAAAATTTCACAGATGAAAATGAATTAAATTGTTATAAAAATGAAATTTCTTAGCATAAAGAATTGTTGAAATAAAATTGCAAAAAACAGTTTTTGTGAAGATATTGTCCGAGCTGCCCCATGTTTGGGGGCCAAAATGTTGCGGACTACTCTGTCAATGTTGGAACCCACATGCCAAAAGCCTTGGAAGCTAAACTGTTAGAGCCCGCACTGCCCCAAGCTGCTTCAGTCCACGGGTTGGGGTTGAGCAAGAGAGAGAGGGAGGGAGGACCTGAAGAATGGAGACCAGACAGAGTGTAATTCAATCCCATTTATTCTTCAGTCTCTCTTCTTCTCTCCAATTTCCTAGTTCCAATCCCTAGTTCCTAGCACCTAATCCTAGTTCCAGTTGCTAGACTTTTTCTCAGTTCCAAGTTCTTTCTCCAAGTGCTAAGTGCCTAATCCAAGTGCCTAATACTTAATAATCATTTAGGAAGAGGAGGCACTAAGGAGGAGAGATGTAAAAGCCCTAAAAGACCAATCATGTATTGAGAGCATTCCTGGGTAACAACTAACATCCTAAAGTTAGATATTGGTACACACCTCTAATTGTTTGGACATCTTGTAATTTGAGCATTACCAAATATAAAAAGTTATTGGATATTTTTTAAGCATTAGATTCTCATTTCTAATGGGTACCATGTACGTGTAGATGACGGGATGGTCTGGCCTTAACCTGGTGTTCTGGTTCGCCTGAGACAGCAGCCTGAGCCTAGCAGCAGCAGCATGCCACCACTCATGACCACAGGCCTATCTAGTCTGGAAGATGGTGGGCCCCAAAACCACAAGCCAGATCGGGTGCTGACGAATTAAGTTTTACCCTCAACAAAGTGGCACCTAACTTGAAGTATGAATTTACTAGAAATTTAAGTTTATTTCACTAGAGAGTTAAAGTTGTAATTTTTATTTATATATTTTTTAAGGTGTGTGACTACTAGCACAGGAACCCTAAACAAAAAAATGGTTGTAAACTGCAGTCCCCTGCTGAGGAGAAATGCAGGTTGCTTTTTGTTAGGAAAAAGAGGAAGTAGCTTACTTTTAAGGCAGAGAGATTTACACTGTAAATTAAAATTGAGATTATTTGTTTTTAAGATAGATTTAGAAATAGTTTTGTCTGCATCGTGGAGATTTTTACCCATGGTTTGATACTAAGACAGGGAAATTTTCACTGACTCTTGAGGAGAGAGTACAGTGTGTAAATGGAGACTTCTCTGGATTAGAGAGCCAAACTGATAGATAGTATAAATAAAACACTGTTCTGGCAGAGAACAAAACAAATAAAATAGTGTAATTCATGTGTAGTCAGATGATATAATGGTATATTGCCTCACAGGAAACTCGAGTTCTGTCTAACATGGGCACCATGGGAATTCTGTGTTCATTTCCTGCTTGACAAAATAGGAAAGGCCTAAGAATAGGCACATACAGTACTTTAGTAATTAAATGGATTTTATTTTCAAGATGGGTGTGATTTTCAGTCTTGTTGTTATGTTTTTCCTCTGGGAAAGAGGTCAAGATAAAAGTTTTTCTGGAAACTGGCTCAAGAGAATGCTCTTTTGGGAAAAATTTTTTGTCTGTGTATTTTCAGAAAAGATGATTAATGTATTTCTACCTCCCAAAATTATATGGATTAGACATGACAGAAGCAGGCCACCAGAAGTCTAGATTCCAGACTTCAAACAAAAAATTACATTAATTCTAAAATTTGTTTTGAGAATTGATATTTCAGAATATACAGCCTTGGTGTATCTACTGATCAAACAAGCTGAGCAGACCTTCTCGAAACTCTGGTGTCCTGGAATTTCAGCTAGATGCAGTGAAGACACAGATGTCAGTGGCTTATCAATTTACCCTTCCCCCCAGCCCTCTTCTAATATCTCAATGCCCATATTCAGCTTGAAGAAATTAATGAAGAGTCAGCATCCCAATTCCCTGGGCTTGGAGACTGAGGTGATTAGTAATAGGCTGTCTTTCTAGGGAAAAGTAATGGTTTTATTGGGACATGGAGGAATAGCTAGAATTGATTACATAGCCATAATTTATTGGTAGAAATCTGTATAATTATTACTAAACTAAACTTATAATTTCATAGATGGTACAAAATTTATTTTGATTTCAAATTTAAGGGTTTCACTGGTATACTTTCTTCTATTAAGTCAAATTGGTGGGTACAAGGCTTAGACCCAGTCCTTCTTTGATTTTTTTAAAACTGATTTGAGAAGGTTAGCCTGTGAGTTACAGGCCTATGAGTTTATTGTTGGTGTGTTTTCTAAATGTTAATTAAAAATAGCTGACAGGAGTTAACAGACAATAGTCCAGATTGCTTTACATAGGTAGTTGGTATTAAAAAACGTCAGAAGTCCCTCTCTACTCCTACCAGTTTCCCTGTCTTGGATTCTAAGAAGAAATTAAGCATCTTTGGAGTTACTCTAGTTGTGGTGAGACAGCTACTAGGCAAAATTTGCCTCTTTTAATCTACAGACAATATACTGTCCAGAAAAAGAACACACTTGCAGAATAGTCGACTGATTATATCTGCCAAGAGAGAGTGATCAGCTTTTAAAAATTCTATATTACTAGGTCTGTCAGATGATCCTGTGCCAGAAGGCTGAAGACCAGATGCTCCAAAGATTTGAAGTAAGGGACTGTCCAGGTAATAAGCAGTCTATATAAATTGGCTAAGTTTTAAAAACTATGCTTTCTGCTTCCCACATTTTCAGGTAATTCAGTCATTCTGGATTTCTGATGGGGTTGAAGACTAATAGTATAATAGCCAACCCAGGCTATTTACTTTGAGAGAACAGATTTGAGAGGATGGCATTAATTCTAAAGCCAGGGCATAAGCTAGGTTCAGAACTAAGGTTTTTAGTTAGAAGAAATGAAAGAGGTTCTGTTTTGTTGGCAAAAATGTTGAACAGGGTATTAGGTCTATCTTGTATCTTACTGATACAAATTGATATAGTTGTTCTCTAATTGTATTTTGAGAGAAAGATTTTTTTTTTTTTAATTTTAACAGGAAGGATGATATGTAGTGGTATATTTCCTGCTACATTAAACTCTGTATTTTGGAAGAAGCTATTGTGAGAAGAGTACGGAGAGGAAAAGGAGAAGGAAGAGGAGCTAAGGAGGAGAGATGCAATAGCCATAGAAGATCACGCATGTATTGAGAGAAGTCCTGGGTAACAACTTATATCCCAAGGTTAGATATTGGGACACACCTCTAATTGTGTGGGCATCTTGTAATTTGAGCATTACCAAGTATATAAAGCTATTGGATAACCTTTAAACATTAGAGTCTCATTTCTACAGGGTACCCCGTGGATGGCAGGATGGTCTGGGCTCAGACCAGCCTAGTCGGGACAGCATGGTAGATAGGCAGAGCCATCTCCATTGCTGGTGTCTCGTGGGTGGCAGGTCTGGGAGCCAGCAGTCTGGGCCGAGCATCAGCAGCATGCTGCTGCTCATGGCCACAGGCCTTGTCTAGTCGGGAAGATGGTGGGCCCCAGAACCACAAGCCAGATCAGGTGCTAGTGAATTAAATTTTACCAGCAACAAGGATGAGGAAGAAGAGGAGGAGAAAGAGCAGGAGGAGGAAGAGAAGGAAGGGAAAGAAGAAGAAGAAGAAGAAGAAGAAGAAGAAGAAGAAGAAGAAGAAGAAGAAGAAGAAGAAGAAGAAGAAGAAGAAGAAGAAGAAGAAGGAGATCCTGTAACAAATTCATTTCTGTCCAATAATAAGTTGGCAAGAGACATATCTAATACTTTACACCTTTAAATAACTCAGAATACCCACAAGAAGCCTGCATCTCAGGAGATCTGCGCTAATCTTAGATACACAGATGACTGCCCCCACCCCACTCCATTGCTCCACTCAATTGCCCTGCCTTCTGGGACTCTAAGAAGCCCAGTAGTCCTGGTTTCCACTTTATACTTTCTGAGCTCCATCCTCCTTCCAGTTGACACCAACACCTGCAATTGTGGATCACTGCATAGTGCCCAACTTCTAAATTCCACCTACATACTGGGACTTTAGCAAGCTCGATGGTTATGAGCTATCTACTCTCCTTCCAGTCTGTACCTACAGATGTGGTATAGAATTGGCATACCACAAACTACCCCACAGCTCAGCCTGCCTGCCAGGAAGCCTGCTCAATTTTAGGACACACATGTGAATCTGTATCCCATGAGGCCTGCTCCAACCTGGGACACCCAGGCCAGCCAACCCCAAACACAACCAGATGGCTAAAAGAAAGCTCATGAACATTATCAACAGAAGCTAATGCAATATGGCAACATTAGAATCCCTCTCTGCTATTACAGCAAGGCTTGGATATTCTAAACTCCATCTCATGAATATCATATGGGCATTTAGAAAGATATAATTATTTTCTTATAAAGGCTCCCAATACATATACATCAGATGACTGCCAGGCCTGGGCTCACTCAGAGAAGATACACCTTACCCTCAAGAGACTGGAAGCCCCAGGGAGTGGAGAGGTCTGGTGGAGTGGGGGATGGGGGTTGGAGATGGGGGTAGGGACTTCCTCATGGAGACCTGGGTGGCAGGGTGGGCTGTGGCAGGAGAAGGAGGTATGGGATGTGAAACAGTCAGATGATGGAGGGGGATAAAACACAGGGAGATACAATCAAACAGATAATGGAAATGAATAAAATAATCTAAGACCTAAAATTGGAAATAAAACACACACACATACACATGCACATGCAAGCACACACACTAACACACACACCCTTAGAGATAAAAGATCTAGGAAAGAGAACAGGAACTACAGACACAAGCATCAACAACAGAATACAAGAAAAAGAAGAGACAAACTCAGGCACAGAAGACACCACAGAAAAAGATGATATATCAATCAAAGAAAAATGCCAAATGTAAAAAGTTCCTAACTCAAATCATCTAAAAAACTTTGAACACTATGAAAAGACCAAAACTAAGAATAAGAGGAATGCAAGAGGGTGAAGATTGCCAGTACAAAGGGCAAGAGAAAATCTTCAACAAAATCATAGAAAAATACTTACCAAATGTAAAGAAAGTGATGTTTATGAATCCACAAGAAACTTACAGAACACCCAAAAGAATGGACTAGAAAAAAAAATCCTCTTGACATATAATAATCAAAACACTAAATATAAAAAGAAAACATATTAAAGCATATTGGAGCAAAGTAAGAATATTAAAATGTCCAAGTAACATACAAAGTCAGACCTATCAGAATAACATGTGACTTCTCAACAGAGACTGTAAAAATGAGAAGATCCTGGACAGACATGTTGTAGATCACAGTTGCCAGACTAAACAACTAAAGCGATCAAAGCTCTCAATCATCATAGATGGAGAAACCACAATATTTCATGACAAAATCAATTTTAAATAATATCTTTCTACTATTCAGCCTTGCAGATGATGTAAGAAGAAAAACTCCAAAGCAAGGATGGTAAGAAAACATAGAAATTAATCCTTTCATAGCAAAACTAAAAGGGGAGAAACATACACACACACAAACACACACACACACACACACACACACACACACACACACACACACACACACATACTACTGTAACACCTCCAAGATTAAAATAATAGGAACAGTCAGTGGTCATTAATAATACTTCACACAAATGAACTCAATTCATCTATAAGGAAACACAGGTTAATATACTGGATATGTAAACAGAATTCTTCATTCTGCTGCACACAAGAAACACAACTCAGGAAACAAAGATAGATATTACCACAGAGTAAGGGGAGGTAGAGGTGGGACTTTAGATTTCCTGGGATAGAGCTCACCTTGGGAAGAAGAGGGTTTTAGCATCACTATGCCAGGAAGGGAATAGGATATAAAAATTAGAGCTGAGAAAGACAGAGAAGTAGCCTTGTGAGAATATGTGAATAGTAAGCCCAGGGGTCACTCCCCCAACTGAATCTGGAGTTGCAGAGATGAAATATAAATTTTAGTAAGTAATAATTTAGGAATATCAGAGGGGAGAGTGGGTTAGCCACAGGGAAGTTTGGAAGTGCTCAGCGATTGCACTACTTAAGGCATATGAAAAATAATTGTGTGTGTGTGTGTGTGTGTGTGTGTGTGTGTGTGTGTGTGTGTTTCACTGACAAATCCAGAGCTTTTTGACAGGTGGCAAGCCACATGAATACACCTGCCAGTTAGTTTTGAGGTGATTAACAAATTACCTCTTCATGGGTTGAGAAGTTATAAATATTTTTTAAAAAGGGATGCAAGTGGGGAGAAAATATGTGGAGGAAGAAACAGTGATAGTTATAGGAGGAGGCTGAAGTGGTTATGATAAAAATGCATTGAAAACATTTATCATTTATGAAGCTTTCAAGGAAATACATTGAGTATATGTATATATATATATATATATATATATATATATACATATACATATATATATGAGATTTTTATCTGATCTATTTTTGTCATTATCATTTCATAAGTATTAATCCATAGATATGTAAATATAATCTACTGAGTCCTTGTAAGGTGGCATGAATGTGTAAACTTCAGAAAAAATCAATTTTAATGTGTATTTTTAATCAATGTCCATAATATTTTCCACCAAGAGTGGGTAAAAGTCTGTGTTTCTATATCCATGATAAAACTCTTTATGTCTTTGTAATAAATCCATTTCAAATGAAGTTTAACTATTATTTTAAATTGTCCTAAATTTAGTAAGGTTAAAGAGTCACATACTCAGACTGTTTATATTCTTCATTTGAAGAATGGACATTCAATTCACTTCTGGAAAATAAACAAAACAAAATAAAACAAAAAACACTGACTCTCCGCTTAGGTGAACACATAAAATGATAGCCTTTCTTATCCACAGTCCTTTTAAAGACATTGACTCAGTTATACTAAAACTGAAATGCCTGTAACAAAACCATATTATTCATGATATTTATTTCATCTGTTGTCAGCTAATCCTGAGAAATAGTAACATTTGACAGGACTTTGTTGTGTTATGACATTATAAATATCAAGAAGCAATATGCAGCACATATCATCAGTAATATGGAAAAACATGCCACAACTTTGGGAATACGAAAGAAAAAATACAATGCTTTAACTTCATATACATCTGGACATAGGAGAAGAGTGATATGTTTGTTGATGAGCATATACCAATTTATTTTTGTCAACTAATTTAAAAAAACACAGCTGTCAATTTAATGATAAAAAAGATTGATGATTTAAAGATTTCACATCACATTTATCTAAGGAAGGGAAAATCCCACAAGTTATCAAATTGAGGGTTTTTTGTTAATATTCTCCATTTCATAATTCACAGTTATTTAACTTGACACTTGAAATTAAAATTGGCTGAGCCCTGAAATATATTTTCATATAAAGAATAAATATCTTCATTCTTCAAAATATGTCTTATTTACGAATTGTGCTATGTGGAAAAAAACTTAGTTAAGTGGTATTTTTTCTTCCTTTATTTCCTCCCTCCCTTTATATTCCTTTCTCCTCCATTCCTTCTTTCCCTATTCCTATTATCCCTCAGTTCTCTTTCCTCTCTTTCTTCTTCCTTCTGTCCTTTCTTTCTCTCTCCCTTTCTCTTTATCTTTTTACTGTTCTCTTTTTAAGCACTGTAAACATGTATATCACAGCAATCTCATGGGTTCACAGGACTGTATTTTGAATATAGTTTGTATAATATATTATTCTGTAAGCAGTATATCCTCTAGTTTGAAATAAATTGTACTTTTAACTGTTAATGTCTACACCAGCTGAAGCAAGGATATCAAAGCAAATATGATAATATTAAAAAGTCAATCATTTCCATTAAACCTCTATGATAAGAATTTTAAATTTAGATAGATCTGTGACAGCTTTTCAGGTTTAAAAATTTTTAATGTAGGAAATGTTAAGATATATGAACAAGAAGTGGTTTGTCAATAGATTCAATTAAAATTATAGGATCTTAATATTTCATTTTTTTCAAAATATATATATATCATTCAAAAATAATTTGACTATCTACTTCTAGGTTAAGAAGACACAATATGTATACTTTCCACAGCCACAATTGCTCAGCTCTATTGAATCTCCTAAAATAGATTAATGTTTTGTTTATATTAAAAATAAACCCATTAAACTGTATTTTTTAAGATAACTTTTATTATGACAGAGTCATAACCACATATCCATACCACGATGGATATTTTTATATTTACAAAAATTAGAGAAGAAAACACAGGCATGTTCATTTAAGTAATTGTGTTAATTAGATAATGCAAATGCATAAATTAGACATCATTGCTACTATCATTTACTAAGGAATTTTGCAATTTGCCTGATACCATAAATCTAATAATACATAGACGGATAATTTGATTATGTTATCTCATTGACACAATTTTACTTAATCATCTTTACTCTGGAATTAGTTCAACTAGTTCACTGATTTACTTATGAAAAGACTCTTTCCTGACATGAAAAATGAAGATATTTGTATGGCATTGTTACACAGCATTTGGGGTAAATCACTGATTTTCAGCTTTGAAATAGTTATTTATTTGAAGTGAAATGTCACAATAGAGATGTCATAGGTCTAGATAGGGATGAGGAGAAATTTATCCAGAAAAAATTGAAAGATGGCTCATTTACACAGCAAGATCAGAATGGGGAGCAGCAGCCAGCCCATGCATAATGGCCAGGCTATCTACAATATCTGAATTAAAAAGTAAAATGTGAATCACATTCCTTTGAAGAGTAAGGAACTACATGAGAGTCTATTTGTAAGATCTTTTATTAAGGTGACTTCAAAATCAAAGAGGAGTTTCTCTTGTAATATCCCTTGTAACAGTGGTATAGGACATATTATAGAAGTAAAGGTTGCCAAGTTTGCATGGGACCCTAATGCTTTTCTATGCAGGGGATACCAAGAAGAGGAATATCATTTTAAATGTAAATTAATAAAATATTAATAAAAATTCAACTATATCACACACATAAATAAATCATAGAAAGAATATTGCACATAAACTTGCAATTGCAAAATAGTTTAAAAATTCCAAACATATGAACTTAATGTGATTCTTTTTATATATTTAAGGATCCAGCAACTTCTTAGCTACACAGATGGTAAAGTAAAAACAAATTTTAGCATGTGTATTTATTTATTTAATACTGGACTCAATCATGCAGCAACTTCTTCAATTCAGAAAATATTATACTAACTAGTTTAAAATTTATTTGAAAATAATTATACCATGACAACTGTTATCTTAATAACTATGGTATATCACATGTTGAGAAATATAAGAGACAGGATTATTTTATTGTTAATTCCTTTTGGATATAGTAAGAATAGTGCTCTTGACAGTTTTATGTCAACTAGATGCAAGCTAGAGTCTTTTTGAAAGAGGTAATTTCAACTGAGAAAATCTGGCCACCAGATTGTTTTTTGGGTAAGCCTGTAATGCATGATTGTTGATGTGAGAGAATTGCTCATTTTGAGCAGGACCACACCTAGGCTGTGGCTCTGTGTATTTTAAGAAAAGAGATAGAAGTCATGAAAAGCAAGTCACTAAGATCCATTATCCATAGTTTCTGCTTCAGTTCTTGCCTACAGGTTGCTGCCCTGAGTTTTCATTTTTTTCTGACTTCCTGGAGTTTTGAACTACAATCTGTAAAAAGAAACAAATCCATTTCGAGTTGCTTAGGGTCATGGTATTTTATTGCAGAAATAAAAACCCTAACTAAGACAGAAACAATGATACTTGAAATACAATAAAATACTGAAGTTCAAAGTAATATAAGATACTGATTGCCAGTCTTAGTGTACTCAAATTTCATGCATCATAATGCTCTATCAGTTAATGTGTCTATATTACAGCACCTTATTCTCTAGAGGTGTATGTCCATGGGTGTCTATAAGCACCTACACTTTTGTACCAGGCAGAGATCACCTAATACAGCTGTGAGAAATGAAACCAGGCTTGGCTTGAAGGAGACACAGCAAGACTGTGGTTGTGATAATTTTATTGAGAACAATGAGACTTTTGTACCTCTATCAGAAACAGAATATAATGGAAAAAACCACAAAACAGGTCAAACTATTCATTCCTGAGGGAGTGAATCAGTCTCTCAGGAACTGTAAAGCATATTGTGTCCAAGGACCCACTGACTCTAACTTGAAGAACCTGTGATGCAAGGCATCGAGGCAAGGCCAACTTCATGGCTCCATGATTGTAAAGATTTCAGGGTCTAGAATCATCTGAGAAACAAACCTTTAGGAAAAACTTTCAGAGATTTTCTAGATTAGGTTAATAGATACAAATAGATTCATACTAAATATGGGCATCACTAAAACATGAGCTGGCATCTTGAACCACATAAATAGAGTAACTTAGAGGAAAAGTGACATTCATCACTCATTTTCTTCAAATGTTGACACAATGTGATTAGTAACCACTCACATTCCCTCCATGTGTAAGACTAAAAATGAATATATCTTTCCAAAAATTTCTTACTACTATAATAATAAAACATCTATTTATATTTGTTTCTTCTCACACAAGCCAGTATTCTCTACATTAATATTATTAGACTCATGGGGAATGGCAATAGTTCATGCTAGGTCTTCACCTATTTTATTACTATAAAAAGGGCAGCCGGGTTTTCATTTATACAACTATTCTCTTGTTCTGACTTATAATTTCTTGCAGACCAGATTAGAAAGAACTTTCACATTTTCTTTTTTTCCAAATCTATTCACTTAATGGTAGAATATAATATTACTGCAAGAATTTTAAGTATTTTCATATGAACTAAGCAAAACTCTATTATTTTTGTGCTAAAGAGATGGTTTAGTTCATTGAAATAATTTAGACAGTTTGTGACAAATAATGACCACTTAGGTTTTGCTTGAGTAGCTAAGCAACTCTATTATTTTATTATTATTTTTAATTTGTAAAGTTTTCAGATGAATAATATTTCATTTAATTATTATTATATTGTGTTTTCCGATGACATCCGATGTTTCTATATTTTGCATCTTACTGATTTTTCTGACTTTTCTGCTTATGAACAAAGCAGAACATATTAGCTATCATTGCTTCTATTTTCTACCTTACAAAATGTAGTGTTATCTTTATTTTCTCATTTTATTTAATATTTTACAGTTCACATTACTAATGTTTTTGTACTGTCTTTGGTATGAAAATTAAGTTTTAATTGTCCTGCTTACCCATAACTTCATCCCAGTCATTACTTTTATTTTAATCCATAGAATATGTTATCCTGAAATTTGTAATCACAGTATATTATATACTGAAATTTTGATTACTTATATGGTGTATCTATTATTTTAATTTTTATTTTATATTGTATCTTACAGCAAAGTATTTTCACAAGAAAACTTAACAATTCCTATATACTCTGCCTATGTTGATATAACTGATTATAAATAGTTATTGTATTAGATACTGATTGTCTCATAAACTTCATTTTTTAATATAAATTATGAAAAACTAAACTCAATGCTATTTGTCTTTAGTTTGTATACATTAGACAAATTGATGAAGAACAGTGCTGTGTTTTAGTTACATTCAAATTTTTTGCCATGAATCACTTAGGGATGAAAATGAAGCTAATAGAAGCATACTAATAGATAAAATGTTACCTGTATAAAGTAAGACATTTTTGAGAAAATTAAGAAGCAAGGTATTATCTAATTTGGCATTAATTTTAACAGCAATGGAGGATTTGCATCATTCAAAAATGTAAGAATGTATAGAAGACATCTTTCTTAAGAAGGTTTTTGGTCTGCAAGTATATCTTGGCAATAGTGTTGGGGTTTGGTGTCTGCACATGGGTTGGATCCCAAGTCTGGGTGGTCTCTGGATGGTCTTTCCTTTAATCTTTGCTCCAGATTTTATCCCTGCATTTTCTTTAGACAGCAACAATTCTGAATCATTTTTTTTTGAGATGGGTGGGTGGCCCCATCCCTCAACTGAGGTCTATATCTACCCACTAGAGGTGGTCTTTTTAGGTTCCATCTCCCCACTGTTGGGCATTTCAGCTAAGTCATGCCCATTGTGTCCTGGGAGCCTCTCACATCCCTGGTGTCTGGAACTGTCTAATGGTTGTTCTTATCCCCCACCCCACACTGCTGCATATTTCTATTTATTCTGGGAGCCCAGAAATCCCTGTGGAAGAGTTAGGGGAAGGACTGGAAAAACAGAAGACGATTTCAACACCACAGGAAAAACAATGAAGTAGCAACTAACTGGACCACTCAGAGCTCCCAGGAGACTTATACATCAACCAAAGAGCATACATAGGCTGTTCTGTGATCCCCTACTACATATATCACAGAGGACTGCCTTGTCTGGCCTCAGTGGAAGGGGAAGCATTTAATTCTGTGAAGGCTAGATGCCCCAGAGAATGAGTATGCTAGACAGATGAGGTAGTAATGGATGAGTTAGGGAGCAACTTCTTAGAGGTAAACGGGAGGTGGCATGGGGTGGGGTGCTCATGGACATGGGACCAGGAACAAGGATAACATTGGATATGTGAGTAAATAAAATAATTAATATTTTATTTAAAAAGAAGAGATTTAGTTAAATAAACCTCAAGACTGACCTTGGTTTATAAAAAAAAAAAAGACAACCACAGGCAAACAAAGAAAAAATATTAATTTTTGATCTTAGAGCATGATGCAACAGGAGAACATGTTCCACTATGTTCATAACATCCTTATTTGTGATAACCAGAAGCTGAAAACAACCCAGATGCCCTGTGACAGAAGAATGGATACAGAAATTGTGGCTCATTTATACAATGTTTGTTCATTTGTTTTTGTTTTTCGAGACAGGGTTTCTCTGTATACCCTGGCTGTCCTGGAATTTACCCTGTAGACCAGGCTGACCTCCAACTCAGAAATCTGCTTGTCTCTGCCTCCCAAGTGCTGGGATAAAAGACGTACACCACCACTGCCTGGCCTTCATTTACACAATGTAATACTACTCAGCTATTAACAATGAAGACTTCCTGACTTTTGCAGGCAAATGGATGTAACTAGAAAATATCATCCTGAGTGAGGTAACTCAGACCCAAAAGGACATGCATGTTATGTACTCACTAATAAGTGTATGTTAGCAAGAAGAAGAAGGAGAAGGAGGAGGAGGAGGAGGAGGAGGAGGAGGAGGAGGAGGAGGAGGAGGAGGAGGAGGAGGAGGAGAAGGAGAAGGAGAAGGAGAAGAACAAGAACAAGAACAAGAACAAGAAGAACAAGAAGAAGAAGAACAAGAAGAACAAGAACAAGAATGAAAAGAAGAAAAAGGAAAACAAGAAGAACAAGAAGAACACAAAGAAGAAGACAACAAAGAAGAACAAGAACAAGAAGAACAAGAAGAACAAGAAAAAGAAGAAGAAGAAGAAGAAGAAGAAGAAGAAGAAGAAGAAGAAGAAGAAGAAGAAGAACAACAACAACAACAACAACAACAAGAAGAAGAACAAGAAGAAGAAGAAAAACAAGAACAAGAAGAACAAGAACAAGAAGAACAAGAAGAACTAGAATGACAAGAAGAAAAAGGAAAACAAGAAGAACAAGAAGAACACAAAGAAGAATACAACGAGGAAGAACAAGAACAAGAAGAACAAGAAAAAGAAGAAGAAGAAGAAGAAGAAGAAGAAGAAGAAGAAGAAGAAGAAGAAGAACAAGAACAACAAGAACAAGAACAACAAGAACAACAAGAACAACAAGAACAACAGGAAGAAGAACAAGAAGAACAAGAAGAAGATAAAGAACAAGAACAAAAAAGAAAAAACAAGTAGTTGTAGTAGCAGTAGTAGTAGTAGAAGAAGAAGAAGAAGAAGAAGAAGAAGAAGAAGAAGAAGAAGAAGAAGAAGAAGAAGAAGAAGAAGAAGAAGAAGAAGAAGAAGAAGAAGAAGCAAGATACAGTCCACAGAACTCATAAAGGTCAACAAGCTGAAGGGCTCAAGTGAGGATGCTGCAGTCCCACTTGTGAGGAAGAAGAAAGCAATAACAAGTGGAGAGGGATGGAAGAACCTTGGACAAAATGTGGACAGGGTGTTGGGAGGAGAGGAGAACCAGATCTGGTATTGGGTGAAGGCAGAGGACTGAAGCCCTGACGGCGAGCATAAAAAATGTAAACAAGCAAGGTAGGAAGGTAGGAGGTTTGGGGGACCCTGGAGAATTCACCAGAGACCTGTGAGATGATAGACTCTTAGGACTCAAAGAGAGGGAACAAGAGTAGGAAGACAGAACTTACAAAGCCCACCTCAGCAGGAAGATAGGGCACCAAATGATGGAGGAGGTTGCCATCTTACAATCAAAACTCTGACTTAGAACTGTTTCAGACTAACTGTCTGAAAGAACTAGAGAGGTGGAAATGGAGAGGAGCCTGAGAAAAAGGTCCAGTGAAAGGTCCAAAGTTGGAACCAGCTCAAGGGGAGGTCCCTTGGCCTGACACTATTGCTGAGGTTATGACGTGCTCACAAAAAGGGACCTATCATGACTGCACTCCAGAACAAGAAGCTGAAAGGGTCAGATGCAGATATTTGTACCCCACCAATGGACAGAAACTGCTGACATCTGTGGTAGAATTAAGAAAATGGTGAAAGAAACTGAGGAGAAAGGTGACCCTGTAGGAGGACCAGCAGTCTCAATTAATTTGAAACCCCGAGATGTCCCAAACACTGGACCACCAAAAAGGCAGTGTACACCAACTGACATGAGGCCCCGAAAACATATACAGCAGAGGACTGCTGGGTCTGTGTTCAATCAGAGATTATGCACCTAAACCTTAAGATACTAGAGTCCCCAGTGAGTTTAGAGGTCCGGTGCCATAAAAGGGTAGGGGGTAGGGGTCATCCTAGTGGAGACAGGTGGTGAGGAGGAGGTATGGGATTTGGAACAGTCTGAGGGTGGACCAGGTGGGGGTAATAAAATCTGAAGTGTAAAAACATATAAACAAACAAATAATATAATATAATATAAAAAGACAATATTAATAAAAAAGGAAAAAATGTAGGTTTTGGTTGATGAATGAAAAATACAATTTTTATGTGTAATTCCATGCATTAAAATAAAAGGTAATTTTATATATAAACTCTGGAAAGAATTTTGGGGGCACAAATAGGAAAGAAACTATTGCACAATCCTATGTAAAATATTTAGAAAAGAAAGTCATAAATAAATATCAAATGTAGTTTTAAAACATTTTGGGGGTAATTTTCTTACCACCATTTTGAAGAACAAAGTGGAATACCTTGTCATCATAAGTATCATTTGGAAGGTAAAGAAAAATATTGTCATAAACTAAAGAATAGTTAATTGTAAGTTAGTCCAATATACAAATATAAGGAGAATATATATATATGTATATATATATATATATATATATATATATATATATATTACAAATTTTGACAGAATTGTTATATCAGTGAGGGAAAATTAAAGGAATTGATATTTTTAAATGACAGTATTTTGATGTTTTCTTTATTTTTTAATTTTATCCTAATTTTTATTATTTTATGATTACACCCTCTTGTTTTATTATTATTTAAAATAATTATTAAACTTAAATATATTTCAATCATATTTTTCTTCTCTTCTTGTCCAAGTTCTTCAAGATGTATTCTTCTCATTCAAGATTAAGAATTTGTCAATAAACAAAATAACAACAACAAAAATAACCAATAAAACAATAGAACCAAGAAAATAAAATAAAAGGATTGCCCCTACAAAATGACTATACCATATCCAAATAAAAGAGCTCACTCAAAAGCTATGGAGCAGTAGTTCTAGATCTTCCCAATGCTGCTACACTTTAACACAGTTCCTTGTGTCGTTGTGGTCATCAACCATAAAATTATTTCATTGCTACTTCAAGATTGCAACTTTGCTACTGTAATGAGTTACAATATATGCATTTGATATATAATATATCTGACATGTGGCTCCAAATTTTGCAACCCTCAGTTTGAAAACTACTGCTGTGAAATGCATTATGTTGGTCAACTACTCATGAGCATGAGGTCTGTCCTGAAATGGTTGGAATATCCAGTGTCACTTATTGGAGAATATTGATTTTCCTTTCTCAGAAAGTATAAGTGATAGTTCAGTTGTTAACCTTTATTCTAGTACCTAAATTATAGTTTATTAATTCATTCATTTAAAAATATATAACAAAATAAAGCAATTTAAAACAAATATCACTTTGAATTTGGAAAAGACAAACCAAAATTGGAAAAAAGAGACCAAGAGTAGGGACAGGAATCAGACTCTAGTGTCCTCTCATTCAGAAATAGCATAAAAACACTAAACTGGAAGCCATAATATATACACAAAGGATCTGTTACAGACAACTCTAAACCCCATGCTTACTGCTTTAGTCTTTATCAGTTCATATGACCTTTGTTCATTTTGATTTAGATGAACTTATTTTCTTCATGTACTCCATCACACCTTGGCTCTAATATTATTTCGGTCTTCTCTTCCAGGTGGTTCCCTGATATCTAAGGTTAGTGATTTGATGGAAATATTGCATTTAGTGATGAATATTTATGTCTCTCAGTTTCTGTGTAATGACTTGTGTGTTGCTTTTTGCCATATACTGCAGGAGGAAGCTCCTCTGATGACAATTGAGCAACCTATCATTTATCTATATTTATCTATCTAATCTATCTCTTCCTCCTCCTCATTTTCCTGTTTTTCTCCTCCTTTTCTTCCTCATTCTTCTTTGTTTAGAAATTGTTTGTTTTATAAATCTTGTGCTTATACACTCTCAAATTCTATCAAAGAAGCAGTATGGAATATGAGTTACAACTCCTGGAGTGGACCTTAATTCAAATAACTTATTAGTTTGTTACTCCCATAAGCTTTATGTCAGCATATCCCTAGCATATTATAAAGGCTCTATACAATTGTAGATCAAAGTATTGTGGCTGGATTTGTACTTAAGTATTTTTTTTTGATAGCAAGCATAGTTACTTTCTTGTATTAAATGGATTGGAATGAAGAGGTGAGTGCCCTATTTAGCCATAAGCTTGACATCTCCATGTATAATATAAGTGTTGTCTTCATCAATGGGGCTGTGATGTTAGTGTGTGGAGAGAAATCTATAGTCTTGATAACTACCTACATAGTTTGGAGTTCCCATTGTGCTTCTTCAGCCAGCAGTTCAACTGGAAACCTAATCTCTGTATTTGAGTTTTCATAGTACTATGAAAAAAAAAAAACCAGTCAGTTGGGGCACTACCTCCAATATTATTTAGCAATTTAATTTATATTACCTTCACAAATGTATATATTTTATAAAGTTTCTACTGTATTTGTTTTTCATAGCACTCCTTAAAAACCCCTTAACTTTAGTTGCCTCTTCCCATAGTTTTTCCAAAACTTCAGCAATCTTCTCTTAATCACTTAATACTCTTGTTCCAGACCTCTTCTTCCATACATACCTACAGATTTTATTTTACATTTTTAATCATCTACATATTTCCCTTAGCCCCTTCCTCTATATATATCCTCTGTGGTTCTATAGATGGTAACATGTTAATCATTGACTTCATACCTAATATCCTCTTATAAGTAAATAGGTACCATATTTGCCTTGCCAAGTTTGAGAAACTTCACTGGGGATAATTTTTCTTAGTTTCACTCACTTTCCTGCATATTTCATGATGTCCTTAATTAAAAATACATGTGTAATGCTGTATTTTTGTAAATTATCACATTTTTCTTTATCTATTCTTATGTTGAGGGACATTTAGGTTGTTTCCAATTTCTGACTATTAAAAATAAATTGGCAATGGATGTAGTTGGGCAAATGTCTCTATGATAGGATAAGGCATACTTGTGACACTTCCACTTCTATGCCAATGAATGAATGTTTCTCTTATTCCACATCCATTCCATTATGAGTTATCACGAGTATTTGTTACCAAACTTAGCCATTCTGACAAATATAGGAAGAAATCTCAAAAGTAGCTGTGATTTCTATTTCCCTGAAAGCTAAGAAGGTTCTACTTTTCTTTATATGTTCTTCAACCATTTGAACTTCTTCCATTAAAAATTCTCTGTTGAGAGCTGTAGACCACTCATTAATATGGTTATTTGTTTTCCTTATATATCGTTTCTTGAGTTCTTTAGAATTGAGTTCTTTGAATAGCATACCCATATCAACAGTTTTGTTTGCCAAAGGAGCTGAAGTACAGTCCTACCTGTTTGTCCCACTCCTGACAACTCTACCAAGGGCTGTCTTTGACTGTGTCTCCTTGCTTTGAATTTGCCTCCACTAAATGAGCTACCTTTTCTAAACTCAGTAGGAGAAGATATACACATAGAATATCTTACTGTAACTTTGCATGTCAAGGAAGGTTGATATTCATGGAAGCCCTCCCATTCTCTGTGGAGAAATGGGGAGGGGATTGGAATGGGTGGAGAGAAGCAAATACTGAGAGAAGAGTGGAGAGGAGAAGCTGTGATAGGGATGTAAAGAATATTTTTTTAAGTTGTAGTTGATTAAAAAACTACTTTTATATTCTGGAGGCTGCCTGTTTGTTCAAATGATGGTATCCTTTGCTGTGCAGAAGCCAGTTATATTTGTGTCTATGCTACTTGTATTCTCTTCAGAAAGTCTTTTTTTATGCCAATGAGCTTAAGTCTAGTTGACATTTTCTCTTCCCTTTAGGTACATGAACCTGGTTTTATGTTGCTATATTTGATCCACCTGTAGTTAGGGTTCATACAAGGTGTTGAGTATGAATATATTTACATTCTTTTATAGACATTCAATTTGACCAGCACCATGTATTGAAAAGGCTGTCTTTTTCTTGCACTTCATATTTTTGATTTCTTTTCTCAAAAATTAGTCATCCATAGGTTTGTAGACTTATGTCTGGATCTTCAATAACATTCTTCAACACATTTTATTAATGCTGATGATATGGTTTTTATTACTATAGCATTGTAGTACAACTTGAAATCAAGGTTACAACCAATTTATTATTATTATTATTATTATTATTATTATTATTATTATTATTATTACTCTGGATTGTATTAGCTAGCCTTGTGTGTGAATGTGTTTGTATGTGTGTGTGTGTGTTTCTATGAAGCTGCAAACTGACTTGTCAAGAACTGTGAAAAATTATTAGAATTTTGATGGTGATTCAATTGAATCTACAGATTATTGAGGAATAATGGTCATTATTATGATACTCCTACCAATCAACAAGCATGGTAGATTTTTCCATTATCTTTTACCTTCTTTAACGTTGTTTTCTCCAGTGACTTAACATTTTTATGTTCTAAGTCTTTACTTACTTGGTTAGATATTTTAATTGAGGCTGTTGTAAAATGTGGTTTCCATAATTTTTTCTCATTGAATTTGTCTTTTATATAAATAGTTTTGGGAGTTAATTTTGTATTTTGCTACTTTACTAAAAGGGTTTATCCAGTGTAGTATTTTCTCAAACCTGATTTCTAGTTGTATTTCAAAGCTAAAATAAAAAACACATCATATTGGCATTAAAACCTGTTGACCAATAAAATTGAAGAACCATACATAAGTCCAAATGCAAAATTGAAGACCTATAGATGATTGATTTTTGAGAAAGCAGCCAGAAACACACACATATTCTATACTTTGACTTCTTCTATTCTAACTTGTGTCCCTTTCATCTCTTTCAGTTGTGATATTGCTTAAGATAAGACATCAAGTACTGTACTAAATACATATGGAGTAAGTAGACAACCTTGTCTTGTTCTTGATTTTAGTGAAATTGCTTTGTTTCTTTACATTTAGGTTGATGTTGGCTTTGCCTTGTTCTAAAATTGCCTTTGTTATGTTTAGGTACGCCCCTTATATCTCTGAACTTTTCAAGCAGTGTTAGATTTTGCCAAAGTCCATTTGTAGCTAATGAGATGATCATGTGCTTATTTTTGTTCCCCGTTTGTTTATGTATGGGTTACATTTAATTGATATATTTCAAACATACCTGATATTTTGGGATGAAGCCTAGTTGATCAAGGTAGATTATATTTTTGATGTATTCTTGTACTTTCTTTGCAAGTGGTTTTGGTTGCTGGTTTTGTTTATGTTCTATTGTGTTTTTAGTATTTGATTTTATGTTTATAGGAGTATTTGCTTCCCTTTCTTTGTTGAGTCTTTGTGTAGTTTGAGTAGAAGGATAACAGTGGCCTCATTAAGTGAATTGGGCAATATTCCTTTTGATTTCATTTTGTTAAATATTTTGAGAAATAATGGAATTAACTCTTCTTTGAAATACTGGTTGAGTTCTGCTCTGAAACCATCTGGCCAAGACATATGTTTGTTGGAACACTTTTAATGACTGCTTCTATTGCTCTAGGAGTTATAGATGTATTTAAACTGCTTATATGATCATGATTTAATTTTGAAAAGTAGTAAGTATCAAAAGAATTAATGTCTTTTAGATTTTTCCAATTTGGTGAAGGACAGGATTTTAAAGTATCTCATTTTGATTCTCTAGATTTTGTTGGAGCCTATTGTTTTTGTATTTTTTTGTATTGGTTGTTGTTTGAGTGTTTCTATTTTATTTATTTCAACCCGGGGTTTGATTACTTCTTACCATTCACTCATTTTGGTGTGACTTTTTTTCTTTTTACTTTAGAGATTTCTTATATCTTGTTAAGTTGATCATTTTAGAATTATTGATTTCTTTATGTAGGTCTCTAGTGATACTTGCCTCATAGAAACATAGTCACTATGTTCCAGAATTTTGGGTATGTTGTGCATTCATTTTCATTCAATTCTAGAAAGCCTCTAATTTTCTTCTTAATTTTTATCTTGACCTACGTTTTTCAATTCAGTAGTTTTTAAGTTTGCATAAATTTTTAAGCTTTCTATTGTTAATGCTATTGTTGATATCTAATTTTAATCTGTGATTGTCAAAAGGGTGTTATTTCAATTTTTTAATGTTTGTGTCTGAGTATGTGATCAATTTTTGAGAGAGACCCATGAGTTACTGAGAAGAAGGTATATTCTTCTGGGTTTGGAAAAAATTTGTAAAAATCAGGTCTACTAGATTTTTAACTTATTGTATCTTCTACATTTATCTTTATAGTTTTTGTCTGACTAACATGTAATTTGACAAGAATGAGGTACAGAAGTTACCCTTTCATATTGTGTGAGGTTCAATATGTAATTTAAGTTGTTGCAGTGTTTCTTTTAAAAACTACTGTGGTACTTTGTTTCAGACTTAAATGTTCAGAATAAAAACATACTTTTGATGTACTTTTCATTTGATTAGTATAAATTGTCCTTTCCTATCACATCCAATTATTTTTTGTTTGATGTCTATTTTGTAAGCTATACTATAGCAGGACTACAGCACATTGCTTCTTGTGACATTTTGATATCTTTTATCAATGATTTCCTTTGATATGATATATAACTTTCAAATTGACATGTGTTTCTTGGATGCACCAGGAGGATAGATCATGTTTTGCAACTATTCTATTAATATGTGTGTTTTTATAGGGCAATTGAGAATATTAATGTTGAGATTAATGTTGAGATATATCAATGACCAATGATTGTTAATTCCTCTTACTTTGGTGGTGGTAGCTTGTGTGTGTGTGTGTGTGTGTGTGTGTGTGTGTGTGTGTGTGTGTGTGTGTGTGTGTGTGTGTGTATGTGTGTGTGTTTGAGTGTGTGCCTGATTTCTTTTTACTCTATTCATCTGGAACTATTCTTTCCTGTGTTTCTTAGATCTACCTGATGTTTCTAAATTTTTGTGTTGTGTTTTACCTTTTGTCTTCTTTTATAAGGCTATATTTGGACATAAATATTGCATAAATTTAGTTTCAACATGGAATGTCTTGTTTTTCAATTTATTTTAATAGTTTATTTTGCTGCATATAGTTCTTTAGGATTGTGTTTAAGGTCCATTAGCCTGTATAACTTCTGTCCAAACCCTTCTGACTTTTCCAATTTCTATTAGGAATATAGGTATAGTTGGAAGAGGTTTGCCTTTATATATTACTTTGTCTTTTCGCATTCAACTTTAAATATTTTTTCTTCATTCTGCTCATTTAGTGTTTTCATTATTGTATGCTGATATGGTTTTCTTTTCTGGTCCATTCTATTTGGTGTTCTGTGTGCTTTTTTATATTTTTCTTTAATCTTAGGGAGATTTTCTTTTATAAATTTGTTCTAAAAATTTCTCTGCTAGCTACATATGTGCAGGGGTCCCAGTCCAGTTCTTTCATGTTCTTTGATGGTTGGAATATATTTTTGTCAATTATTTCCCATGACATGCTATCTAACTTTAACATTAACTTGTGTTTTTAGGATGCAGCTGGAGGATAGGTCCCCAAGTGTTTAGGTTAGTTGACTCTGTTGATTCCTCTTTCCTCTGCATTTATCAATCTTTCCCCTAACTCTTCCTCAATATTTCTCAAGCTCTGTCTAATTTTTTGGCTATGTGTGACTTTGTTTGTTTCAGTAATTTACTGGAAAAAGCCCCTCACAAGACAGTTATGTTAGACTACTGTCAGCAACAGTTTTAAAAAAAGTATTGTTAATAATGTCATTGATTGGATGGAACTTAAGTTGGACCAGTTATTGGTTGGCCTCTCCCTCAGTTTGTCTCCATCATTATCTCAGCACTTTTTACCCTGATTCTGTTGCCTGCCTGTAGATCCTGTTCCCCTATCTTGGCTGCCTTCTCTGGCCTAAGTGAAATAGAATGTACCTAGTCCTTCTGTGGCTTAAGGTTCCAAGGTGGGTTGGTACCTAGAGGGAACTAGCCCCTTCACATAGGTGAAGAGGAGGGGTGATGTAGACAGAGCTGTGTGAGAAGAGAACTGAGAGGAGGTTTAGCTGAATTCAGGAGGTAAAGTGAATTAGTAAATAAATTAATGGACAACATTTCTGGGTCTTTAAGCTGTTTCTTCTCCTTCTTCTATGTATGTCACTCTTAGGTTTAGTCTTCTAATAGTGTCCCAGATTTCCTGGAAGTGTTTCTTTTTTTAGAATTTTTTTTAGATTTTATATTTCCTTTGATTGAAAAATCTATTTCTTTGATCATGTTGTCAATGCCTGTGACATGTTCTTACAACACTTTTATTCTGTTGGAGAAACTTCTAAACTTTTCATTTCCACATTTTCTTCATTTTGGCTTTTTGTTATTGATTGTATTTCTATGCATGGTTCTTGAATGGTTGTAATCCTTTCTTTTTACATTCTATCATGTTTTCTTAGCTTTTGTTAAATGTATTATTTGTTTCATCCTTATGGACCTCTATTATATTTATGAATGCTGTTTTGTGACCTTTTATTTATGCTTTGATTATGTTGGTGTATACAGGGCCCTCTACAGTAGCATTGCTAAATTCTGGTGGATACACATTGTCCTGACTGTTATTGATTACATTTTTGAACTGATGTCTAGGTACCTGGCACTGGAAAGATTATAATTCTTTTCTTTGAGGGATAGATGTCTTGTTCCTTGATTTCTGTTTCTTTGTTGGTTGTTTGTAGAGTATTGTTGCTGTGTGTTGCTGTAGGAAAATCTTCTGTGTTCCTGATAGTTGTAGGCACTGGTGGTTCTAAGTAAAATGTGTTATGGGATAAGCAGACACGAAATGGAATGGATCAAGAACCATGAGGAATCTTCACAACAGCAAGATAAGGAAGGTGTTCCAACTGGATCTGCTTACTTAGTCCGTTGGGAAGCCAGAGAGTGTCGAAAATTGACAACAATAAGTGTGCAATAGTAATGTGGATGATATTAAGAAATTTGACTTGTAGGGATGGAGGGAGAGATGAAGATCTGCAGTGAGCCTGTTTGCTTCTCTGCTCATTATAGCATGTGGAATGGCAGGGAGTGCCTGCTAGAGTTGGAGAGTAGGACAAAAGAAAATTCTGTGGACAGAAGGAATGTTGGTAGGTAAGATCTCTGTGATCCTATTGCTGATGCCAAGAAGCACTTGCTGACAGGAGCCTGGTATAGCTGTCCCCTGAGAGTCTCTGCCAGAGCCTAACAAATACAGATCAACATAGGACTGAGTGAAGGGACCCTAATGAAGAAGTTAGGGCAAGGACTGAAAGAGCTTAAGAGGTTATCAAACCCAGAGGAAGAGCAACAACATCAATCAACCAGACCTCTGAAAGTTCCAAGGGACTAAACCACCAACCAAAAAAATATACATAAAAGGACCCATGGCTCCAGCTGCATATGTAGCAGAGAATTGTCTTATCTGACATCAATGGAGGGGAGCCCCTTGATCCTGTGGTGGCCTAATGACCCAGGATACTAAGCCACTGATGCAAGAGTGAGAGGGCAGGTGGAGAGCACCCACATTGAAGAAGGGAGCAGGGGAAGGGATAAGGCGTGGAAATTGACATAGGGATAACATTTGAAATGTAAATAAATAAAATGACCAATACAAAAATGATCTGTGTGACCCTCTAAAGATGAACAAAGAAGAAGAAAAAAGGCTACAGCATGTGTTCTTCTGAAGAGCTGGGGTGTGTGTGGCCACTAATAGAATATACTTGGAGAAAATGGAAGAAGAGATACAGACCTGTTCTTAGCCTACTTGCTTCCATTACAGTTTTGACTATGTTTACTTATACTAAGTACACTCACATTTAAAAATCTAAAATCTGCAGAAAATACATGTTAAGATATCAGAATCAAACTATTCTCAATACAAAATCTTCATTTTCTATTAGTTAAAATTTTGGTGATGTATGAGCTAGGTTCTATTATTTCAGTACATTAATCAACTGTTCCATATGTATAAAAATACAGATCTGGTAATGAAGTTTTTATGAAAATTCACCTAACCATTTTTACTTCAGAGTAAAAAGTAAAACAATACTTACCATATGTTTGTTAAAACTTAAGCAAAACAAGAATAAAGTGCATTTCTTTGCATTAGAATATAGAACCATTTTGTTTTAGAGATATGTTTTTATATGTAACCATGGCTGGCATAGACCTGCTTGTAAATCAGGTTGGCCTCAAATTCAGGATCTGGCTGCTTCTGCATCCTAAGGCCATTATCATCATCTCTAACCAATTTTATGAATTTGGCAAGCTGGTTATGTTATTCATCTATACATGGAAAACTGTTAGAATACTCATGGTTATACCTAAAAAATTTAACAAAGGTAAATAATTTAAAGAGACTACCATTTGGAATTAAAAGGTGAAGTATCAAGAAACTACAATTACAATTGACAGGGATTATTTGCCTCTTTGCCCACAGGGACATTCTGAGATGATTCACACTGCTATATCCTGCAACGGCAGCTCTACCAAACCATTTACTAACTTACCAATTGAATATTTCAACAAATTGTTTTGGAAAGTTAACTAGTGAAAAATATTTAAAGCTTTATTTTATGTTTAGTTATATTTGTACCTGTGTTTGGGAAAAGTATGTATATATGAGAGAGGTACCTTTGGAGTATAAAGAAGTTATCAAATCCTTTGTAGTTGTAGGTATAGGTAATTGTGTGACACACATGTATCCTTAGAACTAGAAAGCATTATACACACTTAAGCATGGAGCCATCTTTCCAGCCTTGTGCTCCAACACATTGTGAACTTCTATAGTCTTTCTATGAACAGAGACTAAATCTTCAACCTTGTACACAAATAAATGAGATAACTTACTGATAAAAATTGCAAATATATATTTATATGTAGTAGAGTAAATATTATAAATAATGCTATATTATATACTAATACAGAGATATAATAATGTCCAATCAAAACAATGTACTTAAAAAAACAATGAGCTAATATAAAAGAAGAAGACAATTGACACTATGGTGAACCTGAAGGATAACTGAAAGGAGATTATCAGGACCCTGCACCAATCTGCAATGGGAAACCATAGTCATTCATGGGATTGGAGAAGGATACATGGCAACCTGTTGGAATTATGAACAAATAATACCTTTAGAAGGCAACCAACATGTAGTTTTTGTCAAAATTGGTGAAGAAATATCCTGCATTTCTGACATATAAAAAATAAAAAAAATCAGAAATAATTTTACTTCCCATCATTATACCTCTTTCTAATACCTGTGGATATTTTAACCTACTACAAAGAAAATGTCATATTGTTTTAAATTCTTATACAGAGATGAATTGTCAAAGACAACATGTCATACAGAGAATCTACTTGGAAAACAAAAGGAAATTCAGCATTGTCTATGTGTTTTGCTTACCACTTCTACTCTTCTATGTGTTTAGAGGAAGTGTTCTCCAGATTCCAAAATTGAAGAGGGCAGTCAAATGCTGTTCTATTGTACTGGCTCAGTGTTAATGAATGTTCCCAGTGGGCTGAGATATGCGCCTACTTCAAAGTATAAAGTATATAAAATTCTTATTTCCTCAGGCCTCAAAAAATGGCCTTATTTGGAAATAGGTTTTCTGAAGCTACAATCTAGTTGAGATGAGGTTATTTATTTTCTGTATAGAACCTGAGTCACATCTTTGTAAGGAAAGGGAAATATGGATATACTCAAACACATATGTAATGACAAAGGGAAGAAAGCCATATAAAAACTGTAAAGACATACAACTAAAAATAAAATCTTATGCAAAATTAACAATCTATCTCTACAAAGGTTATAGAAGATGATGACACATTTATTAGCTAAGTAACTATTAAGCAAGGCTGTGATGTGATACAGAGATATCTGCTGTGGGTACAAAGACAGAAGCAATTATCTCTTACATAAACAATTAGCTACAACACATAGGTAGAGGATGGCAAGACAAACGACCAGAGCTCACATGCAATTTGACAGCACTCTTTTCATTTCTAAGCCCTCCTAACATTGCTTGGCAATTTAAGTGATTTTCTTTCTATGTTGTTGTTACTGAATTGGATTGAACAGTGAAAAAGCAAAGTTGTTCTTGACCTTATGTCAGAAAATAGTTTTGTAGCAAGCAAAGTTCTTTCTAAAGAATAATTCCCAATTCCTGAGTGAACTATGAGACATTCCTTCTTAATGGTGACATTTCATAAAAACATGCTGAATTTCTGTTATTCACTCATTTATTTCTTTTAAAAATTCCCAAATGTGTTAAATAATGCCATTTTGATGGAACATGTTTATACATAAGTAGTTTTTATTATTAATATATTGTTTTGCTAATAAATTCTAAGGCTTCACAAGTTTGTAATTTATTAAAATAGGGAGTAGGTTCTGAAGTGTTTTAAGATCATTTGCCAGATGCCTGACATGAAACTCAAGCTTGACTCAGCAGTCAGAAGTTGAGACTGTATGCATTAAACATTGTTTTAACTTACATTTTGAAAATTTTGTGTCCTAACATTGAAAGGGGGCCTATGAAATTTTCAAAGGTGTATTTTTATACTTCAGAGGGAGCAGAGGTATTTTCATTGAAAAGATGCACAAAAAAGTTAAAGTAAAAAAAGAAAAGATGAGCAGGGATTGCTTTCTTTAACATCAACAGAAAGAATGGATCCTCTCAAAGTTAATATGGGGACAAAGTGTGGAGCAGATACTGAAGAAAAATGCCATCCAGAAATTTTCCTACCTAGGGATACATCCTATATACAGTCACCAAACCCAGACACAATTTTGGATACCAAAAAGTGCATGCTGACAGGAGCCTGATATAGCTCTCTCTTGAGAGGTTCTGCCAGAGCTTGACAAATATAGAGGTGCATACTAACAGCCAGCCATTGGACTGAGCATGGGGTCCCCAGTGGGTTTCCCAATGGGATCCCCAATGGAGAAGTTAGAGAAAAAAACTGAAGGAGCTGAAGAGGTTGCAAACCCATAGGAAAAACAACAATATCAACCAACCAGATACCACCAAAGCTCCCAGGGACTAAACCACCAACCAAAGAGCTTAATGGAGCAACCCATGGCTCCAGACACATATATAGTAGAGGAGGACCTTGTAGGGCATCAATTGGAGGATAGACTCTTCGTCCTTTGAAGGTTTGATGACCCAGTGTAGACAAATTTGAGGGGAGGGAGGTGGAAGTTGGTTGATGGGTGGGTGAACACCATCATAGAAGCAGGAGGAGTGTAAAGGAGATAGGGGGCTTCCAAGGGGAGAGGGGACCAGGGAAGGGGATAACATTTGAAATGTAAATAAAAAGAAATCCAATAAAAAGAAAAAAGAAATAAATTTTATGTATCATAATTAAACAAAGGCAAGGATCTTTCTGACCTTCCAGAAACTAGAAGCAATGAAAAATCGATCTTCCAAAAAATATATGAATAGACATCGACAGTCTCTTCCATCTAGAATTCTGCGTTCCAGATTCTGGAAAGTGGAAGCAGCCAGTTTGTAGTTCTTTACTATAAATGTCATTGGAGCAAGATACCCTTTTACAACCCCTTTATTAGTGACCAAGTCTCCTAAATAACAAGTAATAAAATAAAAAATTAAATTGAAAAAATAATATGACATTCTTCCTTTCACAATACAGTCACTGATGAGACAGTTGTAAAATTACCTGATCATATTCTGATTAGATTTAAGGCAGCTCCATAAGATGCATGCCATATCCTGCACTAATATTGACACTATGAACCCATGCCTTCACAGATCTCCCTGTATTACTCTACTGAAATGACAACTAATTAAACTAAAACCCAATGACTTATCATTGATTCTATAAATTAATTCATTTCTCAACCTTTCTCAGAGAAGCTTCTATTTGTCATAGATGGCAGTTAACCCACAGTATTATAACTGATTATGGTACAGATAATATGAGACTCTGAAGTATGCAGACCTAATGGGACATCTCTACCTTATATTTCTGTTCAAAGTTCAGTGATCTACAGAAAGACTGAAAGAGTTAGAGATGGTGGATGACTCCAGAAGATGGCAATACAACTAAGGATATACAATATTCAGTGAAGTAAAAAAGATGAGGATGCAAAATGAGAAGGAAATGAAATGCGACATTGTAGAACTATCTCCGAGGTTTTGCTATGAAGCTTTTGTTTCTAATAAACTGCATGGTGTTTCTCAGCTCTACTCCAGCCCATTCTAGCTCAGGAATAACTAACATACAGTTCTGTTTTACTGATTTTTTTTATTAACAAGTTACAAGCCTAAACTGGGCAGGTTTTAAGCTATTCTAACCCTTTAAGTATCTACATCCCATGTTACTTCCAGTTTGGAATTTTTTCCTAGTTTAATCTGTTCCATCTGTGTCTCGTCATGAATCCCTAGGTTGACTGTTCATCACAACTCATGGATACCTCTTCCTTTCTTTCATTTTCTTTCTTCAGGGACTTAAAGTTCTTGTCATATAAATCTTTCCCATTCTTGGTTAGAGTTATACCAAGCCATTTTATATTGTTCCTGGCAATTACAAAGGGTATTATTCAGTAAATTTCTTTCTCAGCCAATTTTTCATTGTATAGACAAGGACTGTTGATTTATTTGAATTAATTTTGAATCAAGCAACTTTACTGAAGGTGTTTATTAGCTGTAGAAGTTCTTCAGTAGAATTTCTTGGGTCATTATGTTTACTATCATATCATCTGAAAATAGAGATACTTTGACATCTTTCTTTCTAATTTGTATCCCATTTATCACCTTTGGTTATTCTATTGATCTGACTAGAACTGCAAATACTATATTGAATAGATGGGAAAAGAGGGTACAGTCTTGTGCTTTCCCTGATCATAGCAGAAATGCTTTCATTTTCTCTCCATTTAGTGTGATATGGACTGTTGGCTTGCTGTATATTGCCTTGATTATGTTTAGGTAGGTACCCTGTATCTCTGATTTCTCTAATACCTTTACACGAAGGAGTTTTGGATTTTAACAAATTCTTTTTCAGTGTCTAATCAGATAATCATATTTTTTCAGCTTGATTTTCTGGTGGATTATGTTGATGCATACTTGATATTGATGGATGATGTCTTTGATGTGTTCCTAGATGTTTGGAATTTTTTGAGCATTTTTGCACCAATGTTCATATTATAAATCAGTCTGAGGTTCACTTATTTTCTTGAGTCTTTCTATGGTTTAGGTGTCAGGGTGACTTTATCCTCATAGAATGAGTTTAGGCAGTGTTCCTTCCATTTCTGTTTTATGGAATACTTTGAGAAATATTGAAATTAGCACTTCCTTGAAAGTCTGGTAGAATTCTGTACTTCAATTTCTTTAGGGGTTATAGGGCTGTTTAAACAGTTTACCTGATTTTGATTTAACTTTGGTAAGTAATATTTGTCTAGAAAATCATCCATTTGTTAAGATTTTCGAATTTTGTGGAGTATAGATTTTTGAAGTAAAAATTAATGATTCCTTCATTTCCCTCAGTGTCAGTTGTTATGTCTCCCTTTTTATTACTGATTTTGTTTATTTGGCTATTGTCTCTCTCTCTCTCTTGGTTAGTTAGGCTAAGAAATTTCATATCTTCTTGACATTGTCAAAGAATCAGGTTTTGGTTTGTTTGATTCTTTTCATTGTTTTCTTTGTTTCTAACTGATTGATTTCAACCTTGAGTTTGATTGCCTTCTGCCTTCTATTCCTCTTTGGTATGGTAACCTTTTTTTTTCTTTCATTTTTTTTCTTTTTTTTTTATTAGATATTTTATTTACACTTCAGATGCCATCCCCTTTCCCCATCCCCCGCCCTTAGAAAACCCCTATCCCATGCCCCCTGTTCCTTTTTGCATTTATACATTTTTTAAAAATAATGTTAATCATAAGCTTTATAAGTTTGGAATTATTCAATCAGAGGTGTAACACACTGAACAACCTAGATATAACAACTATCTTTGACTGGTGGAGATACATGAATATCTGCCTCCCTGTCTCCCCCCTCTTTCTCTCTTTCATCACTTAGCTTCTCCTTTCCTTCTTCTTCTCCTCTTCTTACTCCTTTTCTTCCTCTCAGTACTCCTCCTACCTTAGCTCCTCTTAAACGTCACCCTTCCTGTTAAAATGAAACTTTTCTCTCAAAATACAATTAGAGCATAATTATGCCAATTTGTACCAGTGAGGTACAAGATAGTCCTAATACCCAGTCCATTCTTTTGTTGACTAACCAGCACCTCTGTCATCTATCCTAACTAAAACACTTAGTTCTGAACCTGGCTTTTGGATGAATGTCAGCTGACAACCATCCACTCAAATCTTTTCTCTCAAGGTAAATAGCTATAAGTTTTCAACCCCCTCAGAAACCCAGAATGACTGAGTTAACTATAATTGTGGGAAGCACAAAGCATAGCTTCTAAAACTTAGCCAATTTATAGAGACCTCTGAACACCTGTACACTCGCTCTACTTCAAAACATTGGAGCATCTGTTCTTCTGCCTTCTGGCCCAGGATCATCTGACAGACCTTAGTGCTGCAGAATTATTAAGGGCTGATTACTCTGTCTAGGCAGATATAATCAGTTGACTATTCTGCAAGTGTGTCCTTTTCTGGACAGTAATTTGTTTGTAGAAGGAAAGTGGCAATTCTTGCCTAGTGGCTGTGTCACCACAACTGGAGTAACTCCAAGGATGCTCAATTTCTTTCATTTATTATTGGTTATTTTATTTATTTTCATTTCAAATGTTGTCTCCACTCCCAGTTTTCCCTACACAAGCCCTCTATCCCCTCTTATCTTGCCCAAACTCTATGAACGTGCTCCTCAACCTACTCACCCACTCACTCTAGCCTCAGTACAATAGCGATCCCCTATTTTGGGTCATCAAGTCTCCACAGGACCATGTTGTAAAGGATATAACACAGTCCTCTGACCTCCATGTGTACCAGACAGGCATGAGTATTCACACATATGTGCTAATATATAGTCATAAGTATAAAATAAATTTTTAAAAAATTAGAAGTAAAGGTAGTTGCACTGTAATTTTTATTTTTACATAAATCTACATTATGAAGACTAAAATGTGTTCTTAAACAGTTATTGTAAAAATCAAATTACTTACAATTTAATTTTGAATATTCTAGAGATATGGACCACTATTAATAAATGTGAACTCCAGGAAGTGGTCAATTTTTTTTTCAATATCATCTAAGGTGCAAGAGTAAAGGGTAAACTTCTGTCATAGCCAAATTTATCAACCTATGGGTTCTCAACTTTAGAAAAAAAAAACTTACAATCAGAAAAATACTATGCAATTTTATATTCCTTCTCTACAATGGTCATCATTCAGTTTTGCAATGAAAGAATTTGAACAAACCAAAAATTATGACTCTAGAACTTCCTATATTTATTAATAAATGACTTAAAAGAAAACTTTAGAAACAAGTCTTGAGGCAAGGATTACTTCAACAGTTTAGTTTTAAAGAAGTATTAACTCACACCTTTGTTATTCAGAAAAGAAAATACTGAAAAAAATCACAAAGTCATGTTAATTAACAAAATGATCTTTAACATAAAACCTAATTAAGGTATAGTTTCAAAAAAATAATGAAAGGCTAAGAAATATATGTACAAATAAAATACAATAATAATAAAATAAGATAAAATTTTGTAAAAAGAAAAATAAAGCAAAAAGCAAAGCCCTATTGGATAATTTTTGTACCAATGAAAAAATAAAAAATATCACCTCTCCCAAAATTATCTAATACTGAAAATCTCAGCTGTGATACCAGAGTAGAGACAAAGTATAAAGACATGAAAGAAATAAATGTAACTTTATTACATCTAGATTACAATTTTACACCTAGAATAATTACTCTTTTTCAGTTCTGATATTTGGTATTTCTAGGTGTTACAATGATGTGCCCTGGGTTTTTCTTCTATCTTTTTATTCTACAGTTTCTCTGCACATGGCTTCCTGTTTAGAGTTTTTGTGGGATTTCTAAGTGTACAAATGAGTGAGATCTTCTTTATTTTTCTTCTTGTGAGCACTTTTCCTTATGTTTGTTTATTTTGTCCAAGTCTGATCTGGTTTTGTTTTATCTTATTGTATCTTATTTTACTACTTAAAAATAGAAAAAAAAAATAGAGTGAGGCCAGACCTGAAATTAGGATAGATGTAGCCAGGTGGGTAAACATTTATATAGTAAAGATGCTCTGAAATCTTTGTGTTGCTGTGCTATAAACTAACAGTGTCAAGATAAATGAGAATTGACAGAAATTAATCAATTTGAATAGTTCCTAAACATAGAGTTTCAATGAAACTGAGATCAAAGAGCAAAATAGCAACGATAATAAAGCTCCAAGCTAAAGAAAAAATGCAAGGACAGTGTCTTTATAACAACCATGTAAGTTAATATCTCCAGTTAGTTAAAATAAAAAGTGGGTGCAAATAAAATATTAGTCAAGTAGACTTCAGTAAAATTTTAAAAATGTCAGTCAAACAAATTCATTTTATTATGAATATTAAAATTGCATTGATGAATAAAAACAGTATTTCTAACAAAAATAACACAAGGAATTTCACCCAAGATTTGGGAGATAGAATCTAAAGTGACCACCTCCAGTAGATAGACCAGATCCCCAGTGGAGGGATGGGGTCACCAACCTATCTCTAAATTTTTGACCCAGAATTTTGCATGTCTAAAAAAATGCAGGACAAAAAGTGAAGCAGAGATTAAAAGAAAGACCATCTAGTGATTGGCTCAAGTTGGGATTCATCCCACAGGCAGGCAACAAACCCTTACACTATTACTGATGCCATGATGTGATGCAAACAATAGCCTAGCATAGGAAGACCAAAATTATTAGCTAAACCAGATCCCCTGAAGCTCCAATAAATTATGCCACCAATCAAGAAGCATGCATATGCTTGTCCATGGTCCCCAGCATATGTATAGAGGAAGACTACCTTGCAAGGACTCAGTGGGAGAGGGTGCATCAAATCCTGTAGAGATTTGATGCCCCACAGAACAAGAACACAGGTTTGGATGAGGTAGGGGTAAAGTTAGTGTGTGGGATGGATGAAAGAGCATCATATCAGAGACAAAAGGCAGAGGAGATAGAATGAAGGATGTTTGGAAGGGATATCAGGAACAGGGACAACATTTGAAATGTAAACAAATAAAACAATTAAAAAATATAACACGAGAGACTTAAATGAAACACTGCTGTAGATGAAATATAAAAAAGATTTATAAAATTGAGAAAGTATTATAAATTTGTACATCACAGAATTGGTTGCTCAAATTCCTGTAAACTGATGATAAAATCATTATTCATATTACTGTAAGAAGGCCAGTCATTAATATTGTCTCATGAATTAACCTGGAACTAAAATGTCTACTAGTTTACAGTAATTACAGTATAACACACATTTAAAGGCACAGAAAATAATACAAAGAGTACAGAGTGAGAAGTGGCAACCAGAAAGGAAGGCAGAAAGGAAGGAAGGAAGGAAGGAAGGAAGGAAGGAAGGAAGGAAGGAAGGAAGGAAGCAAGGAAGGAAGCAAGGAAAGAAGGAAAGAAGGAAAGAAGGAAAGAAGGAAAGAAGGAATGGAGGAAGCAAAAGGGACACATGAATCCAGCCACATATATATCAGAGGATTGCCTTGTTGGGCATCCATGGGAGGAGAGGGCCTTGGTCCTCTGAAGGCTTGATGCCCCAATGTAGGAGAATGCCAGGGTTGGGAGGTGACAGTGGATAGGTGGGTATTGGAACAACCTCATAAAGCATGGAGAGAGATGGGATAGGGGGCTTTCAGGGTTGGGTACCAGAAAAAGAGATAACATTTAAAATGTAAATAAAGAAAATATCAAAGAAAGAAAGAAAAAAGAAAGAAAGAAAGAAAGAAAGGCATACACACATATATATATATATAGAGAGAGAAATACAGAGAGAGAAAATATCTGTTTATCCATCTTCAAATTAGAGTCAAAAAGAGTTTATAAATTAAAGAAAGAAAAAAAAAGCAGAAAAGAAAAATACAGAAGCTTTAGTATAATGATATACATGCTACTCTCTAGCTTCCTTGTTATCATGTGGCAATGTATTTAGAAGTTTTGAATACCTCTGCCTGCAAGAATCTTGTAGGTGACTGATGAGTTGAAAACTCCAGAAAAAGCAGAAGATTCCATGGGTCATTTCATTATCTTATTTAGAAAACAAACACTATTCTAGCTAAATTCTGGTTGTAATCAAAATCTAGCTATACACTGATTGTAAATGTATATAATTGGAGACTCAAGGAAGGCATCTCTGGGTTTATTACCATGAAATATAAGCCACTTCCTTTTAGGATATACATCTCTGTTTATTTCTGGGAGGAGATTATGTCATGACTTTTCTGGGAAAGTAAATAAATTATGTCAGAAAGATTTTATGTCTGTTACTATGATTACTTTTTTTTTCAAAAGATTTCAGATGTGACATCTACGAAACATTTAAGCCAATTTTTTATGACTGTGTAACCCCTCTAAAAAGTACATAAAAATCATTTATAAAAATACTGACTAATACTTATTGAATGGAAGATCTAAATATAAAGAGTAATGCCAAAAATCAAGAAGAGGACTAAGAACAAAACCTCAAACTTGTGATATTCCTCTTTCAACAAATGCTACCAGCACATGCACCACCACAGCAACATTTGCATAAAAGCCTTGTTTGTTGCAGCCACAAACTGGAAGCAATTTAGATGTCCCTCAACTGAAGAATGGATACAGAAAATGTGTCTCATATACACAGTGGTATATGATTCAGCTATTAAAAACAAGGATATCATGATTTTTTTCAGACAAACTGGATGGAACAAGAGAATATCATCTAGAGTGAGGTAACCACAACCTAAAAGGACATGCATTACTCACTGATAAGTGGATACTAGCTAAAAAGTTCAGAACACCCCATAGAATCTAAGAAGTTAAACAAAAAAGAAGATCCAAATGAGAATGTTTCAATCCTATTTAGAATGGGGAGAAAACTAATCAAACTAACGGGGAGCTAGAGGTGAGGTAGAGAACCTCTCTCCTCAAGAGGGAAGAGGGAGGGGAAAAGAAGAACAGGATCTGGTATAGGAGTAGAACTGAGATAGGACCAGAGAGTCATGAAGATGAATGAAAATATGCAGGTGCCATGGGTGGGGAATAGAGAGGGAACCTTTAGAAGGCCCAAGAGTCCTGGGATTGGGTAGGCTTCCAGGTGTCAGTGTGGGTGACCTTAGCTGAAATACCAAACAATGGGGTTATGGAACCTGAAGTACCACTTCCAGTAGTCAGGATGACCAATGGAGGGATAGGGACATCAACCCAGTTATAAAACTTTGACCTAAAGTTTCTCCTGTCTAAAAGAAATAGAGGGACAAAAGTAGAGGAGAGAGTAAGGAATTGCTAACCAGTAACCATCCCAAACCTGAATCCATCCATGTGTAGGCACCAATCCCTGACACTATTACTAATATAATGTTGTGCTTGCCAACAAGAGCCTATCATTCTTAATCTATTAGCGTTCCGACCAGCAGCTGACTGAGACAGATGCAGATACTTACAGACAACAATTGGACTGATGTCATGATTCACTATGGAAGAGTTAAAGAAAGGAACTGAAAGGGACAGCAACCCCATAGGAAGACCAACAGTGTCAACTAACCTGGACTCCTGGGCATTCCCAGAGACTGACCCCCCCCACACACACACACCAAAGAACGTACATGGGCTAGTCCAAGGCCCTTGGAAAATACATAGAAGAGAGCTGCCTTGTCTGGCCTCAATGAAAGAATATGCATCTAAGCCTGTAGAGACTTGATAACCCAGACTGGGAGGATATTAGAGAGGGTGCACTCTTTCAGAGGCAAAGGGAAGAGTGAGTGGGAGGAAGAACTCTATAAGGGGAAACCTGGAGAGGGGCAATATTTGGGATGCAAATAAGTAAAATAATTAATTAACAAAAATTACAAACTCTCTCTCTCTTTCACACACACACACACACACACACACATATATATAAAATAACACATCTAAATCATATTTGATGAAGCTAGAGTTAAGTTGGAATAACCTATTTAGAAAACTATCACTGTCAAGAAAACCTGATCATAAGTGTAATTTAATGTACCTAATCTATTCTATATTCATTAAATGACTTACCAATATAGGCAAAATTTCTTCTTTCTAAAACTATTTAGAGCTGTATCAATTGCAACAACTCTAAAAGATAATTAAAACATATCAATCACAAATCAAGTAAACATATCATTAAAATTTGCTGCTTACACAAGCAATTAGGTAGTTTACCAACCTCACAGTAAATGCAATGATCTTGAAATGGTGCTATATGTACTATATAACTCCATATTATTTGAGCTTTGGAGGTTCCATATCGTGAAGTTACAAAATACTCCTTTTGTAAAGAGAAGATCCCAAATGAGGTAATTCAAATTCAGCTCAATTTTTTAAAAATGTTATTTATTATTATAGGGCATGTATTCAGAAATGTACACCCAAGAGCATCTTTTATGAGTCTTTTTTTTTTTTTTTTACAACATGGGTTTCAGGGGAAAACACAGATCACTACTCTTGTGGTACAAGTACTTACATTTCCTGAACCACTTTAGTTCTTAGATGATATTTTATATATTTATATCTAAAAAGATTTATGGATGTGTTGACTGTGTAAAAATTCTCAAATCTAAGGTTAAGATATATTACTTATAGTTAAGTATAATTAAGTACATTTATGGGGTTTATAATAGCTATTACACAACTATTTTGAAAACATTTTTTATAGAATTTTAGTGGCATAATGTAGTTTTATAAGAAAAACAAGAAAATGTATTTATATTTGAGATGTAAGATAGATAATATGTGTTTTCTCATATATTTCAGATCATTTGAACATTTAAAATATTGCAACTACCTTTTTAAATATATGTAATATAAAATTTATCTTTTTTAAAAGGCACTATTTTATGTATGAAACCAAATGTTTGATAGAAAGATTCTATTAAAATAGGCTTTTCATCTATCTACTTTGCGAAGGAAGAAAACTAATGCTTTATATTATCAACTGTGAAGTAGTTTATAACAGCATTATTTATATTGTGATTTCATTTAGCTTTGGGCTTTAGCACATCACTGGTAAGATGCAATCATGTCAGTTACATAAATATAAGAAAAAACAAAATTAACTGCATGAATTTCATCTCCGCTTGAGTAGCAAAATGATCAAAATATAATTATCTTTATATTTGGAAAATGATTTTTAAAAACATAATTATGTATGAAAAATCTCATATCCAAATTGATCATGCTATTTCAAAAGTTACACCAAATTAAGCCATTGAGAAATCATATGCCATTTGAATTATTTAAATTGTGTGATAAATATGACTATGAAAAGTACCTTTAGAAATACATGATATTCACAACTTGTTCTGTAAACCATCAAAAAGTCAATAAAGTTGGTAACAAAATTGAAAATTAGTTTCAACAGAATAATATAGAAATATAAGCAAATGACAACTGTAATTGAAATTACATTTTAATAATAATTTGACAGAAGGTACAAAATCAGCCTTGGTAAGAAAAAGGTCACATGTGAGAAGAAATGGTTCACTCTGCAGTCTCAGAATTGGCAACTTCCTTGCTTTTCCAGAAACAAGAAATCTATAGGGCTTGAGATCAAATCAATTCACTTTCTCCATCTACAAAGAGCAATGTCTGTTTATATTTATTTACATTCTAATTGTCACATTATTCTTATTGTGGTAGCTCTTAACTAAACCTTCCAATTTGGGAAAAAGTTTATGTTGTTGTTTGTTTGTTTTTTTGTTTTTATTGTTGGTGGTTGTGGTGGTGTTTTGGTAGTGGTGGGGTTTTTGTTTGTTTTGTTTTGTTATATTTTGCATCATTTTCCCCTTACTTGGTCAACTTTATTTATTTACTCATTAATATGCCTTCTCCTGGGCTCCTTTACTTCTGTTTATTAACCATGTCTAACATTGATGAGATTGTCTATGTTTTAATTTATTTTGAAATGTTTCATTGTTATCTTTTAGCAGTCTGCTCATTTCTAATGAGAGATAGAAAAGGAGTGTATTCAGATGAAAGGAGTTGTGGTGAAGTACTGGAAGGAGTAGAGAGAGAAGAAAATGTAAACAGAATACATTGTATGATTAAAAAATATCTATTTTCAATGAAAGGGCAAACAAAAACATATGTTGCCTATAAAGAGGGGGACATAAAATTTCATATGAAGTCCATATTTTACTTTCATTTTCATGTCTTTCTTATGTGCCAGGACTTCTAATAGGACTAAGTCTTAGAAGTATGTTAAAATAATTGGGAGTACGACTTGGTCAGAGAATATTATTAGTGATTACAACCTTCTTCCTTCATTTTCCCATCACACTTTGAGATACAATTTTCTTCTGGCTTACTGAAATGTTTATGAATACTATTGTTAATAAAATCTATTTTCCTTTTCAAATAAAATAATGTGTTATTTTTGAAAGTGAAAATATAATTGTGACATTTTTCTCTTTATCCTTCCTTCTTCCCACACATCCTTGGTGTCTTCTTCTTCTTCTTCTTCTTCTTCTTCTTCTTCTTCTTCTTCTTCTTCTTCTTCTTCTTCTTCTTCTTCTTCTTCTTCTTCTTCATCTTCTTCTTCTTCTTCTTCTCTCTCTCTCTCTCTCTCTCTCTCTCTCTCTCTCTCTCTCTCTCTCTCTTCCTCTCTCTGTCTTTTTCTCTCTAATTGATAAATTCTTATTTTTTACTTGTATTGTTGGAAACGAGCAAAAGAAACTTATTCTAAGTACTACCATTCATTTAAGACTCCATTTAATCATAGGGAGAAACTAAATGCAAGGTCCCAGGTTCTGAGAGAGCTGGGAACTTCTCAGTAACTGAAAAGTATCTACTATAAGAAAACAGTTGTCTGAGTCCACACATTTCAGGGACAACTTGTCAGAGAGTAGCTGTTTAAAGTCCAGATGTCTCAAGGTTAACTTCTCTAGCTTGCTGGCCAGATCAAATTATGTTCATGTGACCAGACCCAGGAATCTGCTCCTATCTTGATTGATGGAAGCTTCCTTGTTTAACCCCTTATGTCAAAATATAATTGAACAGTACTACTTTCCTCCCCACTCCCACTTTCTTCATGATTTAATCCTTTAAATATGCTGTGCATCATTTTGTCAGGGTCACAGTTCAGCTTCTGAGTCTGTTTTATGGACCTGACAGATCAGTAGTGGCTTGATTATAAGAAATTTTGTCGTCTGCATTGTCCTGGTGTTTGAGTTATGTTGGATTTAAGCAGATCCCCCAAAAGTTTATATGTAATACGTATGTAAAATACATATGTCATATATGAATATTTATGTATATATTTATAAAATTACAAACCAGCTCCATCTATATAAAGTAACGTGTATGTATATAATTTTAAGGTTGCCAGAATGATATTGGGAAATTGTTTCAGAGGCTTTTCCTAGGGAAGGCTATTTTCTCCTGTGCTAAAGATTTCATTATAGTTTCTAGTTCTTTATCAAGAATGTTATCCTTGCAAGACCTCCCTCTTGCATTTTAATATGTGCATTTATATAGTTACTCTGCAGGTTTTATTTGGGGAACAATGCTCTTGAGTCTTTACAGGTGTAGCTTCTCTGTTATTTCTAGAAGAAACAGTCTCATGAGAAATTCCTGGTCCTAGAGTCTCTACCATCTTTCTGTCTCTTCTTCAGCAATGATTTTGAAATCCTGAGTGCAGGAATTTGTTGTAGATGTTTCATTTGGGGCTGAGAATAATGAGTAACATTATTCTCCTGCATTTTTATCTGAAGTAATGTGTATATTCTGTAATTATATTCATCTGTTACAGAGAGAAGTTTTTAATGAGCGTGAGAGCTTTATTTATCTGTAGGTACATGCATGCATATTTAGAATGTAGTTTTAAAATAAGTTGATCTAAGAAAGTAAGGAAGTACTCACAGTAGGTTCTCTTACAAGATCCATGTCCTCACTATTGCAAGGTATTGGCCAGATTTCCAGTAACAGGCATAATTTCCCTGTTGGTGAATGTACATTTAAAACAATGAGAGTGCTTTTAGATACAATAAAGATAAGTGCTACTATTCTGTTCTTAGGGTTATTAGAACTTGGTGGTCATTGCTGCAGTTTTTAGGTATTGTAAGTAGAGTAGACTATTCATATTTTTTCCATCCATTGAAAGCTTATATGGCATCTTCTGATACCACCAAAGCTAGTCTTATAAGAAGAACCTGTCAGCTCAACTTTTAATTATGAGCTCAAAATATATTTTAAACAAAAAAATGACAAAAATAAAATTTTAGAAAACTGGTGAAACTAATGTCAAATAAAGTCTATAGATATTATTGTATTTTAGAAGAAGCAGATTGAAGGTGGTAAACAACTTTTTCATCACCAGGAAAACAGAACAGAATACATCAGATCTCTACTAACACAAATGAATAAGGTTACTGTGATCAATGATATCAGAGGCCAGAAATAGCAGCTCAGATGATAATAGATGCCAAGAGAAACATCAAATCATTTTAACTCATACATATATCATGTGAAAATAAGATTTTTATTATATGTTCCCTAAAGAAATATGTGATACAAGTAGAACAAAAAACTGCATGAACACTCTTAGTTAGAAATTGGTTAGAGAAGATAAATTATGGATTTGTTATATTTATAGATTAATTGGGCCATTTTATCTCACTTATGCTTTTCATTTCATCTGCTTTTGACTGTTGTTATATATTTATCAAGTAAGTCATATATGTGGCTTGTATATATTTGTCCTTTTCTATAGCTTTTTTCTATCCAGTTTGTTAAGCCTTTCACAGAGTAAACTTATACACTAATGATGTCTAGTTTCTAAATTCTCACTTAATGATGAGTTTCATATTTTACATCGAGTCATACACTCTGATAATTTTTGGAATATTTCTGTTTTATATTTCTCATATTTCTAAAAATTAGTTTAAATGTTCCTCTTTCAGAAAAGATTCTATGTTGTCTCAAGATTATGTAACTCCATGTGTTTTGACCACCATTACCTCTGATGTAACAACAGCCTCTAATTTGAGGAAGTATATCTATGATAGTTTTGAATTCTGAAATTATATAACATTAAGTATTTCCAATTCTTTAATAGTGTCATATGCTATAAATTTAGTATCTTAAAATAAGACATTATAATTTGCAGTTATTGTGGTTAAGTTACCATTAATTGGCAGCAAAGTAAGTGTTATATATGATACTATTATTGAGTCCAAACAGGAAATATTATTTTTCTTTTATTTTCAACTTCCAGAGGTGGCTCAGAGTTTTAGTTCATGCAACCTCTTCTGCCTTTAGCCAGACTATAGATGATGAGCATTCTTATTTTAATTTCTGTTTTCCTGATAAAACTTGCCATTCTTTGACTTGTAAAGCATTTTGTGGTTTTATTAAATTAATCCTAATATTCCAATGGAATTTTTCCATTTTAAATTTTGTGACTATTCATTTATGTGAAATATAAATTTAATGCCATTTTATCATATAACATAGAACATTTGATATCCCAGGAGAAGATTATAGATATCCTTGAGCCATTGTTGTGTCTAAGAAAATGTCGTGTTGGTAATGCAAGAACTAGAAATAAATTTATGTTCTTAAATAATTAATTGCTTTTGTTTAGGTCCAGAGACATAAAATGCCATTGATACTTAGATGTTGGGACCTTAGATGTTGGGACCTTCACATGATTTCCTTGGGGAAGTCAGTTTCAAGTAAGATAGGTGGATCCACTTATATCATTGCATATATATATATATATATATATATATATATATATATATATATATATGTGTGTGTGTGTGTGTGTGTGTGTGTGTGTGTGTGTGTGTGTGTGTGTGTCTGTGTGTGTATGTGTGTGTGATTAGAGAACTTAAATAACAAAGGTGGGGTAGAAATCTCAGGCCAAGATTAAATACTTTCCACAACACATCATCTAACATCAAGAATGCTTCTACTCTAGATCAAAAATATGAAATTTCAAATACCAAGTATTAGATCCAAAGACAGAAAAAATCATGTGCTTTATGTTTTATTTACTTGTATTTATATATGTTCATGTGTTCACTTCTCTGCATGTGCACTACATGCACATAGTTTCTATTGACAGTAGAATAGGTTGTTAATTCTCTGGGAACTAAAGTTACAGATAGTGGTGAAGCATCTGATATGAGTACTAGGAACCAAAACCAGATTTTCTTTAAAAGTTGCAAGTACTTCCAACCACTGGGCTATTTTGTCAGCCATCTTTCAATTATATTTTTAGCTGATGGTCCAGTATGATTAATGAGACATTGAAGGTTAAACCAAGAATAATTGCATCAACATGATTGATTTAATAGAGCTCCTTAGGCTCACAGTTTTTGTCTATTACTTTATGATGATAGGGATGAGCAAACAGAAGAATGATGGTCCTGAGGTGGACTGCATTCCATGATTCTCTCAGTTAATTAGTAAAGCCCAATATACTGCACATTAAGGAAACACAAGTAGTAGTGAATTCTTTTGTACATATATTGGCAATTATTTTATGTGGTTAGTAAGAACCATTAACATTGACTCCTAGAGTTCCTTATGAAACATCATTTAAATATAAGCACAATACATACAGTTCTTTTTGACTTGTCATTAACAAGGCATGTGTTACCAAGTGTCTCTTGTGGGTTGTATTCATTAAAACTAGTTTCTGTAGTCTATGCTTGTAATTTTTTTAAACATCTAAATAAAATAATAATTAAAAACAATTAGGTATTAGCTAGAGAAAAGTAGAGACAGAAATAAAATGAACTCACTCAATCCAAGAATTACATTTAAGAAAAGTTTGGAAATAAAGATTTATGAATAACATGAGAAAAGAGATTTCACTAATTATAATTAGTAATTGCCTTTAGGCTAACATTTATTCTACAGGTGAAAGCAATTTTATTGTTGTTGTTAATAAAACTGTCAAACATTTTTAAGGGAGGCTTTATTCTTACCTAAATGAATTTGTCATAATGATTCAGTTTCATCCTGTAATGGGACTTAAGATTAACATCCTCAAATTAAATAATTAATTGAATTCCATTTCAATTATAATTACTAATTGATACAAAGCCACTAGCTTAACTCCTACAAGTAATCAATTTTATAATCGGAGTCTTGAAAAAGTGATTAGATCATATTAGACCAATAGTGAATATACACTGGGTAGTTAGACAAAATTTTGTCTTGCTAAGCTCCTCAAGAAAATGTCACCCTAATAGAAGTAGGGGAAGGAAGGAGGGGATAGGGGTCTCGTGCAGAGGAAACTGGGAAGAGGAATAACATTTAAAATGTAAATAAATAAAATAACTAATAAAAATGTTTTTAAAAGCCAAAAAAAAAAAAAAAAAAAAAAGAAAGCAAAGAAAGAAAATAGCACTCAAATATTCTATAGGTAAGATTCCCTCCATAATAGCTCTGTTGATAGTTTTCCCTTTGGTAATGAAGGGTCTATAATAGTTATCTCTACCAATTTCACAAATGTGATCTATCTCATTAGTCATTCTTAAATACTTCTGTTTTCAGTTTTTCCACAGTATAATGTAATAGATGTAACTAGAACTATTTTATTTATATTGCTGTTCCTTCAATGTTGTTAGTAACAGCTATCATTTTATGGAAACTGCTCTTGTGATATAGGCTAATGGGAAACAAAGATAAATACTAATGTAGAACTTTCATTATGCCAATAATTCAAATCAAAATATAGTAGATTATTAAATACAATGAAAAAACTGGATTAAGTCTCCAGTGTATTTTTCTAATTTCAGGAAAATGAAAATATAGAAATACCTGTAGGAACATTCACTCAAATGCTATTGTTGACTTCAGAGCATTTAATTCATAATTTTTTGGTCTGTAAAATAAATTTCAACAACAAATATGTTTTTGCAGCTACCAGGATGTTTGGCCCCCAATTAACTTTTTAAAAAGGTAGACAAAATTGATCTACCTTCACTACCTATGTTTTTGTTTCTCCCTAAAAGCCAAAATCATATCAGTGAGAGGAAGTATAACTCTGCTAGTCTGAAAAATGATCAACTTTTAAAATAGAAACTATATAGATCTTTATTAAATTATTCCTAGCATGTCTTTTAAAAGATTCTCAACTCTCTCTATTTTAAACAACCTCAATGAAAACATAAAATAACTTCTGTAGGGAAGAAATATTCATAAAATGGCTATATAGGATGTCTTTGGCATTTAGATCAGAAATCTGAAGTGTGTATGTAATGCTTGCTAATGTAAGTGATAAGAACTCAATGTCAATTCTGTCAGCTTCTGCAAGATAACCTTACATCACACATAGATGACAAGTGTCAGCAGTAGGACTGGAATAATGGAAGCAAATCCACATAGGAAACTAATATTCAAAGAATTTCAAGTATAATTAAGCATATGTATATGAGGGACCATGAAAGGATAGCTTGGTTCCTGGCTGGGCACAATAAAACCTAATAAAACAATGGCAGGTGTTCGGCCATGCCCCCAGACCCCAGACATGCCATTGATCTGCGCTATTCAGTCACATAGGGCAACGCCCCTACTAGCCAATCCACAGGTAGAGGATATGACTACAGGTATCAGAGCCTCGAGAGATTTCCATATTAATGAGATACCTAAAGGCCAGAGGGCATAGCCAATTAAGTATTTTTTTCCCAGACCCTCTTCCTTAAAAGTGGTATTTAACCAAAGGCCCACCCTGGGATGCGGAGGTACAGCAAGATTCATCTACCACTCGCAATAAAAACAAAGCTCATAAAACTATGGACTTCCTCGTGTCTTTTGGGGCCTGCCCTAAGAAAACATGGAGAAGGTCTCAAATATCAAGCTGCTGTCTAATCTCCTGTGAAGGACTTCTCTGCATTTCAGCCACAGGGACCTACGACTCAGTTAAACTAGCCAACCCTGCCATGCTAGTGATGAACCAAGAGTCTCTCCCTGCAGGGCGCTGCCGGGGCTTCCCTTTCCTTCATTTCTCTCAGCTGCAGGCAGCCCTGTATGCCCCTAGACTCTGTTCTTCCCCGGCAGCATCTCGGGGCTCAAGAATGGAGACCACTGGCCTCCCGGTCCACTTGAGAGCCTTATGCCAGGGGACTTCGGACTGAGTAAGATTCTCTCACTCCCGGGCACAAGCCCCACTGCATCTGCTAGGTGCCACAGAAAGTAAACTCAAATTCCCATGCTCCAGTCTCTTCAGAGCCATGGAAACCACAACTGCCCAACAGGAACCCACACCCGCACACACGTACAAGCTAATCATCCCCGCATGCATAAGGTCATTTTATCAAAAATCTGATTTCTAAAATTGTAAGCCTCAAACACAAAATTGATTATAATTAAAGCCTTCTTATGGTACCAAAAGAGAAAGGTAAACACTAAGACAGCCACAAGCCCTGCTATCTACAAGAGTAATGTGCCTACAAGTTAGTGTTGAAATATACCTAGGGTAAAACCAAATACTTATTTTCAGCTACATAGCAAAAGACTCACAGCCAGAGAATGAGAGACTTTGGAACACTTATACCTAAATGAACATACCCATCAAATTAGTACTCTCAGGGCTAACAAGAACACAGTATTTGAATCCATTCTCTCTGTTGACTTGTCTTCCTTAACCTAAATACCTTCACAATTAGTTAATGTACTCAGTATATTTACTTCACGTCTTTGAGTTGGTTTCATACTTGAGAATGATGTTTTTTAGTACTGTGGCCTTAATATGGAATTTATTGAATTTCTTAACTTAATTATAGAATTCTACAAACATCCTGAACTGGCCACTTCAGATGAGGAAATATCATTAGAATGGAAAAATGCAGCAGAAAAAAAAAAATGCCTTCCAGGTCGATGATCATACATGATTTTTAAGAATGATTTTCAAGTTTGTAGTAAATAAAATTAATAAAACATACTCTTTAAAAGTAAATGAATTTTCAAGCATACATGATTTCTATTATTGTCAATTTTACCTTGAGATGCCAGGTAGAATTAAATGCTTATACTAAGAAAAATGTTAACCTCTAATGATGTAGAGTGTTGAAAATCATATAGGCTAAAACAGAACAATATTTGACTTTGGTACTGCAGTGTTAGAATCTGACATCAACATTGGAAAAATACTGAATAAACATTAATCTAAGAAGACAATGATAGAAGAATGTTGACATATTATGTGCTATCATCTAACAGGTTTTAGCCACTCAGCAGACAGAAGAACTATCTTAGTGGTACTGTTGTTTCTGGGAACATTTGAAGTGGTTCTTACCTATGAGGTCCTGTGGGTATTTGTGAATGGTGGAACTTAATTAATTGAAGGGTATGCTAAAGGTTCTCTATGTTTCTTTCTTCTATATGTAAAAGAGCAATTTGTGACACTGGATGCTCAAACTTCTAATGCTAATGAATAACTTCAGTAAGCACAAGATTTCTGCATAAAGCAATAGACATGTAGTTTTCATAACACTGAAATATGCATTAATATCCTCCCTGGGTGAAACATGATGTAGCTTAGTTACAGATGTAAGAATGTATTTGAAGATCATTTGTAGACCCAAGTATAAAAGAAAGTTGGAAATCAACAAGCTAAGATATAAATAAAGTAAATGTTAGTAATTATATAGATGAAAGTAATTACTGGAAAGGTTAAAACATTATACATCACTTCGGTTTTGATTAGTACTCTTGTATATTTTAATAATCAGGTTATTATATATAATGCAAGTATCACATGACTTTCATACCTATATATCTCATATAATCAATTAATAAATTGCTTCTTACATATAAAAGTCAAATTAAATAACTGTTACCAAAAACCTATTGACACTAATATGAATAGTCTGTAAAGCACATCACTCGGCATTAAGCCACAATAGCCACTGGATGGCAGTATTATGTTGTGCCTGTTGATTGCTTTCAGTTCATAATTTTATTTTTTTGCATACTTCAAAATACTGAAATTGGCCTTTATAAAGAAAGCCTTCAAGTAAAATAGTTATATCATCCTAGAAAACATTTATGTTTAGTCAATCCACCATGTAAGTCCATTTCCAGCCTGACAAAATGTGTTGCCTAGCTATGAGGCAAAATTATGTAGGCTTCTCTTTGTTTAATATAAGCCTATTCATCTTTTTCCACAATTTTGTTGAAGTTCACAGAATAATTGCACAGTTGTCTATGTTTCTTGTTATTACCTCTTGTTATTACTTGACTGAGCTGACTCCAAGAAAATTGTTAAATTAGGTCTTGTTTGTGGATCAGTATTTGAAAAAGATATTTGAAAATTACTGAATATTAAATATATTTGGCTCAAAAGATATTTTACATAATAAAAATTTTGTAAACATTTGCTAATGTATCAATATGAGATTCATACAATATAATTTGTGTAGTTTTTAATATATGATCAAAGTTTAATTGATTTTTTGAAATTAATAGCAAAATAATGAAATAAGCTTAATATTTTAGTTATATAGATTACATTGTGATTATATGTATTGATAGTAGTGCATCAGACATTTTTATTGCAGTGAGGATGTATATTCCTCCTGGTTTTATCAATGACTTTTTTTTCCATGTAATATTAATCTGACAAGATGGGCTTCACCTGCACTAACAATTCCCAGTAGCTTAGGCAGAGGCCAGCTTATGCACAAAAGGTAGACACTGTATCATATCAAAAAGAAAAAAAAAAGAGAGAGATGACAAAGATAGAACCAGGAAAGAGAGGGCAGTGAGTAAAAAATAGAAATAAAAAGTAAAGGACATGACTTGTCACAGATTTTACCCCTGAATGAATAAAGGAAAAAGAAAAAAAAAGAAATTTTAAGAAAAGGAAAGAATGTGACTGGCCCTGAATTTCAGCACCAAATGAATGAAAAGAGAAATAAGAAGTTAAAAGATGTGACTGCTTCTGGGTATGGTGGAGAAGATGGTTGATTATAGATATGTGAGAGAGAATAGTCAGAGGCAGGGACATCTGGGAGAATCCTGAGGGGTGGGATTCTGAGCCATGTGAAAGGGGGAGGGGGAGGAGAGAGAGGAAAGCCATGTCCAGCAGCCACAAGAAAAACCAGGCAACCAAATGCCTGGATTATATAGAGAAGGACTGATACGTTATTTCTCTGGCGATGAAGTGCGCTAAATAAAGCCATATTAGATTACATTAAAGGCAGGTTTATTTGAGAAGCTGCTTTCATGCAACTTCACTGGTCCCAAAGATTGAGGCCATTGGAGTCTCCATAAGAAAAATGGGGTAAAGGAAGGAAAAAGAGAAAAGGGGCACAAGCATGCACAGAGAGGGAAGAAGTGGAGAAGGAGAGAGATCAAAATGTCTGGATTTTATAGCAAAATTCCTCTGGAGAAAGGGCAGCATTGCACCTGGGTTGAAAAGTTCAGGATTCAAGACAAGGTATGCCAGGTAGCAACTGAGGGATGCTGGAAGGACATAAAAGCCAATTCTATTTTGATATGTAAAATATTCAATTTAGTCCTTTGTGCTGGGGTTCAAAAGAAACATCCCATGCTTTCATTGATTATAAATGAGCAAGGGACATCACAATTCTCCATCACTACTTTCTGCTGACATTGGAGCAGTTTTGGAGTATGGGCAAAAAGCACCAAATGAATGAATGTTGGGAAAGTCTGGAAAGAGCTGGTTCTTTCACTACTGTCCAGGTTGTGTGGCCATCTGGGAGTAGAAGTGTAGGCCCAGTTGAAGTAGTTTCTGATGCTGGGCCAGAGCACCTGTGGGTAACTATTTTGGAGCTTTCATGGAGGCAGATTCTGAGAGAACACCTGGATGTTAGGGGCTGAAGATACAAGTTTAAAGAGAAAATCTCTTTTGGTGGGTTTATATTTTAAATTCTTAGGCCTATGGTATTGGTAATTAGAGGAGGGGTAAGGGTAACAGGGAAAGGGAAATAGATTCTACCATCAGGAATAGGCAGATAGGGAGGGAAACAGGTATCCCTCAGTCCCTTTCTGGCATACCCTGCCCTCAACCCCCAACTTTCCAGCCCAAGGTTTGGCCTACACTTCCCCCAGAGGCTGTTCCCTAAATAAGCCTGACCTCCTCTCCTCTCCTCTCCTCTCCTCTCCTCTCCTCTCCTCTCCTCGCCTCTCCTCTCCTCTCCTCTCCTCTCCCTCCTCTCCTCTCCTCGTCCCTCCCCTCTCTTCTCGCTTTCTTCCTCTTTGCCTCTCCCTCTCACCCACTCTCTTACCCTCTCCTTTTCTTCTTTATTTCTCTCTCTCTCTCTCTCTCTCTCTCTCTCTCTCTCTCTCTCTCTCTCTCTCTGTCTCTCTGCTCAGGAGAGCAACCTTTCGCTTTTTATCTCCTCCTCCCTCCCCATGGCAAATCTACTGACCTCAATCTTTTAGACAAGTGAACTCCCCTGAGAGCAGTTTTCCAATAAACATGCCTTTAATATATTTCAATCTGGCTTGAATTGGCTCATTTCACAAGTGCATGAATAGCCTATCATGGACTTCTGGGGGAAAAGCAACCTAGTGGCTGTGCTGGAAAAGTTTAGGGTAGGGGACTGGGTTTGCCAGCCAGGATAACCAATAACAGGTGTGAAGAGAAGAATGGCTGGAGGCCCTTGAGACAAGTATTTGCACTTATTTACTAAGGAGGAACCTCAACCTTTTGCCCCTGGTTTGAAACCTAACCTTGAAACCTAACCAGCAGACATAAAGAAACAAAAACAAAACAAAACAAAAAAAGCACCACCCACAACAGTAGGCTGGATTTGACTAGGAAATGCTTGCTGTATTTCTTTGGTGCCATTATAGCGACAGATCTCGAGCTGGAAGATACAGAAAGAAGAGTAATTGACTGGTGTCACAATTGTGATTTCTGAGAAGTTCATGCAGCATGGCATTGATGGCTTGGCAAGACAGGACTCTCCTGACTTTATCACAAGTTAGAGAAGTAGAAAGAGGCTTGAACCTGTGTATAGGAACAAGTGTGTGTGGTTAGTTCACATAATAACCACTCGTCTCAGATGAACCACACTTGGTGAAGTGACATTAACAATTTCCAGAAAATGAAGTCTTTTACCTAATTACTTCTGGCTGGGCTGGATCTCTTAGTGCTTGCAAACTTTAATACCTGAATCTTTAGGAGAACCAAAAAATTCACTAGAACAACATGAAATTAACAACATAGGACTTAAGTTTTCAAATATTTTTGTGGTGTACTGAATATGAGTAGTTTCAATTAAAATGTTTCAGAGAAAATTATAATTAACAGTTCTCTGAAAAACTAGCTTTAAATTAGATCTTCTTAAAAATTTATTCAGACTTCTAAATTGACTACAGATATGTCCTATAGAAAATGAACACATGATATATATATATGAACACTTATACGTTTGAACAAATATATATATATATATATATATATATATATATATATGTTTACTTAAAATATTAAAATATTAATTAACTGGATAATTCAACCTGATTTTAAACAATAAATTATGCTTATTGATTGTTATATTTTTATACAATACATATTGATTTTATGTGTATCTGTGAAGGGCAATACATGCCAGAGTCTATATGTGGAAGTCAGAAAATATTTTGTCAAAAATCATTTGTCTCCTTCCACTATGTAGTTCTTGGATAATGAACTAACAGTATCAGGCCTGGAGCGAGCACCATTATGTATTGAGCCATTTGTACGCTTAGATTTTTTTAAAACCTACTTTTAATAAAGCTTTTAAATGCTTTAATGTCTCTTCAATCTGTCATTCACCAGAGGTAATAGGAAGGAATGGTTAATAAAGGAAAGGAGGATACGGACCTATTTAGAAACTTTTTTTTTCTTTTCTTTTCTTTTCTTTCTTTTTTCTTTTTTCTTTTTGGAGTAAATCTAATCTGCATTGTCAGGATATCAACAATTTAGTTTACATGAATCAGCAGGGGCAGCTCAATCCATTTTTAAACACCATTTACTAATCAGTAATGATAGCTCAATCTAAAAGAACCCACAAGGCTCTGCCAATTGGCCTGAGCCCAACGAAGCAGCAAGAAGCTGCAGGAATACCATCAGATGTCTTTTGGTGCCCTTCTCTCTATCAAGTCACCACAAATGATGAGGAAAAAAAGAGAGACCTAATGATAATAATAATAATAATAATAATAATAATAATAATAATAATAATAATAATATCATCAACAAAGGCCAATATCAACAAAGTCTAAAAATGACATGACATATCAATATCATCTGACATCATCAACTGTCCATTAGACTACATTTATATCCTTTTTAAGCATAATCTCTCAAACACCAACTGTAACAAAATATCCCATGCCCTTTTTCAAGACTATCTCTAAAAAAAGAATCATGTTTATTCTTAACAAAACATCTTTTCATAAGATAATTTCTAAAAATAAATCATATAATGCAACTAAGTTTCCAAAATAATTTCTAGTTCAGCCATTTTAACAAACTGTTTTAAGTTTTGTAATTTGAACAGTCATTAAGAAATTTAATTTGGCATATATCCATAGGAAAAAAATGCTTATAAAATTCTCAATATTTTAAATGTCTAAATAAAATAATTATAATAATTTTAGAAAAAAATATAACATTTATCATGTGAAAGTGTTTAAATAACTCATACTTCTTTTTATGGGAAGTTTATATAATATGTAAGAAGTTACTAAAAGTGGAGACTTAAGAAAAAAACATTCTATGAGTGGACATCTTTTAGCTTTAGATGAATAAATCATGAAATAAATTTCCATAATGTATCTATGCAAGTGTGGTGGAATTACACTTCAAATAAGATACAATTAACTTAAATGTTATATATATTTTATTTTTCTTTAGGTCAAATTCTACATTTTCATTTGATCTATCAAATAACAACTAAAATTAATTTGGTTTTGATTCAGTTACATGTAATTGCCTACATTAGATACCAACATAATATTTGAATACTAACTGCAAATTTCCAAATGAAAAAAGATCAGGTGTATTTCTGCTTATACAGCCAAATCATTTATGTCAATTTAATAAAAAGGTTTTAGAGTCATTACTGTCCTTTTGGGAAATTGGTAAATTGGTAAAATTAAGTTAATTGCATACTTTTAAAAATCAGATTTGAAAATAGCACAAAAATAATCTAATTAATGAACTTTTTCTTCACCATGTTTAAAATGCTTTTTATATTTATTTTAAAAATAATATCTGTTTATAGAAATATGTGAAATGAAATTAATTAGAGATTATTAATGATTTTTTCCATTAAATTTTCCTGTTAAGTGATAAAGAGAAATAAATGATATTAAAGAATAACAAAAAATGATTCTATAGTATTTTGACAATCAACTTTGACAGTAGGAAACTTCCTCAAGAATTTAAAAAAATGAGAACTGTCACTTCCTCAGGCTGAAAAAAAAAACTTACACAAAACAATATCTATATAAAATGAAGAAAGACTTTGGGTTTTTATTGTTGTTGTAGGTTTGTTTATTTGTTTTTAAACATTTTATTCATTTACATATCAAACGATATCCCTCTTCCTGGTTTCCCTTCCTCACACTTCCTCATTTCACTCCCCTCTCTTTTGCATCTATGAGTCACTCACCCACTCTTGCCTCACCACTTTAACATTCCCCTAAGCTGGGGCATCAAGACTTCATAGAATCGGTAGTTAAGTTGCCGGTGGAATTGGCCCAGGATGACAGTCAGTTATGTCCAAGTATGAAAACCAGATTATTATTTTCACCGACTACCTAGAAGAATTCCCCGATACCGATGAGCTGGTATGGATCCTGGGGAAGCAGCATCTCCTCAAGACGGAAAAATCTAAGCTGTTGTCTGATATAAGTGCTCGTCTATGGTTTACCTACAGAAGGAAATTTTCATTGATTGGGGGAACAGGCCCTTCATCTGATGCCGGCTGGGGTTGTATGCTGCGCTGTGGGCAGATAATGCTGGTTCAAGCCCTCATCTGTAGACACCTGGGAAGGGATTGGAACTGGGAGAGACAAAAAGAACAACCCAAAGAATACCAAAGGATACTGCAATGTTTCCTAGATAGAAAAGACTGTTGCTATTCAATCCATCAGATGGCACAAATGGGAGTAGGAGAAGAGAAATCTATTGGTGAATGGTTTGGACCAAATACAGTTGCACAGGTGAAAAAAAAAAAAACTCGCTTTATTTGATGAATGGAATTCCTTGGCTTTTTATGTTTCAAAGGATAACACAGTGGTCATTGAAGATATCAAGAAAATGGGCTGTGTTCTCCCTGTGGGTGCTGTTGACATAGCTGGTGAGAGCCCTCCTGATTCTCTGACTGTTTGCAATCAGAGTAAAGGCACCTGTGCCTCTCGTGCCCAGCTTGGAAACCCCTGCTGCTCATTGTGCCACTTTGCCTGGGCATAAACCAAATCAATCCTGTGTATATTGAAGCATTCAAAGAGTGTTTTAAGATGCCACAGTCTTTAGGGGCTTTAGGAGGAAAGCCAAATAACGCATATTATTTCATAGGATTCTTAGGTGATGAGCTCATTTTCTTGGAACCTCACACAACCCAGACCTTTGTTGACACTGAAGAGAGTGGGCTAGTAGATGACCAGACTTTCCATTGCCTGCAGTCTCCACAGTGGATGAGTATCCTGAACTTGGCTCCTTCTGTGGCCTTGGGATTTTTCTGCAAGAAAGAGAAAGATTTTGATAATTGGTGTAGCCTTGTTCAGAAGGAAATTCTAAAGCAGAATCTGAGGATGCTTGAATTAGTTCAGAAACACCCATCACACTGTCCTCCCTTTGTACCTCCAGCCAAGCCAGAAGTGACAACTACAGGGGCAGAATTCATAGACTCTACTGAACAACTGGAGGACTTTGACCTGGAGGAAGATTTTGAGATTCTCAGTGTGTAGGATAGCGAGAACTCAATGAGGTAGTCTTCTGCCTTCCATCTGACATCACAAGAACATGAACTTATTACATAAAACTTTTCTGGTCAGCAAGTGCCTGATATGCCAATAGCATACAAACTCAATAGCAATTATGACTGAGCCCAATTGTCCTTTTTTTCAGAAATAAAACAAAACAGCAAGTCAATGACACCAAGTCATCCCTGAAAGACAGAGAAAAGTCATGGAGTCTAGGAGAAGATTCAGAATCCATTGCTTCCCAGCTCACCTTACATAGTGACAGCAAGTCTTCAGCAACTGAAATGAGGGCATTTGGAAGACACACAGCATCTCCCATCTTGCTGCAACTATGAGCAGATGAGAGATGGCTATACTATATTTCTTCACCCTTTTAGGTGACCTCTTTGGGGCTAAATACTAAGAAGAAATCTCTTTTCTTGTTCAAATAATAAAATAAATCAGGGAGAAATACTCTTGTTAACTTATCTGAATATGCAGTTTACATAATTGTAATTTCTATCAAAGTATTTGTCAAAATTATGTCAAATATACACTTCTAAATTGTCTTCCTTTCAGGAGAAACCTATTTGGTAGGTCACAATCTCCATCCTTACTGATAGTTTCATTAGATGTCAGCATATCCTTAAATCAAACCATGATCACTTGAAACAGAGGTCAACAAACTTATTCTGTAAAGATAATACTTTAGGCTATGTACGCTATGTAGGGTGGCCTTTGTCGTAACTATTCTACTCTGTAAAACCAGCCCAGACAATATGCATGTGACTGAGCATGCCTGTAGTCTAATAAAACGTGATTTATAAAAGCAAGTGGAGGGCTGGCCTGGCCTTACCAAACTCTCACTTAAAGCATTGATTTTTGTTTGAAGGACTAAATAAATTGTTTGAATTACCAAAAAAAAAAAAAAAAAAAGACTTCATAGAATCAAAGGGCTCCCCTCCCATTGATGCCAAATAAGGTTATCCTCTGCTACATATTTATCTGGAGCCATAGATTCCCTCCATGGAATACTCTTTGGTTTGTGGTTTGGTCTCTGGGAGCTCTGGTTGGTCCAGTTAGTTGATATTGTTATTTCTATGGAGTTGAAATCCACTTCAGTTCATTCAGTCATTCCCTTAGCTCTTCCATTTGTGTCCCAGGGCTTAGTTCAATGTTTTCCTGTGAGTATCTATATCTGTATTGGTCAGGTACTGCTACAACTTATCAGGGGACAGGATACTAGTATCCTGTCAGCAAGTATTTCCTCTCATCAGCAATAGTGGCAGGGTTTGGTGTCTAGAGATAGGACAGATTCCTATGATGGCATTCTCTGGAGGGCTTTTCCTTCAGTCTCTTGTCCAATTTTTGTCACTGTTTTTCCTTCAGACAGAAACAATTCTGGATTAAAAATTTTGAAATGGTTGGGTGTCCCCATCCCTCAACTGGGAACTGAGCCTATCCATTGGAGGTGGTCTCTGCATTTTCTATCTCTCTTTTGTTGGATATTTTGGCTAAATTCATTCCTGTGAGTCCTGGTAGCCTCTTGCTTCCCTGGCACCTGGGAGTTTCTATTGACTACCCTCAGCTCCCCATCCTTCACTGCTACTCATTTCTTTTCAATTTCCTGACCCTCTATACTTCTTTTCTGTTTCTTTTCATACCTGATCTTGCCCCCTTTTTCCTCACCTTTCCCTCTCTCTTCCAGACCCTTTCTTTTCTCTACCTCCTGTGATTGTTTTGTTCTCCTTTCTATGTAGGATTGAAGCATACACATTTTGGTCTTCTTTCTTCTTAAGCTTCATATGATTTGTGGTTTCTATCATGGGTATTCTGAGTTTTGGGGCTAATATCTAATTATCAGTGAGGCTATGTCCACATATTTTGGTAGACTATATTATAAGAAAAAACAGGGTCTATTATTCCTGAAAATAGTTTAAAAAATAAGCTTACTTAAAAGATCAAAATGAATAAACAAGTATACATAAATAAAAGAGTAATCAGGCTGGTCAATTTGTTTAGTGTTCATTCAGTTTTTATACACAGGAGTAGAACACATTATAATTAGCTAAAATACATCTTTATGAAAAAGTATCATGCAATCACAGCATTATCTCTTTAAATACAAGTTGTTGAAATCTTTGCAGTTTTTTTAACTGATGTTAGTTTCTGTATAAGAGTAGACAATATCACTAAAAATTCAAATGTTTGCTTGCACATGAAAATAACATAATCAAGAACATTTAAAGATGCTGATATTAGCTATATTTCAGCCTTGCTATGCTAGCACCAGCAAAGGCTGGGCAAGAGGATCAGAAATTAAAGGTCACTCTTGGCTATATATGGAGTTTTAGGATAGCCTGAGCTACCTCCAAAACTGTTCAAAGTTTAATCATTTATTGTTAGAAACTTGCATTTTGTCCACATAATAAAGTAGTTCATTTATCACTTGCATGTATCTAATGATACCATAAATTTAAATAAATGGTATCTTTATCTTCAGATATCAAATGCAACATCAGAAAGATATATGAAGGTCAGTATACATGAAAATAATGAATGAGGCAGATTTTATGTTAAATTGAGAACCATTTTGTAGAGTATGACAATCAATATTTTTTAACTGTCTTTTTTATTCAATATTGTATTTATTTATATTTCAGATGTCATCCCCCTTCCTCATTCTCCCCACCCATTAATCCTCTATCCCATCCTTCCTCCTTCTTTATTGCCTTTATACTGTTTCAATGACATGCAAGTATTAAGGTCAGTTCTAGGTTGAGGAACTAACAATACAATAGATACAAATAGTCTAGAAAATGAGGAAAAGCCTCAGACACATGGACACAGGGGGAAAGTTCCTGAACAAAACACCAATGGGTTATGCTCTAAGATCAAGAATTGACAAACGTGACCTCATAAAATTGCAAAACTTCTGTAAAGCAAAGGACACTGTCAATAGGACAAAGTGGCAACTAACAGATTGGGAAAAGATCTTTACCAATCCTACATCTGATAGAGGGCTAATATCCAGTGTATACAAAGAACTGAAGAAATTAGACTTTAGACAATCAAATAACCCTATTAAAAATTGGGGAACATGTTAAACAGAGAATTCTCAATGGAGAAAACTTGAGTGGCCAAGAAGCACCTAAAGAAGTGTTCAACATCCTTAGTCATTAGGGAAATGCAAATCAAAACAACTCTGAGATTCCACCTCACACCAATCAGAATGGCTAAGATAAAAATCTCAGGTGACAGCAGATTCAGGTGAGGATATGGAGAAAGAGGAACACTCTTCCATTGTTGGTGGGATTGTAAGCTGGTACAACCACTGTGGAAAGCAGTCTAGTCTAGAAAATTGAACATACTATTACCTGAGGACCCAGCTATACCACTGCTAGGCATATACCCATAAGATGCTCCAACATACAACTTGGACACATCTTCACTATGTTCATAGCAGCCTTGTTTATAATAGCCAGAAGCTGGAAACAACCCAGATATCCTTCAACAGAGGATGAATACAGAAAAAGTGGTACATTTACACAATGGAATACTACTCAGTTATTAAAAACAATGAGTTCATGAAATTCTTAGGCAAATGGATAGAACTGGAAAATATCATCCTGACAACTCTCTGGGTGCATTAACTTTGCATAGTGAGATTATGAATTTAAAGAATGCTACTCTGTTGACCTTTGATGCTGAAGATAATGCCAATAAAATTATCCATGGCCCGAAGTCAGTATTTTCATTTTAGTCAAACCTCAGAAATGGCATAGATAGCTTGATCAGGCTAGATCTTCTTGTTTTGGGAATACTTTTATTTCTGCCCAACATGTTAATGCTTGTCTGTAACTACATCAACAGGCTGGCAGCCAAAGTACATGACTTGAAACTAATAATGGACTGCCAGACAGAGTTATTAATTTAACAGGCTGGCAAGCCAAGAACAGGTTAGACTCTGCACAGAGCTTTAACAACCTAAGACAGAAGTACATTGCTTATGATAATGCATATTTCATGACAGGTAAGGAAGGCTTTCTTGTCAGAATGGCCTAAGACAGGCTCAGTCTTGCTCATTCAATAAAAAGAGGGAGATGTGGAGAACTTTGGGGGTTGTCTGAAAGGAATCTGTCATTGACCAATGACAAGAAAATGGGCTGCTTTGAAGGAATCTAACATAGGCCAAGGACAAGAAAATGGACTGCAGAAATCTGACTTTGGGCTGAAACAAAGAAGTAATTTCAGGTAGAAATCTAAATCCTAGGCTAGAACAAAAAAGAAATTTTGGGTAAGAATCTAAATCTTAGACTAGAACAAAGAAGTAATTATATGCAGAAATCTAAATCTTAAGCTAGAACAAAGAAGTAGGCTACAGGCATGAAAATGACTTAGGGCTAGAACAGGGAAGTACACTCAGATATTTTGATCATCCTGATAAACACTTAGAAATAGTGATCACAGGACTCTGTTTATTGTCACACATGTTCTTTGATTATCTGGGTTTATTGTCTTCCTTGTTCTTGGACAATCAGTATTTTTAATGATTCTCATTCAGCTCATATCCATGGGCTGATCTCCTGCACTCTGAATTAAAATATAATCTTTATAACTTGCATTCATAAAAGAACATTTTCTATTTTAAGCCTGAAAAGTACCTTTTTTCCCCTTCCCCTTTCATCTCTTCTCCTTTCTAAGCACCTTATACACTCATAATATAGTGATATTACTATGCAGCTCTAGCTAGCCAGAAACTCACAAGAATCCTGTATTTCTGCCTCCTCAGTGCTGAAGTTAAAGGTTTGTACCACCATACCAGGATGAACATATCTATTCACATACTGAATTTATTCTAATCCAAATTAATAGCCCAGTTTTCCACCAGACATACCTAACTTCAAACAATAACTACAACTTAAGCAGAAAAAACATCACTACAACCCAGAAGAAAAACCTTTGCTTGACTCTATAATTTACCTCATGAACTCTCATCATTCTAGATAATGTACTATAGTGGAAAAACTAAAAGAATCAAAATAATAGATACGTTAAGTACAACCATAAAATATACTAGACAGGAAGATTCTAACATTCTTCAGAAAGCATTTATTTTCTAACACCAATGTATAATAATCCTCAATAGATTTCCATCATCACAGACTTCCTATAACATGATGTTCTGCTAAAGAGAATGTTGACCAAATGTGATACCAAGTAATATAGACTGAACTGTCTAAAGCACTACATCAAATAAAATTTATATCACATAAGTTTTATATGAAGGATTTTGGTAAGGAATGTGATTATTAGAATAAAATGTGAGGTCCACTCTAAATAACAAAGATAAAAATTTTCAATGGGAATGGTATTTCTCAAGTTCTTCAGACTGAGATAATGAGGAAAGTTTGGAGACAAGAATCAAAGAGTGAGTAGGGGGAGCAGGGAGAGGGAAAAAAAAGGGAAGAAAGGTAAAATTTTAAAATGTACAGGATAAACAGAAAAGCTTTAATATTGAAGCAAAGTCTTCAGACATGATCTATTTTCCTTGTACATGTAGTATTCTGTATGTGTAAGCTGTCCTCAATTAGCTAAGACTCATTGTGGAAGATTAACTTTAAACCTCTCATTCCCCAAAATATAATTTTATTATTTCCAAAGGGAAAAAAATTAAAACAAAAGTATCCAAAATAGGTTTGACCAAACATCTTGTAACTCAGGACAAGAAAACTTTTTTCACAAAGTAACTCAGTAAGTGACTACCTCTCAGAAACCAGTGTAAAATGAGGCCTTTCATGGACTTTCCAATTTGCTTGTGTAATTAACACAGCATATTAGTTTTCAAATGACTTGTCAAATATTTTAAGCTCAATATTAATAATTTTTTTCTATTATGAAATTTCCTAATTCATTGTTTTTATGTGGCCTAATAAATACTCAAGATACCAAACAGATGAACACTTATGACTCTAATTTGATATGAAGAACAAGAATATAATCATTGGTAATATATTATGTGTTCCAAAATGTAGTTGCAATCTTTTCTGACCCTGATATAGTTTTTCCAACACCCAGTTACTGCAATCTTAGAATAAAAAGATAGCTACTTCATTTGTTATGAATGAAAAGAAGGACTGGAACCTGGGTTCATAAGATAATTGTTTATAGAGAACAGATACTATAAAATTGAAAGATAGAATCCTACATCAAGATTACTTACCCTGAAGTTTTGAGGTTTGGTCTGTTGCTATATAATGTAATTCTAACTGCAGGCCCCCAAGGCCTGGTTGCCCCAGGCAGGAGAGAATCTACACAAAGGCCCAGGTGATGCCATGTAATCTTGCTCACAAGTCATTTCTGATTGGTAAATAAAAATGCTGACAGCCAATAGCTGTGCAGAAGAGACATAAGCAGTGTTTAGAGTTCCGGGGCTTTGGGTCAGAGGACAACCCCAAAGTAGAGAAGAAGGCAAGTAGAATATGAAGCCATCATTGGTTAAATTGATTGGCTAATTTGAGTTAAGAGCAGCTCAGAGAAAATATTCCAAAAACATTACATAAAGGGATAAGGCTGGGAAATAAATGTAATACAATAGAAGATAGATATCAGCCCACCCCTTGTGCTGATTAAGGCTTATTGTAAATGTAAAGGGTAGTGTGTGTGTGTGTGTGTGTGTGTGTGTGTGTGTGTGTGTGTGTGTGTGTTTTATTTAAGAACTAAATGGTTAAAGGTGGAATAGAAACCTCAGATTGGGATTGTTTCTTCAACAAAGAACAAAGGAAACATATGAGACAATTCCTGAGTGTACTCAAAGCAACCCCAATCTAAATTGTTAGCATTTGAAGAGCCCAGATTTTATTAGGTCTGACTAGGAGGAAAAAGCTTCACAACTGAGTGCCCATCTATAACAAACATTTGTATCCACCTCTTTATTTTGTAATCTAAATAGTGGAAAGACTATCCTTGTAGTATAATTGTGTATTTTTCAACCTGTGTCCCAGATACTAAAATGAAAACCCTAAGGCTTAATTATATGTGAATAAATATATAGACACTATCTAAAAAGACTATAAGCTTGGGTTGTTCTCCAAGTAGCTCATAACTTTATTAACCCATTTATCCTATTCTATGAACACAGTATGGTTGGTTACATTTTCTTTCTTTTATACATCTATTTCCTCTGAGATTATGATGAGGATCTTCTGGCACCTGACTATCTCAGAGTCCTCACTCCCTATTGGAACTCTCACCTCCTATTTTCTACCTCAGCTCATTGGCCAATAAGCCTTTTTTAAAAATTTACATGCGGTGCTTCTATACAGGTCATGAGAGATTTTCTTTACATTTCCTCATTTTTCTCTTTAAATAACTATAAATAATAGCAACCTTTATGAAAACTATCAAGTAAGATTACATTTCCACTATCCAGTCCTTATAGATTTGCCAACCTTGCAAAAGGTATTCTACTATACACTCTATATTGGTGAGTTCAGAGTTCTGTACCTAAACCAATTTGTATCATAACATGTATTACCAATAAAACAATCTTCTTAGACCGTAAAATATTTTCCTAAATTCTAAACAATTAAAGCTTAATTGTGAGTTTATAACTATCTAGTTGGTAATCTCATTGCAGACCTGAAAGAGAGTAAACATGATCTGAGTGAGAATGCAGGAAGTACAGGAAAGCAGCTTCCAAAACTGTAGAAATGACAGAGAAAGATGGCTGCCTAGGGAGTCCCCCAAAACTTTGCTGTGTCATTGGAGCATCATCTTCGGCCTTCTGGCCCAGAATATCTGACAGATTTTTGTATAGCAGGAAATATGATGAACTTATGAAGGACTCTCACAAGTTGATTTCCCCATGTCTTACTATTCCAGGTTGAACAGCATACTATCAGAAATACAAGCAAGAGAAGATTGTTGCCCAGTGGCTAGCTTGCCATAAGAAGGAAATCTCATCATTTTCAAGGAAGTGCAATGAGGATCCATTCAGAAGCAGAACTGTCTCATTGTCAAATACATCTTTTAATGATAAAATATGTCTAAATAGCATATTCTGTATGTCTCTGGGGCTTTATAAGACCATATGTCTGTTTATAGTATATCTTAATAGCAAACATTGCTAGTATCTAGCTGCTTATGATCTGTTCAACTTTGAAAACGTCTTACTATAAAACACTGAGTTTGATTGACTAACTACTAAATTGAATCTTTTAATTATCCTAGATAGTTTGCAATACCAGGTTTCAATTACTAGATACAGTAACTTAAACAAGAGTTGAAACATAAACACACAGAATGTTGTAGCAAAGTATAATACTCAATATGTATCACTATACAAAGATCTATACCAATATAAAATTTTTATCTAATAGTGGGTCACTTAGTTAATTGAATAACTATTATTTTGAGTAACTACTATGATGAGTCGACTCAATAAAGTACTAAGTAGTACTATTGTTTCTGCATGATTGCTGTGTCCCCAGTTTTTCCTTTTCATCTCTTCTTTCCCTTTTCCTCCTAACTCTAGATAGTAAAAAAAAAAAAAAAAAAAAAAAAAAAAAAATAGAGGAAAGAAAACTAAATTTTAAAAAGTCCCTGAATCTAACCTCCCTTATTTTGTTTCCTTCATGATCAAGACCATTAAGAACTTAACAACCAACCTCTTTTAAATGATTATAAACCCCCATAATCACTAACAATAGAAACCCACCTATCTCACCTCTTGGGAATGGAGGCTTTGCTCTCTTAAAATTGCTTGTTGCTCTCTGAGTGTGTCATTTTCTTTGGGTGCCCAAAGAAAATTGGAATATTGGTTATTCTTTAGAAAACTAGTTGTAACTAGTCTGTGTGCTGAGAAAGTTCAGGCTTAGATGAAATTATGGCTGAAACAGTCTGAGAGGCTGGACCAGTTGAGATAAGAAGCTTTGAAACTATACTGAAAGCAAGTTTTGAGAAATCAGCTATTGAGGTAGTCTGAGGTTGGACAAAGCATGATGTTAAAATAGAAGTGTCTCAGCTTCTCAGCATCCTTTTCAGCATCCATTGCAGTTTCAACTTCATTGGCATCTGTAATCATATAAGCTTTCACAAGTAACATATTTCTGCAACAACGTATTTATTGAATTGGAGTATACACAAATCAGTTAAAGATGATTTTTTGCTCTCTTTTAGTGCAAAGTTAATTTGGACTATATAGTGAAACTGTAACAAATTTTTATCTATGCCATTTGAAAGGATGGCATGCTATTACATGAGTATTCTGTACCCAACAAATTTTTTGTCTATTCTTAGCTGAAGTCCTGGCTAGAGACATTTTCATGTCTTAGCCAGTTTTTTAACTATTCCTAGGTAGAGGGATTAGCAAATCATGTTATCTGTTTTGATTTAAATTTAATGATTTTTTTCTTTTTATGAGTGTCTATATTCAAGGTTTAATTTTTTTTATTTGACCCTTTGTTCCTATGCATTTAATCTATTTTAGACTTTGCTATACTTGTGAGATTTTCCCATATCCTAGGTGCTGTGTAGTTATCTTTTGAAGTATGCAAGTTGGATTCCAGGATTCTTGTGAAATTGTTACATTTGCTCCTGTATCCATTACATTTTTAATTTTGACCTCATATAATTGTAATTTTAACTCTGGTCTCATATTTTTTAACAGTTTGCCAAAATATATGTTGTTTGGTCTTTCCTGGGTTTTATGTTTGTTTGTTTTGCTTTATTTATTAAAGTTTTTTCTTTGACATCTGTTATTATTATTTATATCTAGAGAAATAGTGTTTAATTGTTCTGTGAATGAGTTTCTTTACTTTTTACCTAACATGGCTGACTTGAATTTAATAACAGGGCCTCATGGGTCATTTCCTAACAAGGGGTTACATTGTTTGTCCCTTGTTGATCTACATTCATTAGTCCAGTGTTGGCCTTTGCTGCATCTTTTGCATATTCCAGAAGGCTGAGAACTTCTTTTAGATTATGTCTAGGAAAAAAAAAAAAAAAAAACGTTTTCACTAGGAATGACTTGCCTACAATCTCCAATCTTCTTTTAATTGACCTTGCTTGTCACAATTAAAACATCTGCCAGTTTGGCTTTTTAAAAAACTTTTAGAAATTATTTTTTCTATTAAAATTGAATTCTTAAAAATTTTTAAATCTATCCTTTGTATGTAATGCTATCTAAATTCTTCTTAATTTTGTGAGTGTCTAGCATGTGCTGGCATTTGTTGTACTGTAACTGGATAAGCTAGGGTTGTTTTCCTAAAAACCTATTGCCAACTTTACTGATTTTCATTATATGGTAGTGGTGTAGGTTCTGCCTTATTTTCTCTGTTTCTATCTTAGAATCTTCCTCAACTTCATTTATATTTTCCCGTTATTTTCAAATGTCCATTTCCCTTTTTTACATTTTTCTTCTTGTATCTCTATTATCTTAGTATTTTCTTTATTTCTAGTCACTAACTTTTAAATTAAATATTTTTCTTTTAAAGATTGTCTGAAGTTTTTATATTTCTCTTTTTCTTGTATCTCTAAAGCCCTCTTTTTGGAGAAGTTATACAAAATTATGATTATTCAGATTAGGATAATAAATACTAGCACAATAATAAACATAATTGATAATGTGTCACCTTCTGTTTGGGCAATCATTCATTCCTTTCTCTTTTATTTCTATTTATAAACTACATAAAATTGCATTATATAGAATCTGAAAGCTCTGTGTCATTGTGCCTCTTATCTTTATGTTCCTTCTTTCTTTAAATGTATTGAATTATCTCTGTAATTACTTCACTTTGGTAATTTTAATCTAAATAACTCTTCCTGTGATTTTGATTTATACTCAATTTCTTTTCCCTTTTATTGTTTTCAATCTTAATACCATATCATTTCAGAAGTTTGGGGCTTTCCAGTACTAGCATAGTTCCAGTTTAATCTTCAGGTTTCTCAGTCTCTGTGAGTATCTGTAAGCCTTGCTTACTTGATTTTGTGGGTCCCATGTTTTCCAGGTATCCTCACAAACTCTGACTTTTGTAATCTTTCTTCCTTCTCTTTTAAGAGTTCTCAAGCTCTGCCTAATGTTTGTTTGTATCTTTATCCATATCTACAGGAGGAAGTCTCTCAGATGATACCAGGGTTAGGCATGGATCTATGAGTACAATAGTCATTCACTGATTTATTTATTTATTTATTTATTTATTTATTTATTTATTTAACAGTGATTTGGGGCTTCTAGCCAGTGTTAAGCATGGGCCCCTTCTAGTGACTTAAACCTCAAATTAGAGCAGTCACTAGTTGGTTACTCTCCTAACCCCCTTTGCTGCAGTGCATCTTACAGAAAGGGCAAGTTGTGGATCTTAGGATTTTTTGACAGTGTTAGAGGCCCAGTTCCACCACTGGGAGCGTAGTCTGGTTAGAGATGGCTGTTTCAAGTTCCATATTCTTCATTACTAGGAGTCCTTGCTAGATTCACCCTCACAGGTTCCAGGAAGTTTCTACTGTACTAGGCTTCCACCTAAATTTTCAACTACTTAAGTTGTCTCTCCCTTTAATCTTTGCCATGTTTATTTTCTGAAAACACAGATACATTTGTAACATAAATAAATAAATAATTTGTCTGTGAAATAGCAGAAATTAGAAGAGAAGTTGCTAAATATGTTTTAAAAGTTATACATAAAACATAGAATTTAACTTATGAAACTGATCTGTATCTTTTCAAAATTTCTGCTGTCAGGTAGTGTTGATGTGTTATAGCATCTATATATAGCTCTACATTCAAGAAGTTCATTTTCAAGAATATTTTTAATTGTAGAGATAATTTACCCTACCTCATTTTAAACCTGAAATAGAACCATAGAAAGAAAAGAGAGTAGGAGAGTAAAACAACTGGAGTGGGAGAGAGAGAGAGAGAGAGAGAGAGAGAGAGAGAAGAGAGAAGAGAGAAAATTCAGGAACCTGGCTTTATTGGTTACTGACAGTGTCATAACTAGAGTTCAGAGTTATAAAATCAGTGACATAAGCATTGATTTTTTTTCTGGGCCCCTTGACCCTGAAGTTTGTGAAAATATAACTTGGCAGAAACTTTGACTTTAGAAAAGTGTGTGTTATTTCCACTATTCTCAAGGTTTTAATTTTTTTAATTCATTTTATTTATTTATACTCCAGGTATTGTTTCTTCTTCCCAGACCTCCCACCCAAAGTCCCTGACCCCATTTCTTCTCCCCTTGCCTCCAAGAAACTACTCCCCTGACCAGTCCTCCCCTTTCCTGAGGCCTCAAGTTTGTCAAGGAATAAACACATATTCTTTCACTATGGCTAGACAAGTCAATTCTCTGTTAAGCATGTGTCAGAGAACTCAGACTAGCCTTGGTTAGTGGCTCAGACTGTAGGAGCTCTCTGGGGTTTGAGTTTGTTGAGACTGATGCACTTCCTATGGGGTCACCATCCCCTTCAGCTTCTTCAATCAATCCTCTAATTCAACTATTGGGATCCTCAACTTTAGGCCAATGGTTGGATATAGTATCAGTCAGCTACTGGTAGGACATCTCAGAGTACAGCCATGCCAGACTTCTGTCTGTAAGCACATCATAGCATCAGTAATAGTGTCAGTTTTGGAACTTCCCCATGAGATGGATCTCAAATTGGGTCAGTCACTGAACCACTTTTCCTTCAGGCTCTTCTCCCATTTTCTCCCTGTAGGTCGATTAGACAAGAACTGCTCTGGGTTAGTAACCCTGTCACTCTGTTTGAGGCCCTGTCTATCTACTTGAGGTAGGATCTTTGAGTTCCCTCTCCCCAGTGTTGGGTATTTTGGCTAAGGCCACTATCATGGAGTACTGAAAATCTCTTCCCCCCCCCCCCTGTCTCTGGTAATTTCTAGAGGGTCCCTCTCCTTCCCCCAAAGGCTGCCTATTTCCTTCATTCTCCTGGCCCTATGAGTTTCTCTTCTGCCCCCTGATCCTGTTTCTCCTTTCCCTTTCTACCCAGGTTCCTTTCTCTGTCTACCTCCCATGTTTATTTTTCCCCCTTCTAATCGGGATTGAAACACCTTAACTTGAGCTGTTCTGTTTGTTACACTTCTTAAAGTCTGCAGGTTGTATTCTAAGTTTTCAGTACTTTTTGGCTAATATTCAATTACCAATGAGTACATACCATGTATGTACTTTTAGGACTGAGTTTCCTCAGTCAGGATGATATTTTCTAGTTCTACCCATTTGCCTGCAAACTCCATGTTGTCCTCCTTTTAATAGCTGAATAATAATTGGTTATGTAAATAAACCACATTTTTCTGTATTCATTCTTGATCCACTTTGAGATTAGCTTTGTGTAGGGTGATAAATAAGGTTCAATTTTCATTCTCTTACATACAGATTGCCAGGTAGACCAGGACTGTTTATTGAAGGTGCTTTCTTTTTTCTCACTCTTATTTTATCCTCATTACTTGTCAAGATTGAAGATGGAGAGAGTACAATAAATGTGGTAAAGAGTAGAGAGCTACAATAGAAGCTTTATCAGTGATTGTAGACATGTAGAGGATGAGTAGCTTCTTCTAGTTCTTTTACTTTTATTACTCCCCAACCTACAATTATGATAGATGTATGTAAATTTGAAGTTTCATGAATCAAAACTGTACTCCACAAAACTAACAAATATCACACACAAGAGTGAAATGTTCATTTATCTTTAACATAAAATTCTCCCTAATGGATTATCTAAAATTTAGTATCTTTAATATTTTCTGCCAACCTGAATGAGTATATAATCTTTTACATTTCCTTTTTCAAAATGAGGATCTTATGTGTCAATGTTAATTTGCTAACAAATTAATTTTATAAAATTGTGTAATTAATCTCACAGTATAGTATTTTGATCACTAAAGGTGCTTCAAACATGCCTAATCAGGGAAAGTAGCTTTATTTTCCATTATTTTCTTTTTAAACCTATAGTTTAAACATTTTCACTAATAGGAACATAAAACTGTAGTAATTACTGCTATAATTAGATTTCTTCAATATAAAAAGCTGGAAGCCTAGGGTCACCCAGGACCCATCACCCACCAAAATCTCTTCCTCCCGAATACCACTCCCCTTCTGCACCTTGCTCTGTCTTTTTGCTGGGGCAGATTCCTAGCTGATCTGCTCCCTTGAAGTTCTCATATTGTGAACCATTATAGAGAAACTCAGAGCAGCGGAGGAACCACTGTACTCATAGAAGCAGAGGATCCACTACACTCAGAGTGGTTGAGAAAATTGGACTCCCAGGAGCTCTAACACTCCCAAGATCATAGCTCTCCACCTGATCCTACAACACCCAGAGGACATGGGCTTCCAGGAGCTCTTTCACCCAAGATCAGGACCACAGGATCACAGAGACAGCTGAACAGACAGGAGTTCTGACACAAGCAAGATAACAGGAGAGGCAGGATCCATTCAGAGACAGTGAGTGCAGGTAGCCTTAGAGTTAACCAGATGGTGAGAGGCAAGGACAAGAACATAAGGAACAGAAACCAAGGTTATCTGGCATCATCAGAACCTAGTTCTCCTACCATAACAAGTCCTGGATACACTATCACACCAGAAAAGCAGATTCAGATTAAAATCACTTCTCATGAGGATGATTGAGGACGTTAAGAAGGACATAAATGACTCCCTTAAAGAAATACAGGAGAACACATATAAACAGGCCTGTAAAGAGGAAACACAAAAATCCATTAAAGAATTACAAGAAAACAAAACCAAATAAGTGCAGGATTTAAACAAAATCATCTTGGATATGAAAAATGCAAGTAGAAACAATAAAGAAATCACAAACAGAGACAACCCTGGGGATAGAAAACCCAGGAAAGAAATCAGAATTCATAGACACTAGCATAATCAACAGAATACAAGTGATAGAAAAGAGAATTTCATGTGCAGAAGATACCATGGAAAACATTGACACAAATGTCAAAGAAAATACAAAATGCTAAAAGCCCCTAACCCAAAACATCCAGGAAATCCAGGACACAATGAGAACACCAAACCTAAGGATAATAGGTAAAGATGAAAATGAAGATTCTCAACTTAAAGGGCCAGTACATATCTTCAAAAAAATAATAGAGTAAAACTTTTCTAACCTAAAGAAAGAGATGCCAATGAACATACAAGAAGCCTACAGTACGCCAAATACACTAGACCAGAAAAGAAATTCCTCCTGTCACATAATAATCAAAACATAAAATGCCCAAACAAAGAAAAAATATTAAAAGCAGTGAGGGAAAAAGGTCAAGTAACATATAAAGGCAGACCTATAAGAATTACACCAGACTTTTCACTAGAGACTATAAAAGCCAGAAGATCATGGACTGATATCATACAGACCTTAAGAGAGCACAAATGCCAGCCCAGACTACTATACCCAGCAAAACTCTTAATCAATATAAATGGAGAAACCAAGATATTCCATGGCACAACCAAATTTACACAATCTCTTCTCAGAAATTAAAGATAAAGCAAAATAAACATTAAACAGAAGAAATATAAAAATGAGATTCAAATGTTATAAAACTACCACAAAATACTATCTAAATAAAATTCCATTAAAATTCATAGGAAATATTTATAGCATATTCTTTAATTTAGCAGAGCTTCAATTTAGATAATGATATTTCTTAAGAGATTATAATGAAAAATATAAACACAATGAACAACCAACTAATATTTTATATTATTGTATTATTATCTGTCTTAGTTACTTTCTTACTGCTGTCATAAACCAGCACAATTTAGGCAATGTATAAGAAAAAACAAGAATAACTGCTCCAGTCACAGAGGGCAATGAACTGGAATCAGAAGACCTGCCAGAGAGAACTGGAGGACATGGGGACACAAAGAATCTATAGGTTGATCAAACCTCTGATATTATTTTTTCACACAGGGGTAATATACACAAAAAGGCAGGATGTGGGGAAGGGGATGACATAGGAGCATAGGTGTTCAGAAGGAGTACAGATATCTTCCAGAACAGAGTGTCAGCTGGGTGAAGGTTCAGGGGACAGTTTACTATGATTCTACCTATGATTCACTTGTCCTTATCTAAGTTGGTACTATCCACCAAGGCTACCCAAGGTCTATGACTGTCCACAAGACCTGTGACTACTTGTTCCTATCCAAGCTGGTAAATTTCCACCAAAGCTGCCTGTTTACAATAGCTGTTTCAGTGTTTTTCCAATGACCCAAGACTTTGTGTTAGCAGCCTGACTTAGGCCTATGGTCTTCAGTGTATAAGCAAAACTGCCCCTGAAAAACAACTTAATTTGAGCTTACTGTTTCAGACACACAGAGTCCACAATGACAGAGCAAAGTAATAGCTTAGACCTTATATATTGAATAACAATAGAGCAGAAAGAGAGGGAGGGAGGGAGGGAGAGAGAGAGAAAGAGAGAGAGAGAGAGAGAGAGAGAGAGAGAGAGAGAGAGAGAGAGAGAGAGCTATATGAATTGGCATAGAAGATTTAAACCTCAATGTCTGGCCACAATGACATATTTCATCCAACAAGGCCACATCTTCTAATTATTTCCAAACAGTTCACCTAGCTAGGAGCCAGGTATTCAAATATATGAGGCTTTGTGATATTAGCATTCAAATCACCATATTGTTTTAAAGATGAAATAAAATTTCTAGGGCATACCAAGAAATTTCTGATCATTACACTATTTGCTGATCTTTTTCTCTCATGAACTCTTGTTCTATACATTGAGTTCTATGTGTGTTCCCTTAAATAGACAAGTACTTGACTGCTAGTACCTACTTTATTATGCTTGTACTCAATTCTATCTTCTTCAGCTCATAGAATAAGTTTATAAAAAGTCTCATTTGTTCTGAAAATTCCTTTGATGTTCCTGTAAAGGTATATTTTCTTTTAAAAATATATTTATTTATGTGAGTATATTGTCACTGAATTCAGACACACCAGAAGAAGCCATCAGATCCCATTACAAATCATTGTGAGCCACCATGTGGTTGCTGGGAATTGAATTCAGGATCTTTGGAAGAGCAGTCAATGCCCTTATCCACTGAGAAACCTCTCCAGCCCCCAGAAGTATATATTCTAAATCTCATTGTTGTCCTATTCATATTAATATGGCAAAATGTCCTGTTGTAAAATTTTCTGTACGTTTATCATAACTTCTCTGAAGGTGAATCTGGGTAATAACATTTTCCCTCTTAACTTTCTTTATTTTCAAAAGCTATGTTGTTTTAGTTTGAGATTTTTGAAAAATAACATGGAAATGGGTTAAAGTAATAATTGGCACAGTGTGTTCTCACCTAGAGTCAGAAAACTCATGAATACAAAGATCAAATCTTGTTTTCCCATCCTTCTTCTGTGAAAAATAAGTCTAGAATGAAACAAAAATAATTTGGTAGCTCAATCTACAGTTAACACTATTAGATGAAATCTTAATATTTATTTAAAACATGTATAATATAATGATATGCTCACATAATTAGCACATAATTAGACCAAATAATTTAATTCATTAATAGCTCAAGCAGTTAATCTGCAAATTTATCAGATATGAAAATATTAGTATCTTCCCTTGTCTGTATTATGGAGTCCTTAAAGACCAGCATCTTGCTTCTTCTATAGTCATTACCCTCAATGCTGAGCTCAATGGATGCTACCATAAAAAAAGAAAATGTAAGGTAGAAAAATCTAATGCTAAATAGTGATTAGTTTAATTAATTTATTACAGAAAAAAATATTTTATTTTTTTTCAGCCTTGCTTTGGAGACAAAATAAGCTGGAATCAAATGACTATACTGGCAGCACATTTGGAACCTCAAAAATGCCAAAAGCTCTTTTATCATTTAGTGGAGAGTTCTGTGGAAAAAGGGAAAAGGCCTTTTCTGATATATCTTTGATCAGAAGCCAAGGTTTTTCTGAATGGATTGTTCATGGACCAGCATAAAACAAGTGTCCATGCTTCAGTAAACATTCCCTCATTGTACAATTCCTCTTCCAGCCATTTCTGTCCATAGATTATGCACAGTTGTTGTGATAGGAGCTGACTTAGACACTAAAATAGAGAAGCCAGCTGACTAGCAGTGAACTGGCAAGTTAACTGCAGAAATAAAAACTAATACTAAAAATAACAAACATGAAACAATAAATGTAAATTTCAAAAAATGACTTTACTGCAACATCTGATGTAGTACAGCTATATTTCCCCTGTATGATAGTCAAATAAATTCCATATTCTACTTTGATAACAGGTCACCTCACTCTTCCACACTGAGAGATAGTTTTCTTTTCTTAAGGAAATACCTGGATCATAGGATCTAATTGTTACGATTAAAATCCAGCAAATGCTAACATCGTAGAAGGTATCCTTTGATAAATGATAGTACTGCTATAAATAAAAACTGAATTATGATGTATTATATTCTTTTACTTATAGTTGGAATTACAAGTTTTAATATAATTTAACATTCTAGTATGTTCTAAAATTTTAAATATTGGTCACTACATCCCCCCCCCCAAAAAAAAGAGAGTAATTGGGATTCGTGGACCCAGAAACTCCTTCAAGGTCAGTGGCACAGGACTCTTTTTGTCTGTGCCGTTGCTCAGAGTAGTCCTAGGGCACAAGCTCTGTACCCAATCTCCCAAAAACCCAGAAAAATGTGGACTCCCAGGAGCTCTAACACACCCAGGAACACAGGATAATAGGATCACAGAATCTCAAGAGCTTCAGCACACCAGTATTTCAGAATCTCAGAAGCAGCCTGACTCCCAGGAGCTATCACAATCAGGATCTCAGGGTCACAAAAAAGAACGACCAGATTATGGGTGCTTTGATCCTTCTTAGGAGTAACAAAATATTCACCAGAGCAAATAGGAGACAATGTGTGGAGCAGAAACTGGAGTAGGGACCTTCCAAAGACTTTCCCCCCTGGGGATATATCCCAAGTGCAATTTCCTTATGCAACCACTGTTGTAGATGTCCAGAAGTTCATGCTGTCAAGAGACTGATATACATTTCTCCTGAGAGGCACTGTCAGATCCTCACATATACAGAGGTGGATGCTTGCTTCCAGCCAAACTGATCAAAGGGTCCCCAAGAGAGGAGTTACAGAGAAGTTTGAAGTAGCTGAAGGGGTTGTGGCCCCATGGAGAGAGCAACAATACCAACCATCCAGAGCTCCCAAGGTCTAAATAGCTAATCAGGGAACACACATGGAGGAACCCATGTCTCCAGCTGTATATGTAGAGGTGGGTGGACTTTCAGTGGAAGAGAAAGGTCTTGGTCCATTAAAGGCTGGATGCTTCAGGGTCGAGGACTAGATGGAAGAGAGTGTTGGGGGACGACTTTTAGCAGAAAGCAGCTATCAGCTTTGCAGCCATCTTGAGCCATATACTCTGACATGAGACTTGGACTATAATAGCCTACAACAGCTGAGCACACTCTGATAATCTTGGTTTAGATACCTTGGGTGTGTGAGATTAAAGGTGTGTGAGATTAAAGGTGTGCAATTTAAGAGTATGACCTAGAAGTGTAGAGATCAGATATAGAGACAAGACCTAAGGGCATGATTAAAGGTGTGACCAAAAGGCATGGCTTAGAAGTGAGACATATAAAAGGCAGAGGCAGACGGTAGAGAATCAGACTATGGATGAGAGAATGAGACACTTCAGAGAGTACAACTTGGAGTACAACTTGAAGTAGGAATTAGGCATTAGGTAGCAGGCACTTGGAAGAGAACTTGGAAGAAGTAACTTGGAACTTAGGGACTAGGAACTTAGGACTTGGGACTTAGAGAGAAGAAGAGAGACTGAAGAATAAATGGGATTGAAACACACTGTCTGGTCTCCATTCTTCGAGTCCGCCCTCACTCTCTCTCTCTTGCTGAACCCCGACCCGCAGACTGGAGCTGCAGCTTGGGCCGGGATACAGTGGTCCCCAAACTCGGGGCAGCCTGGGCATCAACATTTTGCTCAGGCCGCGACATTTTTGGCCGCCTGAACGTGGAGCTAGTGCGGCTCTCAACATTTTTTGGCCGCCCAAAGTGGGCCAGCTTAGGCCCCCACAAGAGAGGTGGGAGTGGGTGAATGGGTAGAGGCACACCCTCATAAAAATAAGAGGAGGGATGATGGGATAAGGGGTTTCTTGGGGGGGGGGGCGGTAAGAGAATAACATTTGAAATGTAGATAAATAAAGTTTCCAATAATTAAAAAACAAAACCCCAAGAGAGAGTTATGAAATTAACAGACTGTCAAGCCAAGGATGGGTAAGATTCTGCACAGAACCTTATTAACCTAAGACAGAGGTACATTGCTTTTGATAATGTATTGTTCCATGATGAGTAAGGAAGGCATTCTTTTCAAAATGACCTAAGACAGGCTCAGTCTTGTTAATGAAATAAAAAGGGGGGGAAGGCAGAGAGCCTTTGGGGCTGCTTGGCAAGAATCTGATATGGGCCAAGAAGGACAAGTAAATGGTCTGCTTGGCAGGAATATGACCTTGGCCAAGGTCATATTTTGATCATCCTAATAAGCCCTTAGAAGCAGTGATGATGGGAGTGTTTATGGAATTTTGCTTATTGCCTTGCTTGTTCTTTGACTATTTGTATTTATTGTCTTGCTTGTTCCTTGAATATTTGCATCTATTGTATTGATAGTCCCTCAACCCAGAACTGTCCTTAATACTTGTGTGTAATTAAAATGGTATAAAAGCAAAGAGGAGGAGGGGGAATGACATAGGGAGATTCTAAGGAGAGGAAATGGTGAAAGGAGATGACATCTGAAATGTAAATAAATAAAATAGCCAAGAAAAAAAAGAAAAGTGAGTTACACCTTCTATGAATTATTTAATCCACTTTAAAGTCTAAGACAAAAAATTTAAATATTAACATATATTTATGTATACTTCATTTGAGGCTTCAGAAGAACCAACTAAATAACATTACAATAGTTCACTTAAAATAGTTAATCTTGTATTTTCTAGTTATTCTCTTTGATAAAACAATGTCTGAAATGTTTCCTGAATTAAAATTTTATATTATATATGAATCAAAATATTTACCATTTCATTAATTTCAGATAATTTTCCTTAAATTTGAACTTTTTATCTATTAGTAAAATATTTAATAGAGCTATCATGAAGACCAAAGTAATACCAATAAAAATACAGTTAAGTATAAACAAGTACTTCCATCTGTAATGCTATCTTTATTTCTTCACTTTATTTCAACTCAAAATAACAATGAAATGCAAATAACTGGAAGAATTTTTGGAACAAATCCTTGTGTCTGCAAGTAAACAAATATATCCTGATTCATATGTGTATATATATATATATATATATATATATATATATATATATATATATATGTTGGATGATTGGGGAAAGCACATACTTATACACAATTAATTAGTATCACAGTGTACATATTAAGCTTTAAGCAGAAGCAAGAGGGTAGCAGGCTTGATTATTGCTTGTATAACAGCTTTAATTTCATTAATTGCTAGCACTACTGCTTCTGAAATAGCTTTGACACAAGTAGTTAAGACATCTATTTTTGTTAACCATCTAGCAAAAAAATGTTACCAATGTATTGAGTATACAAAAGGGTTTATATAGGTGTCTAAAACAATGGATTGATGCTCTATATCCTATTCAAATTATCTGAAGGAGGTCAGGGTTAAAGAATTAGGAACCATCTCAAGTGTCATGACATATATCATTGGAGGTAGTGTTACTTCTAAAATTTGCAATAATTGTCATTATAATTTTAAAAAGTTTAAAGACACATAGGGAATTTAGCATAACTCTAACACCTCTCTGGGTGTTTTAAATTTGCATAGTGAGATTATGAATTTAAAAATTGCTGCTCTGTTAAGCTTTAATGCTGCAGATAATGCTGATGAAGTTTTCCATGACCTGAGGTCAGTATTTCCATTTGGTCACACCTCAGGAATGGTACATATAGCTTGATCATGCTAGACCTTCTTGTCCAGAGAATACTTTTATTCCTGCCCATTCTGTTAAAGCTTGTTTGTAACTACATCAACAGGCTGGCTGCTAAAGTACATGACTTAAAACTGAAAATGGACTCCCAGGCAGAGTTATCAATTTAACAGGCTAGCAAGCCAAGAACAGGTAAGATTCTGCACAGAGCCTTAACAACCTAAGACAGAAGTGCATTGCTTATGATAATGCAGATTCCATGACAGGTAAGGAATAATTTCTTGTCAAATGAGCTAAGAGAGGCTCTGTCTGGTTTATGCAATAAAAAGTTGGAGATGTGGAAAGCTTTTGGGGTTGCCTGACAGAAATATGACATTGGTCAAAAACAAGAAAATGGGCTGCTAGGAAGGAATTTGACCTAGGCCAAGGAAGAAAATGGATTGCAGACAGGATTCTGACACTGGGCTGGAACAAGAAGTAATTTCAGGCAGAAATCTAAATCCTAGGCCAGAACAAAGAAGAAATTTCAGGAAGGAATCTAAATCTTAGGCAAGAAAAAAGAAGTAATTATATGCAAAAATCTAAATCTTAAGCTAGAACAAAGAAGTAGGTAGGCTTCAGGCATAAAAATGACTTTGGGCTAGGACAGGAAAGTAGGCTCAGATATTTTGGTCATCCTGACAAGCCCTTTGAAATAGTGATTGCAGGAGTGATTATGAGACCAAGATGATTCCTTGTTTGTTTTCAATGTGTCCCTAATACTTAATTTAATTTCACAAACATGCACTTTCTTTTTTATTTATTGGTTTTAATTTTAGACATAAGCATGAGATCTCATGAAATAAAATGTTGCCTTTCCTTAAACATAAGTTATTTTATCACACAATATACTGTGAATATAGTTTTCGGTCCATTTACATTTCTCAGTTTTGTGCCAAATCTTCTTCCATTCTGATTCATTCACTTTTTTTGACTCTAATTAGAAAAGAAAGGCATCTAAGGGATAACAAGAAAGTGTGTGTGTGTGTGTGTGTGTGTGTGTGTGTGATAAAAAAAGGCAATAATGTTGGACAACAGAAGCCAACAGAAAAATAAAACTTATTCAAGAGAAGGCAAAAAAATAAGAGACCAGTTTATTACATATTTAGAAATACCATAAATGTACTTAGCTGGAAGTTATAATATCACCATTAACCATTAACTCAGGCATTTAGATTAATAATTCATAAATAGGACCTCATGGACATCATTATTAGGACAAAGAAGTAGCCTAAAGTATAGAAACAGGATCATAACAACTCCATATCTGTCAGAGGACTAATACCCAAGAGGGCTAATGTAAAGAACTCAAGAAACTTGATGTTAAAGAAAAAAAAACAAATCATCCCATTAAAAATGAGATACAGATATAAATAGAATGCTCAATCAAGGAATCTCAAATGACTGAGAAACACATAAAACATCCTTAGCCACCAGGGAAATGCAAATCAAAAATACTTTGAGATTCAATCATACTTTTGTTAGAATAAAAAGATCAATAACATAGGTAATAGCTCATGCTAGTGAGGATGTGCAGCAATGGAAATACTTTCTCACCACTGCCAAGAGTAAAATGTTGTACAATCACTATGGAAACCAGTATTCTAGTTTCTCAGAAAATTAGGAATCAATCTGCCTTAAGACCAGCTATATTACTCTTGGGCATATAATTAAAGAATGATTCTACCAGAGGGACGCTGCTCAAACACATTCTTCGATGCTGTTTATAATAGCAAAAAAATTGTAAACAACCTAGATATTTCTCATTAGATGAATGGGTAAATAAAATGTGCACATTTACATTATGGATTATTACTCAGTCATTAAAAATAAAATAATTGAATTTGCAGACTAATGGATGAAACTAGAATATATTATCCTGAGTGAGATAACCCAGACCCAAATAGATAAATACAATATGCATTTGTTTATCTGGATATTCATCATTCAAAACATAATAATAAAACTAACCTTGTTGATACCAAGAGTTACTCAAAATTATCACCATTTGAAGACATAATATTCAAACACATAAGTTTATGAAAAACATTTTCACATTCATGTCACAATATGAGATGTTGAGAAGGTAGAATTATGATTATATAACTGTGAAAACATGCACTTCATAGGACTTAATTACTATTAGATAAGTCCGTCAAGATTACACCCAAATGATTAAGCCTGGTAGCACTATAAGAAAAGAGACAAAAAGATACATTAAATATGCTCCCTGTTTGCCACTGTGTAATATCATACTGTCACACTCTGCTAATGAGACAGATTAGAGAAAGCACAATGTCAGGAATTTGGGAATGAGTAATGAATTACTAGAATACTCTGGCACATTACCAAATTATTGTAACTGCTGACTATTATTTATCACCAGTATCGATTATAATACTTATATTTTCTTTAAGTAGCCTACTTTTATAGGAAGTCTAAGTTGACTCCATATTGACAGCATTCAGTCCTTTCCTTAGTGCCACTTCTGCTTAGAATGAGGGATTTCCAGAAAGCAGCTATCAACATTGTTCTAAATATGATATTGAATATTCTTTATTTTCTGTGTGTATCTAAGAAAGCGACATTATGGCAAATTTTGCCATTTTTGAAACATATCACTACACCTAAAGGTATAGTTTCAATGACAAATTACTTGAATAATTTCTGTATGGTTTGTCTTTAAAAAAAATATGCCAGGCAGTGGTGGTGCATGCCTTTAATCCCAGTACTTGGGAGGCAGAGGCAGGTGAATTTCTGAGTTTGAGGCCAGCCTGGCCTACAGAGTGAGTTCTAGGACAGCCATGGCTACATAGAGAAACCCTGTCTCAGAAAAAAAATAAAACATCATTGTAAGCAACTGTGAACTCTAGGTATTTTTTTAGCCATTTTATCTAGCCCAGTAACTTTTTTTTTCTCAGTGGCCTAATAGAATATTTGTGTCTAGTGAGTACACATTACATCATTTGTATAAGAGAAATGAAATAACTTTGTAGTATGAGGGAGCATGACAGAATTGGTAGTGATACACTTGTATAACCCTTTCAAGCAGTCTGACTTATTTTGTGAGCTGGCCAGTAGGTTCCCTGTTGTGCTTTCCCTGATGTTACAACTTTATGATTATTGAAATAATTTTCTCATCTTTTGCCAATGTTTTTGCCTTTATTATACTTGTAGCAATCTTAAATGTGACATCAAGTAATTACAATAATAGCATTACTGGGGATGATTATAGTAATAACAGGACAACTTAAAGCTTCTAGATACCGTATGTGTAAGAAAGAATGGATTGTAGAGCTAATGAATACAATGACTCAGGAAAGTTGAAGAGAAATTAATCTAACCCAACTCACCTGAATTCTTCCATGATAGGACTAAAGAGACAAGCATTTCAGAACCATACAGAGAGCTTGAACAGGCACAGCTTGCCAATGGCTGATGTTCCCAGTACTCTAAGTTCAATTACTGCAATGCTTGAACTAACTATAGGGATAAGCATCCCAACACTTGTGTGACCTTCCTTGTCAGGGTCTATAATTGAGAGGCAACACAGCTGTTGATGATTCTTGCTGCAACCATTATTGCCAGAAAGCTTGGGGCAACTTAAGTGTTCATCTATTGATAATTAATGCGTAAGTCTCCAACCCTAGTTCTTCCAGCCTGAAACCTCTAGGTTCTAAATCCTTGACCAACTAGTGGTTGTCTTTAAAGTTTAAAGGTATAAACACCTAGACCTTGATAATCAAGGACACAGAACTGTCATTTCCACAAGCACTCTTCTTATCTATCAGTGATTCCTATCTGAGAAGACAACACAACTAGGTGATTGATAGCAGAGTGTGGTAGGTATCAGCAGATGTACATTCGCAGCATTAAATGTCATGATTATGGCTACAAGTAAAACTTTCAATTAAAACCCATTTGTTATGATTTTAGTAATAGAAAATAGCAAATATTCTAATTTGTCATTAAATTAGCACTGATTTATTTAAAGAGAAATAGTATCTGACAATGAACCAACTTTAAACTAAAACACCTGATAATAGATACAGTCCTTGTTGCAGAAGATATTTAAAATCATGGCACTCAGTCTGGCTTTTTGTAATCAGCCACCATGTTCTCAACTAGCCTAGGTCTGCGGCCATGAGCAAGTGGTGAAGGTGTGTTCTCACTGCTGCAGCAGCTTAGGCTGCTGGAGACACCAGCCCTGACACACACTAGATGCCAGCATGGGAGATGGCTCTGACAATCTTCCACACTGTCTCTGCAAGGCTGGACTTTGCCCAGACCATCCTGCCATCCACTTGGGCCTCATAAGAAGTGAGACACTAATGCTTAAATATGAATCAAATCCAAATATATATTTAATAATTCTCAATAACAATATGCCCCTATAATTAGAGGTGTTTCCCAATTATCTAACCAAAATATAAGTTGTTTCCCAAGACTGCTCCCCATACCTGCATGGCTTTTCATCCTCCTATATCTCTCTCTCCCCCTTGCCTCGCTCCTTCTCTTCCTTTTCCTCTTCCTCTTCCTCTCCTTACTCCTCCCACCTTAGCTCTTCCTACAAATGCTTGACAAGTAATATGCATTAAGGCAGGTTAGACAGGGATTACACAACGACAAGAATGTCAAAAATTTAAAGTTTATGTTGTAATTTGGTTTCAAACATATTGTAGGAAACTTGTATTTTGAGATACAGACTCTATAAACAGCAGGATACAGGTCAAAATGTGGCAAATTGTACAAGATAAGCTTTAATATCATTTTTTATTTTCCACATACTTCACTATGAGAAAAGTGACTTCCTGATTACCCCCAAAATATTTTTATTGACATTGTACTTTGTATTCTGGTCATAAACATTGGTATATAAACATTGACAACAAATGTTAGTTGCAAGAGTATGAAATGCTGTATATTAAAGAAGCATACAATATTCAATTCTATTTGATATTTTAGTTTAATTTTTAATATTTATGTGAATGGGTGACTAACCAGCAACTGTGCTTGGTAACTGTGTGCATACATATGTCTGCAAGCAGCAGAAGAGGATGTCAAGTCCTCTGGATCTGGATACCTGGATCCACAGAAAACTATAAATCATCATGCGTATATTGTTTATCAATTGCAGGTTTTCTAAAAAAGAATTATGTACTTAAACCCCTGAACTGTCTATGATGCCCTTATATGATGTTTTAAAGACTATATAGTAGATTTAACATAAATTAATGACAGCTGTATTTAACTAATGCAATAATAGTTTTGGGAATATGTCTTTTTAAAACCTTTGTTATTTACCCAACTTTTCTGTTAATTAATTTGGAAACCATGAATTTGAAAGTGTTGGGAAAGGTGTACAAAAGGATTTGAATAAAGAAAGGGTAGGGAGAAACATAATTATATTATAATCTCAAAAATAAAAACATTTCTAAGAAGTTAACTGAATGTAATTTCCATTTTTATACATGAAAGTATGATATAAGAACATCATTACATAATGACATAAAATTAAAACATAGGATAATATCATGTATATAGGAAAATATCAAACACATAGAAATTCTACACTATTCTATGTAATTAATAATTTAAAATTTATTTTTCTACTTTGATTTGAAAGAAAAAATTTAATTTATTAGGAATCTTCATTATATATCTCTAAGGGTTTCATCTTTTGAAATTAGACTGCATGATTCTGTTTTTAAACATACTTTCTTTTCTTATATTTTCATTGCAGTCCTTTCCTCTCCTCCCAGTGCCACTCTTACAAAACTATTCCCCCCATTACACATCACAATTTAGGTGCCACCCCTCTCTGGGACATGAAGTCACAGCATGACTAAGAGAACTTTTTACCACTGATGCCAACCAGGAAGTCCAGTTAGGGGAAGGAGATACAATGACAGGCAACAGAGATAGCAACAGCCCTGGCTCCAGTTATTAGGGAACCCACAATGAAGACCAAGTTGCACATCTGCTACAAATGTGTGGGGAACCTAGGTCCTGTCCCTGCCTGCTCTCTGGTTGGTGGTTCAGTTTCTGTGAGTTTCATGGATCCAGGTTATTTGACTTTATAGGTGTTCTTGAGTCGTTGACCTCTCCATCTTAGTAAATTCTATCGCTCATTCTTTTACAGGACTTCTTAAGCATTGGCTGATGTTTGGCTGTTGGTCTCTGCCTCAGTTTTTATTAGCTGCTAGATAAAGCCTCTCAGAAGACAGTTATGCTAGGCTCTTGTCTGCGAGCATAACAGAATATCATTAATAGTATCATGGGTTGTCTCTCTTAACATAGGATGAATCTCTAGCTTGGCCCAGTCGTAGGTTGGCTGTTCCCTTAACATTACCATGTAAGTAGGAAATGCCAGTGGTTTTAAGAGATCTATAAAAGATGATGTTCAGAACAAAAATGTGTTTCTTTGTTGTGTAATTGCTATTTAAATATTCATCCATGCTTTTATTTTAAAATTTTTATGTAACTTTCCCAATTTCCTTTTCTCCATTCAGCCCTCTCTAGTGTCCCTCTTTCATTTGTTCCCCTGCAACTTTTGTATGTATATTTGTATGTATGTATGTATGTATGTATGTATGTATATTTATGTGCATGCACAAATATAAATAACTCTTCAATCTGTTGTTATTGTTTGTGTATATTTGGTTCTAGGTCAGACCACATTGTACTGACTAATTAATAAAGAGAACCATCCCTAGAATAGAACACATGACCTTCTTGCAGCAATCATTTAATCACACTTTATTTCTTATGTGACTGAATAAATACTTCAAAAAGCACTTGTGTTGGACATACCTTAGTGTGACTATATATTCCATTCTGGCACTTCCTCCCTACATGGCAATATTGAGGGAACAGCCAACCTATGACTGGGCCAAGCTAGAGATCCATCTCATGTTAAGAGAGATAACCCATGCCACTATTAATGATACTCTGCTATGCTTGCAGACAGAAGCCTAGCATAACTGTCTCCTTAGAGGCTTTATCTCACAGCTGATAAAAACTTGTCTTGGATATACCCTAATGTGTCTATATATTCCTTTCTTGGGTAAGTTTAGACAGACCACATGATTCAATTCTAAGCCTATAAGAAAATAAGTAATGAAGTAGGTTATCACTCTTTTGATAAAATTAGCTAATATTCCAAAGAATAAAGGCTGGTGTTATCCTGGTAACACTGTTGCCTGTAGTTCTTTGCCTAAGGATAGGATCCATGAAATTTTCCAGCTTCCATATTAGTATGCCTCTTGACATTGTAATTGTTTTGGTCTGGATTATGTAGCCATTTCTAGGAGAGTGTTTCATAGTACACTCCATATATTTCTGCCTCTTACACTCCTTCTGCTTTTTATTCCACAATCTTTCCTGAACCATAGAAGCAGGAGTGGTGAAGAAGATACATCCATTGGAGCATGGCTCTCACAATCTGCTAACTGTACTGTGTCCAATTGTGGGAAAAGAGATTATTATAATTCAATTAAATGAAGATATATTATTTCAAGGCTTAAGAAAAGGGGAGAGACATATATTATACAGTAAGAGATTCTTGATGAAGATGTACCTTTCATAAACACTGAGATGTATGCTCATGATAACCTAAGCAGATGACCTGATTTTTTTTATTCTGTCTTCCTATCTCTTGCTTCATGTTTGTGGGAGCCTGCCATATTTATATGCATTTTTCCAAATAAATAAGCTTTTTACATTGATTTCAAATAGTGACAAAAGTAGGTTAATTAATTATATATTCCATTCTCAATTAAAATGAAAGAGAAATATTCTGATAGTAGAAAATATATTTGGAAAACATTTGGAAAATATATTATATCACACATGACATATTAAGCCAGGACATAAAACCAGAAAATATGTGCTACACTGTAATTTTTTTTATCATGAAATAAGCAAAAATACCAGTAGTCACTGTAATCTTTGCTTGCTCATTTTTAACTTGAATTATTTGAATTGAATAACATATGCAATTTTGTATTTTTTTAGGGTACAAAGTATGTACACTGTAAAATGTAGGCTTCACCAAATTTCCTATTTGTAGTTCCCTTATGTACTAGCAAACTTCCAGTGTAGATATTAAGCCAGTGGGTATACACTAGTTTAATTTAATTTCTACTACACTACAGTAAAATTAGATTACAAGTAAATAATAGAAATAATATGGCTACTTAAATGATTGTATCTTATATAGCTAAAACATTAATGAGAGGCATACTAAAGATAAATAAAAAGCACTCCTTTATTTCATTCATATAATTTTTCATTGTTTGGTTAATTTTATTACTAGTATATATTAAAATACTAATAGCTACATATTGTAAGAATATAATTTCCCACTTTACAACTTGCTACTTAAATAGTTTCTCCTTAAGAGGCTTAATTTTTAATCTGTTTGTTAATACCTTTATAGCTTGTAAAATAATATAAAATTTTAACTAAGTAAAAATTGCTGTAAAATCTACACACTAACATTTATATATTTTTCCTTTCATTGTATAATTAATTTAAATATCAGAAATTCTGTAGGACATATAGGTTAATTCAGTTTTACTATGTATTAAATCTAGTATAACACACATTTAGGTGAAAAATTTATAATAAATCTATTTCATAATGTAATCCAGTATACCATAAAGTAAGACACTGTCATAATTACTTTTCTATTGTCAAGACAGAACACCATGACCAAGGTAATTTATAAAAGAAAGCATATAATATAAGCTCATGGTACCTGAGGCCTAAGATCCATGACTATCATAGAGAAGAACAGTACAACAGGCAGGCAAGCAGAAGTCAGGTGCTAGGGCTGAGATATTACATCTAATCCATTAATGTATGTCAGAAAAGATGCTAACTGGAAATGTCATTTGATTTTAAAATCACAAAGCCTAGTGATATTCCTCTTCCAAAAAGTCCACATCTTCTATTCAATCTCAAATCATTATATAACTGGGAACTAAGTATTCAAATATATATATATATTTGAAAACATTTATGTATTCTATTTCAAAGAACCACAAAAATAAAATTTAATTATTAATTTTCAGTCTTCCTGCTTGCCACATCATTGTCTGTGAGCCCACATTACCCTACATAGTTGATTCAGTGTGCCATGTTCTCCTGGTGTCTTCTATCACCTTTGACTTGTACAATTTTTTTCCTCCCCCTTTTCCATGGAGTTCTCTGAGTCTCTAGAGCAGAGACTCATGGCCTCATCTACTTCACCCTCTCTTTCTGCAACTGCATACATCTATTTCTAGAGGTAGCCTCTCTGATGAGGACTGTACAGGAAAACAATCTATTAGTTTGAGTATAGTAGAATATCATTATGGATCATTTTTTGGCAGTCATGTTTGGTGTTTGGGCATAGGCTCCCAATCATAGTATGTACCTCAAGTTAAACCAGACATTGAATGGTCACTCCCACAAGTTGTTCACCACTATTGGCCCAGGACATCTTGCAGTCAGAGCAGTCTGGTTTTGTGGTTGAGTTGGTGTCCAGGTTTCTCTTTAGGTAGCCTGCAGAGCACTGTTTGCCACCAAACATAGAACATAAGAGTAAAGGCTCCATGCAGGCCCCTGCTTACTATTCCACATTCAATGATCTGTGTTAATTTTGTGTTCAACAATGTGGTCCAGTTAGTTTTCAGAGAGTGAATCTCTATCTTACCTTAAGTTTGGGTTATTTAGAAATTTCCATGGGACACCCTTCCACAACAGGTTAACCTAATACAACCACCCTACCACAAGAAGTCTTGTCATGCTGTGGAAGATGGCCATTTAATATTCTGAATACTCCACTCCTAGAAGTGCTGATTAGGGTCACCCTCACAGATTTCAGGAGGTTTCCATTGCACTAGGTTTTCTCGCTGCCCTTTAAAACTTTCCAAATTCTAGCCATCTCTTCCTATATTCTGTCTCTCCATCCACCCACACCTAATCCGTCTCTCTCCTATCCTATCTCCACTTTACTCATAAAAGCTATTCAATTCGATCTCTGATTGACAGACATATATTTGTGTGTGTGTGTGTGTGTGTGTGTGTGTGTATATACATACATATATATATATATGTATGTATATATATATATATATATATATATATATATATATATATATAAATTTTACCTAACTTCTCTAGGTCTGAGGATTTAAGTTTGATTGTCATATATGTAACACTTGAATTCTATGTATGGGTTACCTCACTAAGCTTGATTTTTTAAATAGTTTTGTCCATTTGCATGCATGTGTCATCATGTCATTTTTAATAGCTGAATAATCCTCAATTATGTAAATACACTGAATTCTCTTTACCCATTTTTTTCAGTTGAGTGACATCCAGGTTGTTTCCAATTTCTGGCTTTTATGAATAAAGCCACAATGAACTCTGTCTAGCAATTATCCTTGTGGTAGGATGGACTGTACTTTGGTTGTATACCCATAAATTTTTAGGTAGATGGATGCCCAATTCTCTGAGAAACTACTATATAGGTTTTCATAGTGGCTATACAAGTTTTCCCTCCCATGAACAATGGAAGAGTGATCTCCTTACTCTACATCTTCAACAGCATAAACTTTTACTTGTGTTATTGACCCTAGATATTCTGAAATGTGTAAGATAGAATCTTAAAGTCATTTTGACTTGTTTCCCTGATGGCTAAGGATATTGAACATTTCCTTATTTCTAAATGTAGTGGTTTGAATGAAAATGGCCTCCTCACAGAATATCCTGCTCATATTCCTCATAGAGTATAGCCATAGTAGGAGGTGTAGACTTGTTAAGTTAGGTGCCTTGTTGGAGGAAGTGTGTCACTGGTGGTGAGCTTTGAGATTTCAGAAGCTCAAGCAGACCAAGTGACCCAGTCTAGCTTCCTGCTTCCTAAATATCCAGATGTTGAACTCTTAGCTACATCTCTAGCACCATGTCTGCCTGGAAAACTCCATGCTTCCTGACATGATAATAACGGACTAAACTTCTAAAATATAAGCTAAGTCCAATTGAATATTTTTCTTTTTAAGATTTGGTGCAGTCTCTTCATAACAATAAATGCCTAAGACTTTCAGTCATCTTAGTTTCCTCTCTTTAGAATTCTGTTTAGAACAGTACCCAACTTTAAATTTTATTTTTTGTTTTTTTTTTGATATCTAAGTTCCAGAGTTCTTTATATATTTTTGATATTATTATTCTATTAGATGTGGAGTTGAAAAAAAAACTTTTTCTATTTTGGAGACTTCTTCTTTGCCTGATTGATGTTATCTTTACCTTACAGAGGCTTTTTTAGTTTCATGAGGACCCAGTTATTAATTATTTGTGGTTTCTTTTTTCAGAAAGTTGTCGTCAGTACCAATGTATTTAAGGTTAGCCCCACTTTCTCTTCATTGATTTTATGGTGAGGTCTTTGATCCTCTTAGATTTGAGACTTGTGCAGGGTGATAAATATGTATGTATTGTCCTGGATTTACATGCAGACATGCAGTTTGCCAAGAACCATTTGTTCAAGATCTCATCTTTTTTTCAATGTGTATATCTGGCTTTTTTATAAAAAAAAATTCAAGTGTCCATATTATGTAGATTTATGTGTATGACTTCACTTCAGCTGCATTGATCAATGTGTCAGCTTTTAAGCTGATACCATGCAGATTTTACTTCTATATCTCTGTAGTACAACTAGAAATAAGGAGTTGTGAGACTTCCAGCAGTTCTAGTATAGTTAAAGATAGTTTTAGCATCCCTTGGTTTTTCTGTTGTACCACATACATTTGAGAATTGTCCTTTGATGGTCTATACAAAATTAAATTGCAATTTGAATGGGGATTGTGTTGAATCTGTAGATTGACTTTGATAAGATGGCTATTTTCATTATGTTAATTCTACCGATTCATGAGCAATGAAGACCTTGAATCTGTTAATATGTGTTTCAGTGTATTTCTAAAAACACCTGAAGTTTTTATCATACAGATCTTTTTCTTGTTTTGTTAGAGTTGCTCCAAGATATTTTGTATTGTTTGAAGATATTGTGAAGTGTATTATTTTCCTGATTTCTTTCTCAATCTGTCATTTGCATTTAGAAGTGCTACTAAATATTCTAGTTAATTTTGTAACATACTTATTTGCTGAAAGTGTTTATCAGCTATAAGAGTTTACTGGTAGTTTTTTTTTTTTTTTTTTTGAGGTCATTTGTGTATCTTATTATATTACCTGAAAATAATGGTATTTTAGCTCTTTCTTTCCTCATTTTGCCCCTTTTATCTCCTTCAGCTGTCTTATTACCTTAGATAAAACTTCAAGTACTGTACTAAATAGATATGAAAAATAAATAAACATGTTCTAATTTTATGAAATTGTTTTCAGTTTTTTTTCATTTAATTTGATGTTGGCTATAATCTCCTTGTAAATGAGCTTCATTATGTTTAGATATGTCTGGTTTTTCCCTGATGTCTTCAAGAATTTTATAATGGAGGGTTGTTAGATTATGTCAAAGGTGTTTTAATGAGATGATTATATAATTTTTTTCTTTCTTTTTTTTCACCTTATTTGTTTGATGGATTACACTTACTTATACTTGTTTGTTAATTCAGTTTCACATCCCTAGGATGAAACCTACTTGATCATAGTGGCTAATATTTTTGGTATGTCCTTGGACTAAGTGTGCAATCATTTAAGTATTCTTGCATCTATGCTTATAATGGAAATAGATTTGTAAGTTTGCAACTCTTTATCTTTGTTAAAATCTTGTGTAATTTGGATATCAGTGTTGCTGTGACCTGATAAAATGAATTGATAGTGTTCCTTTGTTTCTATTTTGTGGTATAAATTGAAGATATATGTTAACTAATTTTGAAAAGTCTGGTAGAATTCTATGTTAAAACCATTCCAGCATGGGTATTTATTATCTATCTATTTATTTATTTATTTATTTATTTATTTATTTATTTATTTTGTTGAAAGATTTAAATGACTGCTGCTTCTGTTTCACTGAGGGCATTGTAACTCTATGGGAATTGTTTATATGATCTTGATTTAATTTTGGTAAGTGGTGCTTATCAAGAAATTTATCCATTTCCATTAGATTTTATAAGATTTGGAGGAGAGGTTTTTAAAGTATGTCCTTATTTTCTAGATTTCAGTAATATTTGTTGTTGTGATATTTTTATTTCTACTTTTGGTAATATGCATATTTTCTCTCTATCATTTAGTTGGTTTGGATAAGATTTAAATAAGTTTAATTTTATTTATATATAATATGTGTTTTCTCATATATTTCAGGTCATTTGAACATTTAAAATATTGCAACTACCTTTTTAAATATCTGTAATATAAAATTTATCTATTTTAAAAGGGTATGGTATTAAAAACTTCCACTTTTAGTGTTTAAGACCCAGTATATGATTTAGCTGTAGTAGTGTTTCTTCTAAAAAAGTCGTGCCCTTATGTTTGAGACTTGTTAAGATATTTAAAGAATTGAAATGTCATGTTGCTGTATTTTTCTTTAATGAATATGTTGTGCTCTTTTCCATCTCATTGGATTAATTTTGTATGAAATTAATTTTTTGTTAGACATTAAAATATCTACTCAAACTTGTTTCTTAGGCCCATTTGCTTAAAATAACTTTTAGTTTTATACCATGTGGTAATGCTTATCCTTCATGTTGAAGTGTGTTTGTTGGGTGGAACAGAAAGATTGATCCTGTTTTCACATCATTCTTTTTTTTTCTTCCTCCCACAGTTTATATTTTTATTCACTTTACATCATGATCATATCTTTCCTTCCTCCTCTCTTCCAAGTCCAATCATTATAAATGTCTCTGTCTTTCCCTTTCTCCTCAGAAAGAATTCACCCTACTCTGGGACATCTAGTCACATCCTCTGCCACTGAGGCCCAACCAAGCAGTCCAGGTATGGGAAGTGTATCCAATGAAAGGTAACAGATGTCGTGACAGCCCCTGCTTCACTTGTAAATGACGCATGAAGACCAAGCTGCACATTTGCCACATATGTGGGAGGAAGGGTGTCTAAGTATAGCTTCTGTATGCTCCCTGGTTGGTGACCCAGGCTATGTAATCCCCTGTGGCTTCAGGTTAGTGCCTCTTCTGGTGTACTTGACCCTTCCAAATTGCTCACTTCTATCTAACACTCTACCACAAGACTCCCCTATCTTGGCCTGATCTTTGGCTGTGGTTCTCCTCATCTAGCTTGATCTGCTGCTAAATGAATTCTCTCAGGAGACAGTTATGCTAGGCTTCTCTTGCCAATCATAGCAAAGTATCATTAATGCATTCAAGGGTTAGCGCTCATATGCAATGGGTCTCATGTTGTGGCAATCGTTGGCTCACTGTTCCCTCTTTCTCTGCTCGATCTTTAGTCCTGCACCTTTTATGGGCAAGACAAATTTTATGTGAAAGGTTTTGTAAATGGATTAATACCCCTCCCACCTTTAGGGTCCTGCCTGGCTATAGGAGATGCCCAATTCAGTGTCTATATGCACTTCTGATTGGAACTTAAGATAGGGTCAAGCCCGTATACTCCCCTTATCATCCCCATCCTATGCCTCCTCCAACTAGTTAACAGAGGTTACCCCTGTCAATTTCCATTCTCACTTCCAGTGCTCTCCTGCCCTCCTCCCCTCTTGTTACACCTGACTGACATTACCAGTCTTCTCCTCAATACATCTCCTACACAGGTGCCTCTCTCCATTCACCTCTGTTGACTATTTAATTTCCCCTTCTGAGTATGATTCATGAATCTTCTCTTGTGACCCTACTAGGCAGCTCCTTTGGATCTGTGGATTATAGCTTGGTTATCCTTCAATTTATGGCTAATGTCCCCTTATAAGTTGAGTACATACTATCCAGGTCTTTCTGGCTCTTGGTTTCCTCACTCAGTGATATTCTCACATGCCAGCCATTTGCATGCAAAATTCATGATGTCTTTGATTTAATAGCTGAGTAGATTTCCATTGTGTAGATGTCCCACATCGTCTTTCTCTATTCTTCAGTTGGCAGACATCTATATTTTTTCCATTTTCTGGCTATTATGTATGAAGCTGCTATGAACATATTTGAGAAACTGCTCCTGTGTTGTAGTAGGACATCTTTTGGTTATATGTCTGGGAATGATACACCTGGGTCTTGAGATAGTGATATTGCCAATTATTTGAAAAATAGCCAGATTGATTTTCAAAGTGGTTGTACAAGTTTGCACTCCCACCAGCAATGGAGAATTCCCCTTGCTCCATAACCTGGCCACCATGTGCTGTCACTGCAGTTTTTGATCTTAGCTATTTTGACTGGAATAAGGTGGAATCTCAGGGTCCTTTTGATTTCAATTTCCATAATTACAAAGAACTTTGAACACTTTACAAAGTGCTTCTGGACCAAGATTTGATCTGTTGAGAATCTCTATTCAGCTTTGTGTCCCCCATGCCATTTCTAATTATATCTGTAGGGTTTATTGTTCTCTAATTCTTTGAGTTCTTTATATATTTTGCACTTTAGCTATCTGTCCAAAGTAGGATTGTTGAAGATCCTTTCCTAATTTGTAGGCTGCTGTTTTTTGTTTTCCTATGTACAGTGTCCCTTTTCCATACAGAAACATCTCAGTTTCTTAAGGTCCCATTTACTTATTGTTCATCTTAGAACCAGAGTCACTGATATTCTTTTTAGGAAGTTGTCCCTTACACCTGTGTTCAAACTATTCCCCTCTTTCTCTTCTGTTAGATTTAGAGCATCCTGGCTTTACATTGGCTTCTTTGATCCACTTGGATATGATTTTTGTACAGGGAGATAAATATGGATCTATTTGTATTGTTCTATACATAGACATCCACTTATATCATCACTATTTGTTGAAGATGCTTTTGATTGTTCGACTGTATGGTTTTGGCTTCTTTTTCAAAAATCAGCTGACTGTAAGTTTGTGAGTTTATCTCAGAGTCTTCAGTTAAACCACACTAATCACACTTTCTGTTCTCATATGAGTACCATGCAGTTTTTATTACTATTGCACAATAGTACAATTTGAAATTAGGGATGGTGATGCCTACAAAAGTTGTTTTATTGTTCCGTATTCTTTTAGTTATACTGGTTTTGTTTTGTTTTTTTCATATGTTAAGAAAATTTTCATGTATGATTTTGGTGAAAATATTTTCTAGATCTTTGAGCTAAGATTTTTATCATTTTATTCCTATTTGGGGTGTGTTGTCTCACATTTCCTGGATGTTTCACATAAGAATCATTTTTGATTTAACATTTTCTTGGCCAATATATTCAATGAATGAGATTTCTTTTCCATCTCTGATATTTTGTCACTAAAGACTGCCTCTGTAGGTTCTGTTTGCTTTCCTAAATTTCTCTTTTCCAGAATTCTCTTAATTTGTGTTTTCTTTATTAATTATATCTTCACTTCCAAGTCTTGAATAGTTTCATTCATTTTCTTAACACTTTTTTTAAATCTGGAATTCTTAAAGAGATTTATTCTTTTGCTCTTTCAGGGCCTCTATCATCTTCATTTAGTTGGTTTTAATTTTTTTTTCTTGTGTTTCAACTAGTTTCTTATGTGTTCTTATGTTAGTGTCTAGACATCAGGGTTGGTAATTATTATAAGTCTAGGCAACTGTTTCTTTTGTGGTCTTTGTAGGATATGTATTTGTTCCTAGATTTCTTTTTCTTCTCTCAATTTTCAGAAAGTGAGTTCACTGTGTATTTCCTGTTTTACTAGTTTTCTCTTGTCTCTGCTCATAGGAAGTACTTGGGTGGGGTTTGAGTCAATAAAAAGTGGAAGCTAGTGGGGATAAGCTTCTCTAGGTTCCATGATGGCTTGTAGAGTGGTGAAAAGAGCATACAATTGGTCTTCGGTTGTAGCACTAGGGACAGCATCGAAGAATCAGTCTCTCTTGGGGAGCATAGTGATTAGAAAAAGTCCAGGACAACTTACCTGATCTTCTGGTGGGTACGGCTTATAGTTGAGCAGGAGATATCTATGTATCTTAGCTGGAGACTGGGATACAATGGGGAGAAGTGACATCTGGGGCTGGTTTGAAATTGATAATTCAATTAATTGACTCTAACCCAAGTCAAACTGAGCTACCTGTCTCCAAGGAGGCCAGTAACAGTCAGAGATACCCAGGCCAGTTAAAAATCAAAGATAACCAGATGACAAGAGGCAAGCACAATAACTTAAGGCACAAAAGCCAGTGCAAATCAGCACCACAAGTACCAATTTCTCCCATGTCAAAAAGCTCTTAATTCCCTAACACAACTGAAAAGAAACCTAAAATCCATCTCATGAAGATGATAGAGAGCCTTAAAGAGAGTAGGAATAACTCCCTTAAAGAAATACAGTGAAACAAAGGCAAACAGGTAGAAACCCTTAAAATGAAAACAAAAAATTCCCTTAAAGAAATACAGGAAAATACAATCAAGCAGTTGAAGAAATTGAGAAAAATGGTCCAAGACATAAAAATGGAAATAGATGCAATAAATAAAATGAATGCAGGCAACCCTGTAGATGGACAACTTAGAAAAGAGATCAGGAGCTACAGACACGAGCATCAACAACAAAATACAAGAGATATAACAGAAAATCTTGGGTGTAGAAGATATCATAGAAGATATCAACACATTGTTCAAAGAAAAAAAAAAAAAGTGCAAAAAGCTCCTAACCTAAAACATTCAGAAAATTCAGGATACAATGAAGAGATCAAACCTAAAAATGAGAAGAGGGAGAAGATTCCAAGGTCAAAGGGCCAGAAAACAACTTTAATGAAATCACAGAAGGAAAAAACCTTAACCTAAAGACATAGCCATAGACGTACAAGAAGCTCTGGAATATCAAAAATATTTGACCAAAAAAAATTGTTTTTGGTCTCATACTAATCAAAACACTAAATGCACAAAAGAAAGAATATTAAAAGCTGTAAGGGAAAAATGTTAAGTAACATATTAAGGCAGACATATTAAAATTACAACAGATTTTTCAACAAAGATTCTAAAACCCAGAAGATCTTGGACAAATATCATCCAGACCCTAAAATAACACAAATGCCAGCCCAGGCTACTAGACCCAGCAACACCCTCAATTACCATAGATGGAGAAACAAAGATATTCCATTACAAAACCAGTGTTAAGCAATGTCTGTCCACTAATCTATCCATACAGAAGATACTGGAAGAAAAATTTTAACAAAAAGAGGGTAACTACACCCAAGAAAACACAAGAAATTAAACAGCTCATAGCAAACCCAAAAGAAGAAAATCACATACACATACACATAATACTATCTACCACAACAAAATAAGAAAAACTAATAATAATCTGTCTTTAATAGCTGTCAAAATCAATGGACTCAAACCCCCAGTAAATAAACACATGCTAAAAGACAGGATACATAAACAGGAGCCAGCATTTTGTTGCATACTACAAACAAACCTAAGTGACAACGACATAAAGTACCTCAGAGTAAAGTCCTAGAAAAAAAAAATTCCAAACAAATGGTGCCAAGAAACAATCTAGAGTAGCAATTGCAATACTCAATAAAATATACTTTCAACCAAAAGATATCAAACGAGATGGGGAAGGATGCCTCATATTCATCAGAGGAAAAAATCCACCCAGGGGAACTCTCAATTATGAACATCTATGCCCCAAATGCAAGGGCAGCAACATTTGTAAAAGAAACTTTACTAAAGCTGAAAATACACATTGAACCCACACAATCATATTGGGAAACATCAACACCTCACTCTCACCAAAGGACAGGTCATCGAAACAGAAAATAAATAGAGAAATAGTTAAACTATTAAAAAAGTTATGAACCAAAAGGATTTCAGAGATATATACACAATATTTCATCCCAAAACAGGAGAATATACTTTTGTAGCACCTCAGGGAACTGTCTCCAAAATTGCGCACATAATCAGATACAGAACAAGCCTTCATAGATATGAAGAAACTGAAATAATCTCTTGCATTCTATCAGATCTCCATGGACTAAGGCTAGACTTCAATGAAAATGAAAACAACAAAAAGCCGACATACTCATGGAAACTGAAAAACTCTCTACTCAATGATAACTTGGTCAGGGAGGAAATAAAGAGAAAATCAAATACTTTATAAAATTCATTGAAAATAAAGACATACCCTCCCCAAACTTTTGATACACAATAAAAGCACTGTTAAAAAATATTAATTCATAGCACTAAGTGACTTTATAAGGAAATTGGAGAAATCCTATGCTAGCAACTTAACAACTCACCTGAAACATTTAGAACAGAAAGAAGTAAACATACCCAAGAAGAATAAACTGTGGGAAATAATCAATCAATTAAAACAAAAGAATAATAGAAATAATAAAAAACCAAAAGATGGTTCTTTGAGAAATATCAATAAAATAGATAAACCCTTATCCAAAGTAAATAAAGGATACAGAGAAAGTATCCAAATTAACAAAATCATAAATTTAAAGAGAGATATATAACAACAGAAATAGAGGAAATTCAAAAAATTATATATCACTGCAAAAGCCTATATTCAGTAAAACTGGAAAAATCTTGATGAAATGGATAATTTTACAGACAGATAACAAGTACAAAAATTAAATCAAAATCAGGTAAACTATCTAAATGGTCCTATAAACTGTAAAAAAATAGAAGTGGTCATTAAAAGCCTCCCAACCAGAAAAAGCCCAGGACCAGATGGTTTTAGTGCAGAATTCTACCAAAGTTTCAAAGAAGAGATAATACTCCTCAAACTATTACACAACATAGAAACAGAAAGAACACTACATAATTCATTCTATGATTCCACTGTCACTCTGATAGCTAAACCACATAAAGGCACAGCAAAAAAAGAGAACTTCAGACTGATTTCACTTCTGAATATTGATGAAAAATATTCAATAAAATTCTGGAAAACTAAATCCAAAAACACATCAAAACCATCAATCACTGTGATTATTAGACTTCATCCCAGGAATCCATCAACTTAAAATATTATATAAACAAACTCAAGGGTAAAATATCACATGGTCATCTCACTAGATTCTGAAAAAGCTTTCAACAAAATCCAACAACCCTTCATGTTAAAAGTCTTAGGGAAATCGGGAATTCAAGGCCCACTCCTAAACATAATAAAATAATACATAAATAATATCAAATGAAATGGAGAGAAATTTGAAACAATCCCATTGAAATCAGGGACAAGACAAGACTGCTCTCTCTTTCTAACTATTTATTCAATATAATATATGACGTTCTAGCTAGAGCAAATAGACAATAAAAGAAGATGAAGGAGATACAAGTTAGAAAGGAAGAAATCAGAGTATCACTATTTGTGGATGATATGATTGCATACATAAGTGCCCTCAAAATTTCTGTCTCTTACCAATACCATGTGGGCTTTATAACTTTTGGTTTGTAGAACAACATAAGGACAGGGATGGTGGTTTTCCAGAAGACCTTTATTGCTTAAAATTATTTTGGCTATCCTGGTTTTTTAATTTTCCATATGAATTTGACAATTACACTTTCCATGTCTGTGAATATTTACGTTGTAATTTTTTATGGAGATTGAATTGATCTTTAGATTGCTTTTGTTAAGACGACCATTTTTACTATCCCAATCTTACCAATCCATGAGCATGGGAGATCTCTCCATCTTTTGAGATCTTCTTTGAGTGCTTTCTTCAGGCATTTGAGGGTCTTGTCATAAAGAACTTTGACATGCTTGGAAAGAGTTACTCCAAGAATGTGTGCCTATTGTGAAGGATGTTGTTGCCCTAATTTTCTTTTATCATTTGTATAAAGGAAGGCTTCTGATTTGCTTGCATTAACTTTACATACCCCCAGTTTGTTGAAGCTGACTGAGACAGACACAGCTACTTACAACTATTGGACTGATGTCAGAGACCCCTATGGAGGAATTAGGGGAGGGATTGAAGAAGCTGAAAAAGAGAATAACCTCATAGGAAGACCAGCAGTCTCAACTTACCTGGATCCCTAGGAGCTCCTGGAGAAGGAGCTGCCAGCCAGGCTGCATACATGGGTTTGTCCAATGCCCCCCGCCCCCAAAATATATAGCAGAGGACTTCCTGGTCTGGCCTGTGTGGTAGAAAATAAGCCTAATCCTGGAGAGTCTTGAGGCCCCAGAGAAAGGGGATACCTGTGGAGTTGGGTGCAGAGGTTGAGCACACTCTCAGAGGTAATGGGAAGAGAATGGTATGAGGAACTTTGTGGGGAGAACTGAAAGGTAAGACCACAGCTGGAGTGTAAATACATAAAATAATTTTATAAAAATGAACTTGACTTGCAGTAGAACTGAGTGAAAAATATTACGGATTGCACAGTAAAGGATAAGAGTATGGCTCAATGGTAGATTGCTTACCTAGCATTCATGAAACTCATGCTTGTACCCTTAGCACAAAATAAACTCCACAAGAATTCATACGTGGTACTGATCATGGCCACAGCCAACCAGAAAGTAAATAATTTTTGATGCTAACAACACTGTCATCTAAATTGAACACATTAAGATGAGTTAAAATGTGTTCAAGTAATCTCAAATTTTCCTTCTGGCATAATATGATCTCTTAAATATTTTTAATTTAATTCAAAATATGGGATATTATCACCTTTTGTAATCATAATCACATTATTTGGAAATTTCACATACTATACTTTCTTAAAAGTGAAAGAAATTTGCATTAAATGAGAAAATAATGTGAATATATGTGCAAACATTATTTCAAATACTGCTTGGAAAAAGTGCTTTCTTAATTTAGTGAAAAGAAATGCTGTTATGTTTAGTGTTACCACATCTTGTAGCATTTTAAAACTTTTAAACGCATTAGTTCTTTCAAGAGAATAGCAAGATTCTAAACAGTGCATGATGTATGAAGTATATTTTAATAAACTAAAGAATAGAATATGTTATGTGTTTTAGAAAATCAAAGATTTTTAAGTGTCTTTTTCACATTTCTGGCACATGGTTTATTTTCACATATATGAAATAAAGGCAAACTGTAGGTGAAAATACTGCTCTGCATAAAGGAATGTATTCTTGGCCTTAGGCAAAAGCATAAGGCTGTGTAAATCCTTGAATTTCAAAGAAATTAGAAACTCCTTGTCTACAAAAATTTTATTGGAGCATTTAACAAGTTCATTATACAATCTAAGCACATGCAAATTTATTCACAAATGTGTATGACTGTATTATACTATTTATTTAACTCAAAAACTTGAGTTACAAAGACAGTAAATTAACATAAATAAGAGTATTTATATTCATGTACTTTCTTTTTTATTCTAATGGGTCACTTATCTGGTATAGTTAACTCCATCTAGAGAATCTGCATAAGAATTATGACCAATAAATAAAAAGAATCTACTTATTTTGCTCACTATTATGTCCACACAATTCATATATTTATCAGACTTTTTATCCAGACAGTATGAGAAATAAACAATATTGATTTTTTTTTTAATTTTTAAATAGGAGTAACTAACAAAAATTACAAAGGTATCTATATTATCCTGCAGAAATTGTTCTCAGGGAAATTTGTAAATAGGATTTATTACATTTTCATGAATTTGAACAATATCATTTTAGATAAAGAGTCACATACATTGCCTCGGGTCTTACACATGCGTAACATACACAGCCTGTTATACCTTTCCCTTTCTGGTTATTTTGTTCATCACGTTTTGAAGCGATATACAAATATTCTGTGCATTTCTTACATTATAATTGTAATGCCTAGAATTTTCAATTAAAAACATTTAAGTATTATTTTTCATATAACATTTCAGCTTTCTGCTTTTCTGAATTCTGTATGTAGCAAATTGAGTGACGTAGGTTTTATTTTCCCAAGTTGTATTAGTCTGAGATTTTTGGGTTTTTTTGGTATTTTTTTCTTCCAAAATTGCTTTTGCCAGTTATTTTTTCTTTCGCTGAAACTCAATGGTTTGAACCATTACTAAACTGAAATTTATATATGGATTTATCTTCTTTTATCATCTAATTATTTATTTTATGAGTTTCTCAAAAAAAAAAAAAAAAAAAAAAAAAAACTCTACTAAACTGATCCATTTGTTGTGCCCCTTCCTGAGCCGAAAAAGACCACCAAGAAGCCAGATAACTCAGATACAATCTCACTAGGGTCTTTTTATCCAAACTCTAGCTCATTCCCAATCCTGATGCAGCAGAACTGAAAGGTGAAGCCCAGAGCCCAGTTTCAAGCAAGCATTGATAGAGGTAAGCAAACAAGCAGAGGATTTTTTTTTTTTTTTTTTTTTTTTTTTTTTTGGCCTGGCACACATCTAATTTAGGGGCTATCATGGAATGTTGTTGCCCTTTAAAATTATTAGCTAGTGTTGGGAGCCAAACCATAAACTTAACTTCTACTTTCCTCCTGATTGGTGGTTGCTAGGAAGTAAAGATCCAGGGGCAGGCTTGTAACTTGGAAACTGGTAGCTAGACACAGGTTTGTTGAGGAGTAATCTGAAACTGATGCTAGACGCAGGTTTGTTAGGGAGTACCACGTGTTAAACTTTATGTCAGGTTCTCTAAGGTGAAGCCTGAACCCATGATATAGTCTCTCATTCCCCTTTTCTGT